>NC_136906.1:13507295-14107295 GCF_949606895.1 Notothenia rossii
GCACGTTCATGTTACATGTCCGACCAATCAGAGCACACTGTGCTCACAGGGAGGGTGGGGGCTGGAGCAATTGGAGCTACAACGAGCCGTTAAAGGCAGAGTGAAATTCAGTGAATACACGTAGTTTAGAGAGATGCTGAGAAACCAATGTGAGTTGCGTCTATCTTTACCTATGGATGCACAATAAGAACGCACCCATATCGTCTTACTGCCATCCCACGGAGCTGTAATAATGGATATATTTCACATGTTTGCTGTAATTCATTATCATAATACATGGGCTGTATGATTACATCTTGTACCGTACATTTTGTATTAAATAAAGTTAATATTACCGACGTTAGATTAACGTCCCTGTAGCTTCTTATTGCACTAAGAAGCGTATTGCACTATATATATATATATATATATATATATATATATATATATATATATATATATATATATATATATATAAAGATAGCATAATATATAGCATAATTTAGCATAATTACTAGCTAGCCGCTAGCTGCTAACTGCCGCCTCGTTAAATGATCAAAGCTGCTTTCCTGGGTTCTAAAGTGCTGTGAAGCAGCCTGTTCTCTGCCTTCAGTCTAGGTGGAAGACCCATCTGCAGCGCAGAGCTCTCGGGGTAAACTCTCCTCCTATTTACAACACTTTTGCCGATGTTTCAAGCACTTTTCAAACACTATTCCTGGCTTAAAAAGCGATGAGCATCACCCTGGATATCCAAATCCATCATAATAACAATCCATTACCATACTGTCATGAACGCGCGGTGCTGTTACGTGTACGCAAATTGACGTGCTTGATGTGAACGAGCATTTTGGTTAAAGTTGCGCATGCGCTATGAGCGCACATACGGGTACTTCTCAGGCATGCCGGGTAATCTGTGACGTTTTGCTGTCTCAAAAGTTGGGCCATTTTATCATCATGCGCTAATGAGCAACTCTCATAGGAATGAATGAGGCCCCGTCTCCCACGCTGTATCCAGTTCTTATTATAGGCTACATCCATGGCATGGGCTACACCAATACCAAGAAATTGCTTAGCCCCGCCATGAAAAATGATGTTGAAGTAAGCAAAATAAAGTCCGCCAACTCGCGCCGAGAATTGCACAGACAGCATTGATTTCAGTAGCCACTTGTCTGGAAATACCGAAGACCAGAAACGGTTTGAAAAATTTGTTCACGTCGTGATCATCTTCACAATAGAACATCTTTGCTAATGTCTTCTGGCCAATCAGAATAAAGATAACGGCGTGGTGTTGTTGCAGAAAGTCCCGACGGAGAATACTTTTGCTGTAGTAGGTGCACATAACTGGTACGCAGGTACGCAATCTTTATATATACAGTCTATGTACGCAATGCATGCGCGGCAACAATCTGAAATGCGTACCGTCACTTGTGTCACAAACCGCATTTGGGTACCGACGTACTTATAAAGCTTTTCCAGAAGGCGGTTAGATCACCGGACGACAGAGTCGGTCCCCTGTGTTGATAGAAATCAACACGTAATGAAATAAGACCCCACGGTTTGATGAGTGATAGAGGTGTGGGCTGTCTTTCATTTTGACACACAGAACAATGTTAAAATCAACATACATACATAGGCTACTGTATGTTAAATGGATATATCCGCCTTCTTTCATTTATCTTTCCATTCCCACAACAATATACATAAAGAAATGGCATATTTTGGACATAGTTCGAATGGTGAATAATCATGATTAATTAATGTTTAAGCTGTGATAAATCTGATTAAAAATTGTAATCGTTTGACAGCCCTACCTAAAACACATGGTGAAACATTTGTTCCTCCCAAAATAAAAAGTCATGCCATAGAGGGTTGAAAAACAGAAGTTAGGGACTTCTATAGTAAAGATAGTAAATGTTTTTTTTCGTTTTTTTCTTGAAGGGATATTGACAAATAAATACAAAATATCAAAAGCGAAGTGTAACAGATGGTAGGAAAAACACAACAATTAATAGAAAGCATGCAGGATGTTAACAATAGACAAAAGCTAAACAACAAGACAAATAGTCTTATATAAAATGATAGTTGAGTTATGTCAAATTTTAAAAAGTATAATAATAATAATAATTTAATCAAACCAAATAAATAAATAAAGTAACATGAAACCTGGAACTAGAAGAATAAATGTTTAATTTATTTGTATTTCTTGCAGTAAATTAAAGATTCAGAGATGAGTATAATAATCACAGTAACTATACATACATAATAACTGTACTACATTAAATCATACTCAAAAAGATGATAGCATATGGAGAATTTACTTGGTTGGTAAAACGTAATAGAAAGTCATACCTTCAGTTATGTGCCTCTTGTTCAAATGCCTTTCAGCTCGACAGTCCTCCTGGTCTGTTTTATAGGTTTGCTTGCTTTCACTTTCTTTTTCGGGTTATAGCCAACCATGTGGTCGAAAGGCATTGCCTTTATTTATTTAACAAATAAGTGTTTACCAACCCTATAAATGAAAGTTGATTTCTGCTTAGTTTAGAAATCACTTTATGTCTGCCCCTGCAAACTGTATTAACCCCTGCAGTCCTGGGCATTATGACATTCAACCCATCTTACATTCAACTTTTTTACGCCTTTCTGTCTTTCTGTGAAAGCAGTTGCTTGTGCTCTTTTTTTTTCTTCAGCTGACAATTGTGGAGTCTGCAGGCCTGAGTTAATTTCTGGCTTTTAATTAGACTTGTTAACCTAAAATAAGTTACAGAGTGTATGCAAGTTTACCGCCATTCTCGGATCCACCTGGATCGGCATGGTTTTACCCCTACTAACGTCTGGAAAACCAGGTTCTGTGAAATGATCCATCTGTAATGAGGTGTGTTTGGCGGTAGTGCAATGTCACCTCATGACAGCAGAGGGGAGTGTGGAGTTCATTTTGGATCTCCCAATCCAAATGGGTGGGATGTTTTTATTTAGAGAAATGGTTCACAGTTAATATAGGGCTTTGGGCATCTCTCGTTACATTGTGAAGATTATTTACCCCCCATCCAATCGTATAAGGTATAGTCCTTAAGTGGTTTTATTTAGTATTCAGCTGTTAAAACTGTATTAGAGAGTGCTTCTGCTTTGAACAACCCATCTAGTGTGTCTCACCACAGGCTGAGAAAGAAACACATTTTCTCAAAGGGCCATTATCTTCCTGAGAAAGACTGAACATCTAGGGACTTACCAATGCAAAGTGAAAGCAAAACTTTAAGCTTCCAGAAATGTCAGGGGCTTTTGCTTACAGCCTGCTGTGTGTGAGACATTTATTGTGCTGAATAGTGTCACAAAAATGCAGATAATATAGCAAACCTTAGCATCTGTCATGTCAGTCAACTAAACAGTTAACTTTTGCAAAACATAGATTTTACATTTGGATTCAGCAGTATTGTATTTGCAGTTGTCACCATTATTTCAAAAACAAATTAACCACAGTTCACCTACTTAAATGCAGTGAGTAACTGCTGACAACATCTCTCCTAACAACTTAACTTTTAACTCCACTGGACTGTTTGGACTGATCAAGAACACTTGCTCTACTTTTTTCTTTGAAACTGTCGCCTTTTACAAACTGGAATTTAGATCATAGCCCTATTACAATTATTTCTGAAAGAGACACCTAATGACTACTTACCAGTGAAGTGCGGTGAGGTTCATGGCTGGTGAGGCACTGACTCTTTCAGAGTCAGATTTACAAATATTATATTTTGACCTTAATCGAAATATTCGGTTATTTTCAAAAGCTTTTTTAGTCTGATGCTTCGATTCATTTTAAACAGACCGTTCAACAAAAGGATTACCAAAATCAAAATATTGGATTGTTCTGTCTTAGTAAGATCCCATTTTCATTACAATTGTGGTCTTACCTTGACTTGAAGATGAAGTCCATGCTATCCTTCTGGACAACAATCTCTTATTAGTCTTTTGTAAAAGTCCTCCTTATCTTCCTGTAGTTTGAAAAGTCTAGCTTGTTGTTTGCGTCTACCGTCTCTGCGTAGAATAACAGTAGCAACAAGAACCTGTGGGCTCACGTGCGACCCCTTCAGTGCGGCAGAGGTTATGGCTGCCTCTCCTGCTGCTTTTTTCATTGCCGTTATATGATGAGACCAGCGAGCCTAAATATCATATATACGTGAAATAAGTTATTTAGAGACTATGGATGGTGAGGATACATGTAATAAAGGGATCTACAAACATTACATTTGTGACCTATAGTGAGATGGTAACAGGCTTGCGCTTGGTGCCCGCGCTCCAGCCAGTTTCTGTGGGGTTACGCATTCTGAGGTGAGGCAGAGCTCATCTGTGTATGGCTTGAGCGAGCTCACAAAATAAGTGCCCGCGCTAAATTAGTGCCCGCGCTCCAGCAAGTTACTGTGGGCTTACGAGAGGCAGAGCTCGTCCCTGCCTCACTTCTCATCGCTACCCGTAGTTGTAGTGGAGCTCGGCAAATTTGCTGATTTTGACTTTAAAAAGCGATTGGAATCATACATAAATCACACTTACATCATAGATCAGTGGAGACATTTTATTATTATTTAGTTTTTCTTTAGTTGTTTTCCCGTTACATTGGAGTATGACAGGTGAGGCTCTGCCTCCCCTCCCTCCCCTGACTGCACGTCGCTGCTTTACACTTAGTCACAACTGAATGAGCATTTACTCTTGACAACATTTTTATCAGAATTACATGAATTATGTAGAACATCAATTGTTACAATAGGGTTCCCTCCAACAACAACAGGATAGTTTAATGTTCAGTGTAGGTGTCTAGCTGCAGATCCAACAGCAGGCCTCCACGCCTATACAGAATGAAATGCATTATAGTATAACCATCTTATACACCCTGTACATAGCTGTAGTGATGATGATTTTCATTAAAACTTACCTCAGCTGTGCTGGATGATAACCACAAATAAGTCTGTTTATAATCATGAGTTGACGTTCATATTCTATTGAGTTGCAAATACATTTGTTGTTTACCTAAGTGTGTGCAGTAGCAGTTGTTGCTGCTTGTTATGTCTTATCTACAGTTTCCTTTAGATCATGTGATTTTAAAGAATAACCTCCCACTAAGAGCTGATGGGGTTTGTCAGTGGCAGCCTCTCAAGTAGCACACACCCCACAACAGTTTCGCTTTCTCTTTCTCTCTCTTTAAACTGTGCTTTTTAACTTACTGTGAGACTTTCCTTAAAGTGGCAGTTCACCTTTTGTCCCCAATCTATCTTCAAGAAAAATGTTGACATTATTGCAGAAAAATTCCTAAAAGATGTGTGTTATGCAAAATGCAATTTTTGATGTATTTTATACATCGGCCTACATATGTGTCCCGATGTGTAAGGAGACTCACAAAGTGTCAGACAATACAACCCCTTCTCTTTTCCTCCGTACCCACACCTCTAAAAATGGGGGTACAACGGAGCTGATCCAGATTTTCTGCGGACCTGACGTCATTCAGCAGGATGTCTACGGGAGGGACTTAGAGATGAAGTTATTATATATATATAATACATATAATTGTATTGTTCTAGCGGTAAACACTGAATAAAGAACATGTCAAGCTATGTGCTGTATCAGCAACAATGCACAGTGTGTTTTGAAAGCAATATGGTCTGTGTTTACATTAGCAAGCATATCTAACACTATGTATGAGAATATGTGTAAAGAAGCCGGATATAAAAGGTACTGTCCTTGTGGTAAGCCCAAGAGAGAAAGTGTTTGAGCTCCATAATGTTTCATAAATAATGCTTGATGTGATTTGGAACATAATATGATGTTGAATCACGGCAGCGTTTAGCTGAGTTTCTGCCGGTAGTCAACCTTCTCTTCACAGAGCTCACTGCTTGCATGCGGGCGCTTCAAAGGGGCGTGGCCAGCAGCAGTTCGGGTTACATTTAAAGGGCCAGACCCATAATCAGCCCTTTTGTAACAGGGCTGAAATAGAGGGGTATGAGGCATGCTACTGTAGCAGGATGAGCAGTAAATCGTGTTGTAAGGCATATTCTTTTTAGCCTATCACCGCCAGGGGGCACCCTATAAAGGGGGAGAGGCTTCTAGCTGGCGGCCTCTTGTTTGCTGGTGCCCAGACCTACCCACTTCCGTTCTTGCCGTGTTTTGCTTCCGCCACCGGCGTAGCGGAGGGTCTTCCTGGCGATGCCCGTCAAGTAGCCGTAACGTAGAGAGCATGAAACTCTCTCCTCTCTGCTTGATCGGGCCAAGCTAAGGCTTTAAAGAACCGCTGCTGTTTTGCTGCACTGAAAAGAGACGGGCTTCTGACACAGGGTCATCACCCGTACTGCTGATCCTGTGTGCTGCTAAGTGCTAGTTAATTGTCTGCTTCTGGCTATCGTGTCTGGTCCGGTTTGGCATTGCCTACGGCAGTATCATCACCTACCCTACCGATCCTGTGCTGCTGGACGCTACTTCAGTTGTTCGCTTTTGGCTACTTTGGTTGGGCCGGTTTAGCATGGCCTACTCTGTATTATAGGTCCGCTCCCCTAGTGGGATTTTAGTGACTGGACTGCTGGGCTAAATCCTTCGGAGTTTTAGTTATTCTTTCTGTAAAGGCAACCGAACAACAAATATTTGCCATTGAGGGATATGGTGTGAAGCTTTTCCAGACGCGTGGTGTTGACAGCAAATCAGGTCTTCTCTTTGAGTGCATTTAAGATGTTTATTTGGATTGCAGGATGATGACAGCAAAACAAGAGCCGGGTGTTTAACTGATAACTAAACAACTAACTGTGATAAAGAAATAAACTGAAATTAACTCAAAATAAGCTAAAACACGCACGGTAGAAAAACTGTGTGGCTTCCCTCTGGTGATTCCCAATCCCTAATGCTGTGCACCTGTGTCCTCCCCAAATAGTAGGCTGTACCCTGAAATTGGCTGAGTCCCCGCCTATGCCCAGGTCAATTCAGTAGTATCACAGCACCTTCATATACAAATATTAAAATACATCAAATTGGCTGCAACACACAGGCTCCTAATTGTTACTGTATAATAACATAACAATTCAACAACATAAAAAACATTGCAGCCAAATAGAATAGTCCATATCAGTATTCTCAATCCATAATGTTCATTGTTCATGTAGAGAATCCAATCGGGTTGGTAACCCCAATAATAGAAGTTGGGTTTCAGTCTTTATTCAACTTCCAATAGAAGACAGATCTTCATTATTGGTCGCTCCAGGATGTTGTACTTCGTCCGGACTTTAACCGCCCGCACAAGTCCTTGTCTGTCGGGAAAGGTCTGCAGTACCTTGCCCAACAGCCAGGATCCGCAAGGGGCATTAGAGTCCGCTACGATGACAATGTCTCCTGTGACAAAGTTCCTCTTGTCCTTTGGCCACCGTTGTCTCTCTTGCAACAGTGGTACATACTCCTGAATCCATCTGTGCCAAAAGAGATTGGCAAGGAATTGAACTTGCCTCCATCGTCGTTTGGAGTAGGAGTCATTTTTGTCAAAAAGCTCGGGTGGTAGAGAAGGTTTGCCTTTTAACAAGAGAATGTGATTTGGAGTCAGGGGTTCGAGATCATTTGGATCCTCTGAGGTATTTGTAATGGGACGGTCATTCAATATGGCTTCCACTTCGCACAGGAGTGTTTGTAGTCCTTCATCATCCAAATGTTGAAGAATAGAGTTCAGCACTTTCCTGACCATGCGAATGACTCTTTCCCATACTCCTCCATGATGGGATGCAGCTGGAGTGTTGAAACTCCATTTCACTCCAGAGTGAAGCAGGGAGTTTTGAATTTTCTGATGGTTCAAATGAGATAGAGCTTCTCTCAGCTCACGTTCTGCTCCAACAAAGTTGGTTCCGTTGTCTGATTTGATGTGTGATACTTGGCCTCGCCTGGAAATGAATCTGCGTATTGCATTGATGCAAGAACTGGTGTCCAATGAATAGGCCATTTCCAGATGGACTGCCCGACTGGCCATGCAGGTGAAGATAACTCCATAACGTTTGATGAGGCTGCGGCCTCTCTTCACTTCAAACGGCCCAAAATAGTCAATCCCCACATTTGTGAATGGTTATTCTGTGCTCTTATCCCCCACTTATTGTGTTTTCCCTTGTTTTCCTGTTGTAGTTACTGAGAGCTGAAGGTGGTGGTGTTGGTGTCCGAGGTGGTGGCTTGCCCCTTTCCGTGTGCTGTCCCCGGGTGTTTGGATCTTTTCTCCGTGTGGTTGTGTGAGTGTGGAACACGTGTGACCGGGGTGACTTAAGTTTGTTTTTGCGGGATCCCTCCACTCATTCGTTGACCCTCCCCCCCACTGGTAAGCCTCAGCCCCCTTGTTCCTTCTCCCTTTTGGATATAGCCCTGTGTGACTTTTTTTATAAATTGTATTTTTTACTATTGTATACAAATAAACTGTTGTATTTTTGATAATTGGACCACGTCTCTTGTTCCATGAGTAACCGAACCTGTGTGTCCTAGTGACTCAAAACTTGTCACATTTCCCTCGGTGAAATTCCCGGGCTGGCGTTGTCGGACTTAGTGGTTTAACCAAACTGTTAAATTAATATATTTATTCTGCGGCCACTGCCACACTACAATGGGTGATCTGTTTGGTATTTTGAGCAAAACACGTTCAGAGACATGTTTTGTATAGGCCTATCGTTCGAATATAGCATAATAGTTGACCTTTAATGTGTCTAAGTTCCATGCATATATTCAACTTCGTGTTTGTATTCTGTTATAAATTAAGAGTGTACTAATAGAACAGAGTATTAAAAGTCACGTTGCTTATTGTCAATCTTAATTTGACCTTTTGCATTGAAAGAAAGAACACAAAACGTAACTGATGTGTCAGGGATCAAGTATTTGGTAAGGTTTTGTGTAATGGGATATATGTATATGAATGCATTATGGTCAAAGCATCATTAAGGCTCTTCACAGCAGAAGTAATCCGGTTCTAAATTGGAGACCAATTAAAAGTTTAGTTGAGCATCCAGTGGTCCAGCCTGTCTGGATTCCCTGACGAAAAATCAACAAACACAAAAATATGTAAAGTACAATGTGTAAGGTTACTGACACTGACTTCTTGCAAAACTTAAATTACCTCAATGCTGAACAGCTTCAATAACTTACTTGAGCTGAACCAAACCAAACTGCAATATCTACTTAATATCTCTGGATTCTGGAACCATTGTGACATTCATATTTTACACACACTATATATATATATATATATATATATATATATATATATATATATATATATACACACACACACACAAAACTGTACATATATAAATACATATTACATTTTAGTTTGTAACTTTGTCAGACTCAGACTTAAACGGAGCACCTGCATTAGAGAAAAGTCATTAAGAAAAGGAGGCCAAAGACAAATTTCAATATTTGTGCTATTTATTGTGTTTTTTCCTGAACAGCCGTACTGTAGTAACATTCTGATATAAATAAAGTGCAACATTGAATAGAAAATACCTTTAAATCAGTGACGGGTACAGCATATGTAATCCTTAATCTAACAAAAGGTTTTACTTTCCAACCGAATTTAGTCCTTGACCTGCAAATAATCAAATTCTTGGTTTCCATGGAGACGGCAAAATAAAATACATGAATCATTAAAAGCACAAATAACATCATAAGTGAAAGACTCCAACACCAGAGAAATAAATCATTTTCATACTTAACTCAGCAATGTAGTGGTATAGATATGAGGCATTACAGGCTGCACATGAAAACCTAAAAGCCATATTGCCCACTTTATATAATTATCATTCCAGACATGCTTTTTACATATGCGTCATAACAACAAGACCTGTAGTTTTTACAGGTCGTTGACAAAGTCTTCTCCAGATTTAATCATCCTTCTCAGTGCGCTCAGTATCAGTGTATCAGTGTCATCACTTGTGTTGAGCTCTGAGTGGTAGTTCTTCACAGGAAAGATGCAGCTTGGTGGGAAACCCAGCACGCCACTCGCCTCCTCAATCTACATTTAAGAATTTTACATTTAAGAAATGAAAGTGGTGATCAAAAGGAGATTTTACTGTAACAATATCACAATGTAAAACAAAATTATATTCGTACCTTGTTCTTCAGGTGCTTGCTTTTTGACACGTTCTTTATATCCTTTCCAACCTCTGGACAGGCGTCGTCAATTTTGGTGAGAATAGCAATTTCAGGAATCCCTGCCAAGAAAAAGCAGAATCAGTTAAAATAATGTTGGTCTGGTTATTTTAACATTATATATGTTAAGTATCATAATACATATTATTTAAAAGTATAACACATCATTTATAATTGTATGTATTATTGTAAAAGCCTAACCCATGTCCCTGGCTGCAAGTCTGACTTCCCTCAACTTTCTCACACAATCATCCTCCAATCGTGCTGTGCTGCCAGGGATGATGCAAACCAGAACATGAACTCTGTCATTTAGAGAGGGCTCTCTGTTGTAGTCTTGGTTATTCACAGACAGGCTGGTGATAGGATTGAACTGGAAAACAATGTAAACTTACAGTTGCAAGACAAAGTATGTGAACCCTTTGGAACTTCCTGGATTTCTGCATAAATTGGTCATAAAATGTGTTCTGATCTTCATCTAAGTCACAACAATAGACAAACAGTCTGCTTAAGCTAAAACCACACAAACTATGTTTTTATTGAACACACCATGTAAACATTCACAGTGCAGGGTGGAAAAAGTATGTGAACCCTTGGATTTAATAACTGGTTGACCCTCCTTTGGCAGCAATAACCTCAACCAAACGTTTCCTATAGTTGCATATCAGACCTGCACAACGGTCACGAGGAATTTTGGACCATTCCTCTTTACAAAATTGTTTCAGTTCAGCAATATTCTTGGGATGTCTGGTGTGGATCGCTCTCTTGAGGTCATGCCACAGCATCTCAATTGGGTTGAGGTCAGGACTCTGACTGGGCCACTCCAGAAGGCCTATTTTCTTCTGTTGAAGCCATTCTGTTGTTGATTTACTTCTGTGCTTTGGGTCGTTGTCCTGTTGCATCACCCATCTTCTGTTGAGCTTCAATTGGTGGACAGATGGCCTTAAGTTCTCCAGCAAAATGTCTTGATAAACTTGAGAATTCATTTTTCCGTCGATGATGGCAATCTGTCCAGGCCCTGAGGCAGCAAAGCAGCCCCAAACCATGATGCTCCCTCCACCATACTTCACAGTTGGGATGAAGTTTTGATGTTGGTGTGCTGTGCCTTTTTTTCTCCACACATAGCGTTGTGTGTTCCTTCCAAACAACTCAACTTTGGTTTCATCTGTCCACAGAATATTTTGCCAGTAGTGCTGTGGAACATCCAGGTGCTCTTTTGCAAAATGCAAACGTGCAGCAATGTTTTTTCTGGACAGCAGTGGCTTCCTCCATTTTATGACCAACTTATGCAGAAATCCAGGTAATTCAAAGGGTTCACATACTTTTTCTTGCAACTGTATATAGGCCCCTATCCCGGTGTTGTTGAGTACAAACATGCCACACAGCAGCTTCAGGAAAATGTCACAGTTTAGGAAAGAGCCTCACAGCTGTTTGGGGGCAGGATCTTCCAGCTAGGTAAAGTGGTGTTATAAAAACATTACAGTATCCGTACTCGCTCCAATGATTTGATGTGGGCTGCTTAGGGAATGTATTACAAGTCAAATTAAATAATTACAACATACATGTCCTTTCTTTAGTGAGCAAGGGCAAAAATAAAGACTTAAATGTTGCTTGCTTAAGTTACAGGGTGATAAATAAACTATTAGATGGATGACTACCAAAGAGCATAAACAATTGCACAAGTGAACACATGTATTGTTTGTTAGTAACCCAATTGCATCTGCATGTGAGGGAGAGAACAGTGTGTGTGTGTGTGTGTGTGTGTGTGTGTGTGTGTGTGTGTGTGTGTGTGTGTGTGTGTGTGTGTGTGTGTGTGTGTGTGTGTGTGTGTGTGTGTGTGTGTGTGTGTGTGTGTGTGTGTGTGTGTTCTATAGAAGCGTGTCTTTCTGTACCCATCAAACAGGCCGCTGTGTTTGGGAGGGTAATTAGTGGACCGCCGGAAGCGTCCTTTTTATGATTGTTCTCTATTTTTCCCATTCCTTTTTTGCTTGTGACACCTTCATCTCATTCATGCTTTCATGTGACTGGTGTTTGTGTGTGTGTTGATATCGATATGAAATGCAGAGCTTCAGGGGAAACCCAGGGTAGACCGTATGATAAGTATTCAGAAGCACATTTAAAGTGAGAGACAAGGAAAATAAAAAACATATTTCAATTGTAAAAATGTGACTTCACTGTCAAATGAACAACATGTCTTCATGAAGATCCTCAGTGGAAGCATTGAAGTTAAAAGTATTTTATCTGAGGGATTTACATAAAAAAAGAGAATTATTGCACTTGACAACTTAATAAAATATCCGCAACGGCAAGGACAACCGATGAAAGTAATGATATTCGCAAACTACAGCTTCAGTGCAGACTTGTTTTTGTCTTTTAATCAAGCATTACAGCCAAGCCACTGAAGGCTAGAAGGGCAGATCCACACAATGTAATCTGGTTGTTTTTCTTTGCATATTGATATATATGAGAAGACTGATTCCACTGAGTCAAGGTTAGCTCCATAATGAGATGGAAATATACAAACATCAGTCAGTCTTGCTCAGTGTGATAAAGTATTTTATTGTAAATATTTTGAATGTGGCTTATATGAGAACAAATATGGAAGGCAAGTCTGACTTTATGTAAAAAGGGTCAATCCTATTCATGGATCAAGAATCTCAGTGGACACATGCTGCGATATTTAGATTATACTAGGCAGGCTGGGAAAACGTAGTCCCAGTGCAGTGTAATGTTACTAAATAACATATAGAAAATACACTGTGAAGCAGAAGCATGAAGCCTGTCTGGACGAAAGCCTGGTCAGTATGGGGTCTGTAGGGCACAAGACAAGGGAATATGGTCATCCAAGCATGTGAACAAGGAAAGAGAGGCGGGGGGGAGGAGGGCGAGATGTGCCCATGGGTAACAGACATGGAGCTCGTTGCAGACTGTCGTCTCTGATTTGGCCTGGCAATTTGGCACTGCCCTCTGCAATTAGCCTAGACGCTAATCTAATGGATGCTGCCGAGTGAAATGAAGACAGAGGCGTTTGCACAAGCCACAAACACAGATGAGCGCATACACAGATAAAACAAACTCTAAATGCATAAGATCAGTATCTAATGTCCGTGTGTAATTATCACACACACACACACACACACACACACACACACGAATAAATTGCATCGGTCTGCGAGGCCCCTTATTGCATCACTCGAGAGACAGAGGATGAGCGGGGGAGACAGAGAGAGAGATAGGGAGAGGGTGCTGCCAGTGTTTTCTCCATGGTCTGCATTACGTAATCCAGGTAATTCCAAAGGGTTCACACACTTTTTCTTTCAACTGTTTATCAAAAAATGACATTTGCATGCACAAATCCAATAGTTTCTAATGGAGCCTCGTTAGTTTTCCATAGTTCACATTTCATACATTCCATCCATAATATTGATAGTAGAAAATGACAACAATGAGGGATTGTGTACTCGAAATGTTGCAAGAGAAATCAAGTTTAAAGAATTCAGTGTTACATTGTAACCATCCTTCACGTGTCCCTTCATGGCCAGTTTGATGTCTTCCACACAAACTCCTTTACTTGCATCCTTCTCAAGACCCATGATGTCATTGAAGACAAAAAAAGTAATGTGTCTCTGGTCCTCCTTTTTGGATTTTGTAGGTGATGTACTGAAAGACATGAAAGTGCTGTTATAATGACATGGTAGGTCGGCCTAGACGTCAGAACATAACATCAGTAGTCTAGTTAACACAACAACATTCAAATAAAAATGTTAAGACATATCAACATTAATTAAATCCAAACTAGCAATACAAAAACACTTAAACATTTTGCAAAACTCAACATTGTGAAATGTTTTTATGTTTTGTCTTTCGGGGCCACCATAGCAGTTTGTCCACTGCTCAAAAGTAAAGTAAAATAATAGGTAAAGGAGTTGTTAGATTGCAAGTGTTACAATGTAAGACATTCAGGATAACACTGTTAAGTGATTCTTACGCTTGTGGTGAAGCTCTCGTGAACCACTGCATCTACGCCGGCACGATTACATATTTCACCTCGCAAGACACTTTCCACAGAGTTGATGAAGCTGGACTTGCCAGCACCAACGGATCCATAAAGCATAAATCTGAGCTGAACGTTGTCTTTAGAAGGCTGGTATTCGTTCACAAACTGCAACTCTCCCTCTTTTTTTCTGTCCAAAAGAAAAAACATTCAACCTTAGTTTAGATCAAATTATTATCAGTTTTGCTTAATGGTTTCACTGAGACCCAAGAGAAGAAAACCCATTATTTCTCTAAGAAGTGACAACAAACAGAAACAATTTAATAACAAAGGTGAGTCTCAACAAAGGAGTGAACAGTTTCATAGTTGTGCTTTTAAAAAGTGTTATTTGAATAAAAGCCACTAAACACCAGAGACACCACACTGAAAAATTAACTCACCCCCAAGGAACGTTCCTCCATTCATTACATTACATTACATTGCATTTAGCTGACGCTTTTATCCAAAGCGACTTACAATAAGTGCATTCGACCAGGAAGATACAACCTTTAAGAAAACAGAATCATATAAGTACATCAGGTTTCATAGAGCCAAACATTTCAAGTGCTACTCAACTGGCATTTAGAAAGCCAGCCCTTTATTAGTATATAAGTGCTTTGTTAGTAATTCTATCGCTCGAAGTGGAGTCTAAAGAGATGAGTTTTCAGTTTGCGTCGGAAGATGTGTAAGGTATCTGCTGTCCTGATTACAATGGGGAGCTCATTCCACCATTTTGGAGCCAGGATAGCAAACCCACGAGTTTTTGCTGACGGGAACTTGGGTCCCCCTCGCAGTGCGGGTGCAGCGAGCTGTTTGGCTGATGCAGAGCGGAGTGCACGTGCTGGGGTGTACGGTTTAACCATGTCCTGGATGTAGGAAGGGCCAGATCCATTCGCAGCATGGTACGCAAGTACCAGTGTCTTGAAGTGGATTCTAGCAGTTACTGGAAGCCAGTGAAGGGAGCGGAGGAGCGGTGTGGTGTGGGAGAATTTGGGAAGGTTGAAGACCAGACGAGCCGCTGCATTCTGGATGAGCTGCAGAGGTCGGATGGCACATGCAGGTAGACCAGCCAGGAGGGAGTTGCAGTAGTCTAGGCGTGAGATGACGAGAGCCTGGACCAGAATCTGCGTTGATGTCTGGGTCAGCTGGGGACGTATCCTCCTGATGTTGTAAAGCGTGTATCTGCAGCAGCGGGTTGTAGCAGCGATGTTTGCAGTGAAGGACAGTTTGTTATCTAGGATCACACCCAGATTCCTTGCAGTCTGAGTCGGGGAAACAACAGAGGTGCCGATGTTGATTGTTAGGTCAAGAGTGGGACAATCTTTTCCCGGAAGGAAGAGCAGTTCAGTCTTGTCAAGGTTGAGCTTGAGGTGATGAGCAGACATCCACCGAGAGATGTCTGCTAGGCAAGCAGAGATGCGTGCGACGACCTGGGTCTCTGAGCGGGGAAAGGACAGAATTAGTTGGGTGTCGTCAGCGTAGCAGTGGTATGAAAAACCATGCGGGCTAATGACAGACCCGAGCGAGTTTGTGTACAGGGAGAAGAGGAGGGGACCAAGAACCGAGCCCTGAGGGACCCCTGTAGTTAATTGACAAGGGTCGGACTCGGACCCTCTCCAAGTAACCCTGTAGGTGCGGTCGTTGAGGTATGAGGTGAGGAGGGAAAGTGCAGTGCCTGAAACTCCAAGTTCTTGGAGAGTGCGAAGGAGGATCCGATGGTTCGTGAGGCAGAACTGAAAAACAAAGTGAACATTTGCAGTAAAACATTAGTCCCATTTTGATTGATTTGATCTAATAGGCAATATTTAGACATATGTTGAGTTACTTGATCAAAAATTAAATTGTCCCGCTCAACAAATCCACACATGACTTGCTTATGAGTTTACACTATATACTTGTATACCTCTATTAGGCATTGTTTTGAAAGATGTTGAGTTACTTACCCATTTTAGAAGGCAGCAGGCGAGGTGAGGGGGAATCTGATTGGTCGTTTCCTTTGTCTTTAACAAAAAATGCTTGTAAAAACATTGTCAATACAACATTTGAGATCAAATATTTCACAAAATTGAACATTTATAGTAAGTAGTTATTATTTTAGCGGCCAAAATCATATAGAAATAAAACAGATAATTAACTTAAAATAATACAGCCGCTGAGGCACTAGTTAACAGATCTTACGCAGGGCAATGATCCAGGTCCAGACAATATTCTCCATTTGTGCAGTTTATTCCGATAACAAAGTCGCACAGGTTTCCTATATCCCGTTTCCTATATCCCTTTTCCTTAAGGCTTTCCTACGGCTTTCTTTTTGCTGGCTTGAAACACCCTGGTAAAAAAAACGTTTTCCTACTAGTGCTCTGGCTCCCACTTCCACCTGTCTCCAATATATATAAACTACACCAGGTGCTCTAATCACCCAGTGCCCAAAACATGCCTTCAAAATAAAAGCATAGAAACTACTTTAACTTATGAGACTAACTAACAATACATTTACAATACACACTATAAAACAGCAAGAAAATAAATGTTAAACTAGTAAATAATATAAAGAGATATATATAGCTCCAACAATTATAATGATCTATAATATTGTAAATCCCTTTGTTTTGCAACTTCTCATACTGACTCAAATGTGCTGCACAGGAAAATCTTAAAGTCTGTTTAATTGTTACTTAAGAAAATATAGAACGAATAAAGTTTGTTCAAGTTAAAAAGTACAAATGCAAATAACAAAAAAGAAAAAAAAAGAAAATGTTTACTTTATTCACAAAATACTCACAGTGCTTGCTTTTAAATGTACACTATATACTTCAAAAGTGAAATGCTGACTTGCTAGGGACAGTTTAGTGTTATCTTAAACCCTTTAAATAAGTCTATGCAGTTTTAAAATAGACTTGAAATATTTAGTTTATCTACAATCTCAGTGAAAGTGTGTAAGTCTGTTTATGCCCACACGGAAAGAAAGTATACGAACATATATGCAAATATATGGCAAATATATGCAGAATATATGCTGCATATATGCCATATTCAGGTTCATATATGTGCATATATGTGGATTAATAGGAGATATATGTGTCATACATAGCTCATATATTTCCACATATATGCCAAAGTCAGGTTAATATATTTGCATATATCTCTTACATAATGCCTCATATATAGCTCATATATCTGTCTTTTTGCATATATGTCATACAGAATGCCTACATATATATAGGTCTTTGCAAGGTAATGTGGTAATGTGCATATTATTCCAAAGTTCTATATAACTACATGAATTAATCATTGTACTTATTTCCATTCAATGCAGATTGAGGTTTGCGGATTGCCCAAGACAATTCAATGTATAAAGACAATATTGTTTGATTACGGTATGTTTTATTGTATGAAGCAACATTTTTAGTTGAGTTATTTCACCCAGGACCGGAACCAGATGTTTATATCCGCTCGACGTCAACTGATCAGTTTAAGATTAGTAAATTATTAAATATTTGATAATTGTACATTATTGTTAAAACACATAATCTGAACCACAAGTTTTCACTAAATGTTAACTTTAATTGTTTACGTTTTTTTATATTATTAGAGAATAATAGAGACATTCGCTGCAGAATGTGACATCATAGAAAAGCGCCACTCACAACGAGCGCGCATTCATGACGTATTTACATATATATGCATTTATGTGAAACCTATATGTGCAACCTATATGTGCATATATGTGCATATATGTGAAACCTATATGTGCATATACACTGCACCCATATATGTACATATATGTGTGTGCATATATGTGCATTTATGGATATGTACATATATGTTCAGAGACATATATGTAGGCGTCCAATTTCGGATATATCACCTATATGTTAAACATATAGGTGACATACATTAAAAATATATAGGTTCATATATATTCCTTCCATGTGGGTATGTTTACTGCACATTATGTCTAACAGACATTTAAGGTCAAATACATTATTTCACTTTCCCCTTTCTTTTATTTAAAGAATAAAGGTGAGTGTAGTGCTGTTCTCTTTGAGTGCAGTCAGGAACAAATACCCTATAATGCTTTATTTGCCTTATGGTCCGGCTTTATTCAAACCAAGACCCGGACATCTAAGTGAATCACTAAGCAGCAATCTCTGGGAAAATGACTTATTTTGTATTTATCCAGAGAATGATATACTTCACAGTATGTTTCATTTACTCTTTAACATAAATACACTAACTATCTCTATAACTGTACTGCACTAAAAGGATAACTATAATCAAAATGATGATAGCATAACAAGAATTGGGAAGTAATAGAAATCCTCACCTTCAGTTATGTGCCTCTCACCCAAGTGCCTCTCAACTCAACAGGTAAAGTCTCTTTTATACGATAACAGTTGCTCACTTTCACTTTCTTTCCCGGTTATAGCACACATATGGCTTAAAAGGAATTGCCTTTATCAATGTACAATTTTATGTTTACTGACCTCCTGAGGTAGAGATGACTTATCTTTAGTGATTCACAAATGACTATTACACTTTATTTTTATTTTTTTAAGTTTCCTTTTCACTAATTTGGCAATCAAATTTGATAAAGGTTTCTTGAGGAAAAATAAAAAGCAATGAAAAGTTGTTCATAATCACAAGTTGACGTTCCTAAACTTGTGAATGTAGAGACATAGGCAAGGCTAGTTATTTATATAGCACCTTTCAACACAAGGCAATTTAAAGTGCTTTACAAAATATGAAAGACATTAAGAAAATGGCATTTAAAATCAGTCATTAAAAAGCAAAGATAATAAAATAGTTACCTTAACTTGTCAGTTGTTGAATCCTGCTTAGTGTTATTTACATTGTAGTGTTTTGTGTGAGAACCTGTAACTTGATATGCTTTCATATCCTTTCGGTTTTTGTCTTTTGTTTTGAAAGAATGTACGGTACATCTGACGCAGGTTAGGCGGGTCACACATTGAATGGATATGAACACTCCCTGTTGAAAAGCAGCTGGAAAAACCCTCCAGGTTTCCCCGTTTCAAAAGTTTAAGCAGTTTTGGATTAGCCATGGATCCAAAATAATTCCATATAGATGCTGAGGTGACCCTTTTCGGGCAGATTCCTATTTTGTTACTCAGAGAGCAGAGTGGCAGTACCTGCTGCAGTACTATGAAGCTCAATATCCATCTGAACTCTGCTGTTGCATATATTCTCTCTATCGCCTAGCACAGCCCCACCCAATGACTAAGCAAAACATGACACCAGTATTCCTGCAGATAGATAGAGGGTCAAATGATTGCATGGTCCTCAACCCATGCACCATCCAACTCTGCATCCCCTCTGAGAGGAACAGGCTGTGGTCTGTGTTATTGTTGGGTTGATGCTTTAACAGTGTTCTTCCTAAATTGTCTTACGTATGAAGTCCTCACTCTCTCTAAGCAGTGACATGAGCAGAGACTGCCTACACTGTGCTTCACTAATAAGAGCAGGTCTAGGAACAGCAGATTAGAAATCAATACTCAGCTATTCATATTAGGAGTTATTAGAGGATTAGAGTTAGGGGTCCAGTAAAAGTAGAGCCTTGACACACAGTGACAGACTTAAGAATGCATTACAAAGCTTTTCACATTTGTTTAGTGAAAATACTTAAGATTCATAAGTTATTATTTTTTAGCACCCAGGACTCAAATCGGACCCTTGTACTCGGACCCTTTATATACTGTAGCTTCGATCTCCATCCTCATTGACACACAACTCAAATTGCCCTCAAATTACACTCTCTGATGGACAGTTGTGAAATTACCTATTGGAAAGTAATGTGTGGAATAGATAAAAAGTTCATAAGAAAAGACAAATAGCACATTTTTATATTTTCGCGATTTATTGTGTTTCTACCTGAACCACAGTACAGTAGTAAAATGTTAACTATAAATCTCTTCCAACTTTGATAAGGAAAATACATTTTAATCAGTGACAGGTACAGCATCTGTAATCAAAAGTCTAAACGTTACGTTTTAATTTCCCAATAATTGTGTCTTTTGACCTGCTAATATTCAGATTCTCGATTACTTGGAGACAGCAATATAAATGACCACATGAATCAACAAAGCATAACTATCAACATCATGATGCAAAAACTCAACTACAGGTAAAATAAAGCCTTTTCATATTTACTCATTAAGTGAGAGATACCATAATTTATAATATAGATATGGTGCATAACAGGCTGCACATGAAAACCTAAAAGCTACATTGCCCACTTTATGTAATTATCATTCTTGTTTCCAAGACCTGCCTCAGCATAATGTAGTTTTACAGGTCGTTGACAAAGTCTTCTCCAGATTCAATCATCCGTCTCAGTGCGCTCAGTATCAGTGTATCAGTGTCATCACTTGTGTTGAGCTCTGAGTGGTAGTTCTTCACAGGAAAGATGCAGCTTGGTGGGAAACCCAGCACGCCACTCGCCTCCTCAATCTACATTTAAGAATTTGACATTTAAGAAATGAAAGTGCTGATCCAAGGAGATTTTGCTGTTACAATATTACAGTGCAAAACAAAAATGATATTCCAACCTTAATTGCAGCTCTCTACAAACTAAATTACAGATTGAAACATACCTTGTTCTTCAGGTACTTGCTCTTATACACGTTCTGTATATTGCTGCCAACCTCTGGACAGGTTTGATCAATTTTGGTGAGAATAGCAATTTCAGGAATCCCTGCCAATACAGAGGAGAATCAAAATAAGTTCAAATAATGTTGGACAGGTTATTTTAATATTATATATTTTAATAATACATATTATTTCAAAGTATGATACATCATTTTTGATTGTATGCATTATTGTAAAAGCCTAACCCTTACCCATGTCCCTGGCTGCAAGTCTGACTTCCCTCAACTTTCTCACAGAATCATCCTGCAATCCTGCTATGCTGCCAGGGATGATGCAAACTAGAACATGAACTCTGTCATTTAGAGAGGGGTGTCTGTTGTAGTGTTGGTTATTTGCAGACAAGGTAGAGATAGGATTGAACTGGAAAAAAATGTTAAATTGGATCAAACAATTACATTAGAATTCAGAAATACAATAGTTTCTATTGGAACCTTGTTAGCTTTCCATATTTCATGTGCAAAATATTTTTCATGCAGTGGGATTGTGTTACTCAAATATATGAAACAGAGATAAGGTTTAAATAATTCAGTTGTACATTGTAACCATCCTTTATGTGGCCCTTAATGGCCAGTTTGATGTCTTCCACACAAACTCCATTTCCTGCATCCTTCTCAAGGCCCATGATGTCATTGAAGACAAAAGGGTAATGTGTCCCTGGTCCTCCTTTTTGGATTTTGTAGGCTTTATACTGTAAGGCAAGAAAGTCCCGTTATAATGACATGGTAGTTAGTTTGCCTTAAAGGTCAAAACATTACATCATTTCATAAAATGCAACAACAACAAAAACATTCAAATGAAAAACAACAATTTTTAAATCAATAATTTGTTTTAACAAAGTACATTTACAAAACACAACAACTTGAAACAACGGGGGGGATAGAGAGGATGACATGTGTTAAAGGACCACAAGCCAGATTCAAACGTGCATCTTCCTCAGCAGGGACTGAGCCTCAGAGCATGGGGCACCAGCTCTAACCACTCAGCCAAATAAACAAATACTTCATGTTTTTTAATTGTTGTTGTGTCTTGTGAAAGGTTTTTATGTTTTGACTTTTAGGGCCACCATAGAAGTTTGTCTCCTGCTTAAAAGTAAAATAATATAATAGATAAAAGAGTTGTTACATTTCAAATGTTACAATGTAAGACATTCATCATGATAACACTGAAAAGGGATTCTTACGCTTGTGGTGAAGCTTTTGCCAGAGATCCCATCTGTTTTAGCTCGATCAGTTATTCTGCCTCGTAAAACACTTTCCACAGAGTTGATGAAGCTGGACTTGCCAGCACCAACAGGTCCATAGAGCATAAATCTGAGCTGGATATCCTTTTTAAAAGGCTTGTAATCCTTCACAAACTTCAAGTCTACTGCTTTTTTCCTGTTCAATGGAAAAGAAAATCAGTTGATTATAATGGTTTCACTGAGACCCAAGAAAAAAATACATTATTTTTCTAAGAAGTGACAACAAATAGAAACAATTTCATTACAAAGGTCAATCTCAACAAAGCAGTGTGCAAGTTCCTTGTTGTGCTTTTAAAAATTGTTATTTGAATAAAAGCCACTAAACACCAGAGACACCTAACACTGAAAAATGAACTCACCCCCAAGGACCGTTCCTCCATTCTTGAGGCAGAACTGAAAAGTAAAGTGAACGTTTGCAGTAAAACATTAGTCCCATTTTGATTGATTTGATCTAATAGGCAATGTTTAGAAATATATAACTCACCTTTTGGAGAAGGTGGGGGGGAAGGTTCGGGGGAAGTTGGGGGGGAAGGTTCGGGGGAACTTTGGTCGCTTCCCATGGCTTCAACAAAAAATTGCTGCAAAAACATTATCAATACAACATTTGAGATCAAATATTTCACAACATTCATCATGTATAGCAAAGTATTGTTATAATTATGTATAATATTGTAAATCCCTTTGTTTTGCATTGTCTCATACTAACTCAAATGTACTGCACAGGAAAACTTTTTATAATTTATTAATATCTTAAAGTCTGTTGAATTGTTAATGCAGAAACTATACAACAAATATGTGTTCAATTTAAAAAGTACAAAGGTAAATTAATTAAAAACGGTAAAAATAAATACTTTCACTTAATCAAAAGCGAAATTGTCCCGCTCAATAAATACTCACAGCACTAGCTTATAAGTTTACAGTATATTCTTGATAAGCGTACTACTGCCATAGGGACAGTTTAGTGTTATCTTAAACCCTTCAAATAAGTCTATGTAGTTTTAAAATAGACTTGAAATATTTAGTTTATTTACAATTTCAGTGAAACTGTGTAAGTCTGTTTATGTTTACTGCACCTTATTTCTAACAGACATTTAAGGTCAAATACATTATTTCACTTTCCCCTTTCTTTTATTTAAAGAATAAAGGAGAGTGTAAATGCTCTTCTCTTTGAGTGCAGTCAGGAACAAATACCATATAATGCATTCTTTGCCTTATGATCAGACTATACTCAAACCAAGACCCGGACATCTACTGTAAGTGAATCACTAAGCAGCAATCTCTGGTAAAATGACTTATTTTGTATTTATCCAGAGAATTATATTTCATTTAATCTTGCTCACTACAAACAAGCAGCTTTTTGGCAAATTCAGTTTTTGTACAGTTTATAAAGAGATTAAAGCAAACCCAATAAATGAAACGGTTTGAGATAAAAAAATTAAAATAACATACACAAAGTATCTATCTCTAACTGTACTACGTGACTCCTAAACTGTACTTGCAATGTTGATATGAAAAAGCATGTACTGAATTTGGAAATAATAGAAAATGCTCACCTTCAGTTATGTGCCTCTCACGCAAGTGCCTCTCAACTTGACAGGAAAGTCTCTTTTATATGAAAACTGCTGCTCACTTTCTTTTCAGGTTATAGCACACGATCTGACCTAAAAATAATTGCCTTTATCATTGAACAACTTATTTTCTACTGAACTCATGAAGTTCATTTCTGTTTTGTGAAATTAATATGATACACTTCGTCAAAGTCAAAAGGAATGATGTAGAACATAATTTGCTACAATAGGGATCCCTCCCATAATCTTAACAGTTTATTTTTCATTGTTGTTGTCCGTGGCAGATCCAGAAGCAGGCCTTACAGTATAACCTAATACACCCTGTGATGTGCGGTGATGGTCATTTTCATTTAAAAAACAAACCTTATTTGTATTGGTGATAAACTCAAATAAAACCTTTTCAATACTGTTTTCCAACTTCCTTTTCATCATTTTGATAAATTGAATTTTGAAATTGAAATTGAAAGTGACTATAGAACGTATCCAGAGGTTCTTCTAGACGAATAAAATCAGTTTATGATCATGAGTTGACGTTCCCATACTATTGAACTGCAAAAACGTGATTTGAATGTGAAATGCGTCCAATTTAGTTCTTTGACAGGCTTTGGTGTCTTCTACAGTTTCCTTTAGATCACGCGATTTAAAAGAATGAACCTCTCACTGAGTGCTTGGACGTTGTTTTGCACATTTGCGTCTTGTGGTTGAAGTTCACTGACAGTTCCAACCACAACAGCACAGACTCACAGGTGTGGAAGGGAGGGCTTCTGGATCTTTTTTTTGCATTGCACTCAGTCACTCTGTCTCATGATTATGGGTTTTTGTGTTGGTATAGTTTCCTGTTTTATTTTGAGATGTATTTTCCTCCTTGTTTCTTATCTGGTTTTACCTCCTGTTCCTGATTGACTGAGTGTTTTCACCTGCCCTGTGTTTCCCCTCTCCAGCTGTGTCTTTTCTCTGTGATAAGTCTAGTGTGTATTCAGGTTTGTCTTTCCATGTTCTTTGTGAGAGTGTCGTCTATTTTCCTTGCGGCTTGCCCAAGTTCCTGTCTGCGTTTCTGCTCCTGTTCCTGGTGTCTTCTGGTTTGTACTCGTTTCGTTTTTCTTTGTTTTGTCGTTTTTGCGTTATCTGGTCTCGTCCCCCTCTTTTGGATCGGCGTTTTATTAAAGCTCGCTTTTGGTTTAACTTTAATACCCGCTAATGTGTTTTACTGTGTTTGGGTCCTATCTGCGAGCAAATCCCTGTCAGAACGATCTCACCAGTATCAACCCAGCTGTTATTTTTGAGGATGATCTTTGTGATTTATCCTACAAGCTTTTGTGCATTTTTAGAGACTGGAGGGGAGCTCCTTGTAAAGACGCCCAGGAGGCTGCTCTTTCACTCGCACACCAGGAAGCGCTTGATTTTAATTATTGTATACAGATCTGGCGCCCTAGGCGAACATCTATAACGCCACTGCTACGGGCCGGCCCTGTGTTCAGTGATAGCACACCATGTGACTTAAAGGAATTGCCTTTATCAATGTACAACTTAATGTTTACTGACCTCATAAATTAAAGTTGATTTCTCTTTAGTCATTCTTCACAAATGACAATAGTCAGAACTGAATGACTGAATGCATTTAGTCTGTGTCAGATCCAACGGCAGACCTCTACACCCATTTTTAAATTGAATCTGAATGTGACTTTAGAACTTAAACACACTTTCTCATGAGTTTACCTCAGACTACTATTGAAATATAAAAACATGGTTTGAATGTGAAGTGTGTCCAGTATAGCTGTTTGATTCTGGTTTGGTGGTATCTACAGTTTCCTTTAGATCACGTGATTTAAAAGAATCAGAGGAGAAGGGAGGGGCGGGCTTGCAGGGCTGCAGCTACGGATGTTTTTCTCAACAGCCCCGGTTCTATTTTTGGCATTGCACTCAGTCATTGTGTGTTATGTGATGTATTACTACTCTTAACCTCGAGAGGCAGCAGCAGTATGGAAAAAATACCAATCATTTATATGTAGCAATAAATCAAAATGAAATTGGAATGTTTTTTATTAAGATATGTAGCTGTTTGAAATGTTATTTAAGTAATATTACAGACCAAACATAATTTATGGAATGTATCTTGTCAATGAAGTTTATTTTATTAGTAAAAGTCTGAGTGGAGCTATGAGTTCAGGTATTTTATTGCCACAGTATATCATGGTATTGGCAGGGGAGTTGTGTTGAAGCTGAGCTGGTGCATTCAGTAAAGATACTGCTGTTAAATGTGAAATGACACGATAAAAGCTTTGGATAAAAGCATCAGCTAAATTAAATGCAATGTAATATCTTATCCCAATAGTGTGATATGGCATCAGTGTTATTGTGGCTGCATTACAGTAAGGTGATGTCATTTTCTGAACAAAAACAAGAATATACTGAATTGGGAAATAATACTGTAGAAAATCCTCACATTCAGTTATGTGCCTCTAACCCAAGTGCCTCTCAACTGACAGGAAAATAATTATTTATATGATAACAACTGCTCACTTTCACTTTCATGTTCAGTTGTAGCACTGCAGTGACTTAAAGGAATTGCCTTTATCGATGTACAACTTAATGTTTACTTATCTCAAAGTTGATTTCTCTTTAGTCATTCTTCACAAATGACAATACTTAGTCACAACTGAATGACTGAATGCATTTAGTCTGTGTCAGATCCAACGGAAGACCTGTACACCCATTTTGAAATTGAATCTGAATGTGACTTTAGAACTTAAACACATTTTCTCATGATTTTACCTCAGACTACTATTGAAATACAAAAACATGGTTTGTATGTGAAGTGTGTCCAGTATAGCTGTTATATTTTGGTTTGGGGGTATCTACAGTTTCCTTTAGATCACGTGATTTAAAAGAATCAGGGGAGAAGGGAGGGGCGGGCTTGCAGGGCTGCAGCTACGGATGTTTTCTCAACAGCCCCGTTTTTATTGTCCTGCATTGCACTCAGTCATTCTGTGTTATGTGCTGTAGTACTACTCTTAACCTCGAGAGGCAGCAGCAGTATGGAAAAAATACAAATAATGTATATGTAGCAATAAATCAAAATGAATTATAATGTTTTTTATTAAGATAAGTAACTGTTTGAAAAGTTATTTAAGTAATATTACAGACTAAACATCTTGTATGGAATGTATCTTGTCAATGAAGTTTATTTTATTAGTAAAAGTGTGAGTGGAGCTATGAGTTCAGGTATATTATTGCCACAGTATATCATGGTATTGGCAGAGGAGTTGTGTTGAAGCTGAGCTGGTGCATTCAGTAAAGATACTGCTGTTAAATGTGAAATGACACGATAAAAGCTTTGGATAAAAGCATCAGCTAAATTAAATGCAATGTAATATCTTATCCCAATAGTGTGATATGGCATCAGTGTTATTGTGGCTGTATTACAGTAAGGTGATGTCATTTTCTGAACAAAAACAAGAATATACTGAATTGGGAAATAATACTGTAGAAAATCCTCACCTTCAGTTATGTGCCTCTAACCCAAGTGCCTCTCAACTGACAGGAAAAGAATGATTTATATGATAACAACTGCTCACTTTCACTTTCAAGTTCAGTGATAGCACACCGTGACTTAAAGGAATTGCCTTTATCGATGTACAACTTAATGTTTACTTACCTCATAAAGTAAAGTTGATTTCTCTTTAGTCATTCTTCACAAAGGACAATAGTCACAACTGAATGACTGACTGCATTTAGTCTGTGTCAGATCCAACGGCAGACCTCTACACCCATTTTGAAATTGAATCTGAATGTGACTTTAGAACTTAAACACATGTTCTCATGATTTTACCTCAGAATACTATTGAAATACAAAAACATGGTTAGAATGTGAAGTGTGTCCAGTATAGCTGTTTGATTCTGGTTTGGTGGTATCCAGCGCCATATAGATAGAAGAGTTACGACAGCGGAAGTCCAAAAACGGTTATCGTCACATGGTTCATGTAGACGAGGATCGTTCCCCGGAAGTTCATGGCGGGCAATGTGAATGCATTGATAACAGGAGATAGAACTACGATTTTTGGTAATTATTAGTGAATAAAGGTTTTGATTTGCAATATGTATACAACAAATCAATATGTGTATGTATTTACATCAATATGTTTTAAAAAATAAAATAGAATTTGCTAATATTAAGTGATAATATTAGGATTAGTGTGAACAACTAGTTTACATGTTAGGCCAACAGTGTCTTGGTTAAAGAGCCTGTTGCTGTTTATTTATAGCTTTGAATTCTTTAAAACCAATATTATCTTCTTAAACTTGTATGGTAGTCAGGAGCACCACTTTCTAATGTTTATTGATATATTTAGAGGGAGGGGATCTAAAGGAATGCTTCAAAATTCAGATTAGATTCATTTCTACAATTTTCTTAAATTCATGGTAGTTTCAGTAATCCCATGGTAATTGAGGACACAAGTTATCTAAATGACTAATGTCATCTTTATGGCTTTCAGAAAGGACAGGAGACCGACAGGTGACTATCAAAGGACTAGCAGCAGCAGCAGCATGATGATGATGATGATGATAAATGTGTTGTTTTAGGAACATCCATTGCAAATACATGGAATTCAATAAACATTGAATAGCATATCATGCAGTTTGTCTGTGCCTTTTCCTCCGTGTTGTCCTGGTTTGCTGTGCTGCCTCCTAGTCGCCACCATGGTTTGCTGTGCTGCCTGGGGATGCTCAAATTGCTCCGAGAAAGGAGTACGAATGTACGGCTTCCCCACTGACACAGAGTGGAGGAAAAAATGGCTGGCTCAAGTCAGCAGGAGCAATTTCACAACCAACAGCAACAAAATATGTGAGGTTATTATATACAAACACTGCATTTGCACTTTTTCACAAAACGAAAACCACACCTTGGGAAAGCTTAATGTTTTGTTTAATACAAAAAAACAGGGAAAGGCTTGAAAAACACTGAGAGTTGAGACTCAGGGTGCAGGGTGAGGGTCTCAGTGCAGGTATTCAGGTGCTCCATTGAATCCCCCTCTGGTTCTTGTGCTGAAAGAGGGAGTAACAGACAGGAGAAATGGTTATACACACCTATATAGCACACCTATTGGATGGGAAATTGCCTTGGGCATATAAAGTGTGGTCTTTGTTCACAACTGAAGTTATGGAACTTTATTATTTGTGAGTTTAACAAAGTATGACAAATGGCATCAGTAAAAGATGTGATATGAATTTCTATAAAGTTGTCTCACATTCTTGGTCATATTTTATATACAGTATGTAATGAGTATAACATGTCCAGTAAGTATAAAGTGTTTCCTAATACTGTGTATTCAACCACTATGGTACTCTGGTATGGTATCCTAGCTTAATCTGTTATCTGTAAACGTTCCCTAAATCTACTAATTTAGGGATAATCCACTGACATCCTTTAATACACATGTTAATTTGAATCAGATGTACTGATAATATCCGCAATATAAATCTGTAAACTTCTTCTTACCTTTAAAAGTCCGTCACGAACGGTCTATTACTGTATGCTGCAACTCTACAGCTCTGCTACCCTTGGCGATAACTTCCGGGGAACGATTGAGAGGCTCCACGATTCGCCAATCAACGATTGCTGTAAAAAAGTGGTCCATTGGAGTGAACGGAGATGACGTAACTCTCAGTCTATATGGCGCTGGTGGTATCTACAGTTTCCTTTAGATCACGTGATTTAAAAGAATCAGGGGAGAAGAGAGGGGGTGGGCTTGCAGGGCTGCAGCTGCGGATGTTTTCTCAACAGCCCCGGTTCTATTTTCCTGCATTGCACTCTGTCAGTGTTATGTGATGTAGTACTACTCTCAACCTCGAGAGGCAGCAGCAGCATGGAAAAAATACCAATCATTTATATGTAGCAATAAATCAAAAATTAAATTACAATGTTTTTATTAAGATATGTAACTTTTTGAAATTGTATTTAAGTAATATTTTACATATACAGACTAAACATAATTTATGGAATGTATCTTGTCAATTAAGTTATATTTTTGGAGGAAAAGTGTTAGTGGAGAGTTAAGATATTTTATTGCCACAGCATATCATGGTATTGCCAGGTGGTATAATCTGGCATCAGTGTTATTGTGGCTGCATTACAGTAAGGTGATGTCATTTTCTGAACAAAAACGAGTTGTATAATATCTTTCTCCAAATTGCTTATTCTAAATCTACTTAAAGAAAATGCATGAAAGTGTAATGAATCTGTAGCGTTTGTAGCATTTTTGATTAGAGGGACATTTCTAAAGACATTTAAGTAGAGGTATTGTTACTGAGTAAAATGTCAAGTTTGCTGTTGTTAAACCATACGGTACAATTATTCATTTTAGGCAATAGCGTTAGAAGCAAAACAGCAGAGACCACCCGAAAATGATTTGCTGCGTGCCAACAACCCAAATAAATGTGCTGCCTTGACTATCCTTTACATTCATATCAAGTTTGAATACATATGTTTCAACCTTACTTTTTCAGCAATGAGGATTTACACCAAATGACTACAGTACACACTAAGTCACAATTGAATGTGTGAATGCATTTATTGCTCAAAATATTATTGGTGAGAATCAAATGATTGTAGATCAACAGCTTCATCTTCATCTTTACAGAAATCAAAGCATTAAAATGTAACCATCCTAGAATAGGCACACTGTATAAAATAGGCACTGATTATCATGACGTTGCACCCTCCCAATGTAACAACAAAATATGGATTCACCAAATATGTTAAACAATTAATGTACATCATTGTTGAACCATTTAATGCAAGCAAAAATAAGAAACACCGGGGCCCTTTCTCATTTCATCAAATCCCCCTCCTCGATTCCTCGACTCCTCGGTCCTCCGGTAGTGACCTGGAAATGAATTTCAGCGCGCCATTTTGAAGGACATCTAATTTCTCTAAATGCACTTCGAGGACCGAGGATCGAGCGTCGAGGAGGCTCTCTGGAGGAGCTATAACCGAGGATACACTGATGGGTCCTCCACGGTCCTCCACGGCTCCTTCGTAGATGCATTTCCGGGAACAGAGATGTTTCAAAGAGCCAATGACAGCTCTGCATGCATCTCCTGGATAATATTTTATTAACTGCTTTCATCGCGACGCAATGTTTATAGAGAGAACAGCTGTGAGGTCCGTGCAGAAAGCAGAGCAGTGTGTATAATATATATAACTCAGTATAACAGGCCTACTCTCTTTATTTGCTTTAGTTGAGTAGATATCTACAAATGGTAAATGGTAAATGGACTGTACTTATATAGCGCTTTATCCAGTCTTTAAGACCCCTCAAAGCGCTTTTACATACTACATGTCATTCACCCATTCATACAGAGCAGTGTACCTTACTCTATAGGACCTAACATTCATACACATTCACACACCGTTGGCCATGCCATCGGGAGCAACTCAGGGTTAAGTATCTTGCCCTGGGATCGATCCCACAACCTTCTGGTTGAAAGACGACCGCACTCCCTCGCAGCCACAGTCGCCCTGACTGTGGCTACAAACAAAGAGTCGATATTTTTCTAAAACCATTTAGTGCTTCACATAATAAAATATACAACGGCTGTAGCCTGATTATGTGCTTTAGGAGCTGTAGGTGCGTGTGGTACAGTGTGTAGGTGTGTGTTGTACAGTGCGTAGATGCTTACTTTTAATACTTGTAATATAACTAAATAAAACGTTTGGCCCGTAATTTCAATCCCCATTGTAGCGACCAGAGAGGGGGGGGGATATATCCAGTCTCTGATAGTGTTACGTTATTATGAGAGTGCTCTGTTTGATTCTGAAATTGTATATATTAATATAAAATATATACATATATATATATATATATATATATATGTGTGTGTAAGTGTGTGTGTGTGTCCGCATCTGTAGCCTGCTATTGTCTCATTATACCGCACTGTGAATGAATCAAAGTAAATATATAAGTCGTCATGAACACATCTCTCCATCATACAGAGTGCTGCTGTGCTTCCTGTCATCATTAATGGACGTCTCTTTAAAATGACCGCTCAGAGGAGAGGAGGGTTATGGCGAGAAAGGATCCGTCTTGTGTAAAACGCTCGCGAGAGTTTGCATGTCACATTGCTGAATGTTTACGTTTGGCAGGCAGCCTTTCAGTTACGATCGTTAACATCAGTGGGCCACAGCAAATTATGGTGAGAAGCTAAACTAACTTAATGTCAATTACAGGGAGTGTGATTGTTGAAATAGGACTGTTAACGCTCTGTTCAAAGTAGAATGATAACACTGTAGATCACCAATACTATGGTTTATTTTTTAGTCACAGGCAAGTCAACGTTGTCGCAGTAAAAGTCCCAAGATAGCTCCTGGTGCAATAAAATGTTCCCTTTCAGTGTTTTACTATTATGTCTGATGTTTCTCTATTAATATTGCTGCTGCATGCATGTGTATGTTGCATGATGTTACTGCTGTAGATGTGTTTCCGAGCCGCTCCGATTACAACGAGAGTTACAACGAGAACGTGACGTCATATTTACACAAGACGGATCCTTTCTAGCCATAACCGGAGAGGAGTTGTCATTTCTCTAACCGCCTGCTGCTTCCCCTCCTCTCTCCTCGGTTCCCCTCCTCGGCTCCTCCGCTCGCATCTCCTAAGTCTCGAGGATAGGAGTCGAAGATAGGAGTCGAGGAGGGGAGTTAGAGAAATTAGAAAGGGCCCATGTATTATTTTTGAGAGTGTAATCACATGCATGTGCGGGAATCTGACGTCATTGTCACCTGACGGTGTCACCTGACGCGGTCACATGACCGGTGACAGCCATAAAAAGTTTGCTGTTGTCGGTACCAGATGTGTTCGGGGTACCATATGTGTTCGGGGTCCGTCTCTTACCAGTGACAGTCACAATGCGTGACGTCAATGACGTCACGCATTGTGATTGGCTGTACGTTCATTTACCCACGCTGTCTAGAGTATAGATGGGTTTTTGATCATTACATTACATTGCATTTAGCTGACGCTTAAGTGCATTCGACCAACAAGATAAAATCTTGAAGAAATACAATAAAAACTTGAAGAAAAACCAAGACGAATGAGGAGAAGAATAAGAGAAATCGAAGGTAAGAAGTATATAACGTAATATGGTAGGTAATATGTAATATGTTCAGTGCCGTTGGTGCGTTAGTTCAAACGGTAACAACGGACTATTTTTCTTGGCGGATGCATGTCAATTTAAATCAATACATACAACTATTTCACATGTACAATATTTTCTTAGCCCTAATACTTAATACTACTTATTTCCTTTTGATTGTTATATTTGATTATTTTATATATTATCAATAAATTATATATTATATATCAATATGATATACTTTTCTATATAATAGATTATCAAAAAAAGTATTTATTAAGTAAGGGATAATGTGCAGCAATCACAATCAAGTCCACAATCGAATCCATAAAGACAAAGTAAATCTGTTTACAGTTGATTCATATGGATGTTGAGAGGTATCCATATATCTCTTCATTTTGCTCTCAAAGTGCACCAGATTGATGCATTTAACTTCAATATTTAAAAAAAATCACTCCAAAGGGAGTGCTTGTTCTTCCTTCTGTCTGTCTGAATCTGTGTATTCTCATGTTCCGATTAACCCAGCCAAATGTTTCTTCTTTTGTGTCTATATCGACGCCGGGATCTTGAGTCGAGGCTGATCCTCTTGCTGTGGTCCCGCATCCTGGATCCTCTATCCTGAGTTCTGGATTAAGTCGTGGACTTCGGGTCGTGGCTGAACCTGTCTCTGCGATCCTGCCTGGGTCTCGTCGTGCTGCCTCCCTGAAGGCTCCCACAGGATTGTTGACATCTTCGTGGATTCATCCTCTTATTATAGACACATACATTTCCTAACATTCGGTCTACCTATGTAAATGTATTATCTCTTCAATTTACGCACGGCATCTATTGCACGTCTGTCCGTCCTGGGAGAGGGATCCCTCCTCTGTTGCTCTCCCCGAGGTTTCTCCCATTTTTCCCTTTAAACTGTGGGTTTTCTCTGGAAGTTTTTCCTTGTACGATGTGAGGGTCTAAGGACAGAGGGTGTCGTTTTCTTCTCATACTGATATTCTGAACAAACTGCTGTTGTATTAGCTGTAAAATTTCTCTACTGTAGGGTATTTTTATTATTTGTACAGCACTTTGGCTCGACCACAAATCGTTTATAAATGTGCTATATAAATAAAACTTGATTTGATTGATTTGATTTGAAAGGGTGTGCGCCAAGGTTCCATATTAGGACCAATAATTTCACCATATACTGTATGTAAATAATCTCTAATATTTTTTCAAATGCTGCTTTCCGTTTTTATGCAGATTATACTGTTATTTATTGTTCATCCTCTTCTATAGAGCAAAGTCTTGATTTCCTCTAGTCTGCCTTTGATGTTATTCCATCCCATTTATCTCAACTCAAGTTAGTATTAAATGCAGACAACTCCAAACTCATGATATTCTCAAATGGCAAAAAGTTAACTTCTTTTCTCCCCAACATTTTTACTGTTCAAGGGACTGACATTGACATTGAAAGGGTCACTACATACACATATCTAGGTTTTATTATTGATCAGAACTTATCTTTCAAGTCACACACTGAAAATGTTGTTTTAAAATTAGGTTTCTCCTTTCAGACAAGGAAACATTTGATCTCTGCAACGTTTTTACCAGTATTGGATTCTGGTGATCTGCTTTACATGAATGCCTCTGACCAGTGCCTAAAGAGTTAGATACTGTGTATCATTGTGCATTATGTTTTATTACATACATACATATATATATATATATATATATATATATATACAGTGCTTGAATTGGAATAAAAAAGGTGCCAGTACTCTAAATCAGCAACAAGTATTTGGCACAAAGTCATAGTATATCCTATAATGCTGGTGGGTTTGTCTCTTTACTGTATATTTTAGAAAGGCTCACTGTACTTAAACAAAATGACTCAGGGTGCATCTGAGATTTGAGGGGGTGCAGTGGTAAAGTGCTATTTTTATAAGTGGGGAGTGGACCTGACACCCTCTAGTCTAGGGGGGTCCGGGGGCATGCTCCCCCGGGAACATATTTTTTTAAATATTGAAGTTAGATGCATCAATCTGGTGCACTTTGAGAGCAAAATGAAGAGATATATGGATACCTCTCAACATCCATAATGAAACAACTGTAAACAGATTTACTTTTTCTTTATGGATATAAAAGAAAGTAAAGCTTGACTCCTACTGGCTGGTTAAATGACTCCTCGTCCCTGAGGCCACTACCAGTTTTTTGTGCCATTTTGCTGGATTTATTTGTCAATAGCGTTGCTGCACAAAGTGATAGCCCTCTAGTTTAAATCTACTACCCAAAAACAAACATATGGAGATGGGTTACTATTTAAAAAAAAATGCTAATCTATTTGGGAACAGTGGGGCCGGGCCTCAAATCCTATAGGGGGGTCCGGGGGCATGCTCCCCCGGTAAGATTTTTTTTTAAATGTTGGACTTAAATGCATCAATCTGGTGCATTTTGAGGGGGAAATAAAGAGACTACACGCATATGAAACAAAAATGTATACATTTAAATAATCATAAAATCATAAGTACATGGCCATAACCAATAACATACAATATCCAATATGAAAAAACATTGAAACTTGTTTATTTATTTGTTTTTATTTTTATTTGCGTTTAGAATATATACGTATATTGCCGGCGGCTGAGTACCGGCATTTTACTGAGTACCGGCACCTTGCCGGTACTCAGTAAGAAGTGCCAGTACCACATGGGTAAAAATCAGAAGTGCCGGTACTGCGTACCGGTGAGTACCGGCCCAATTCAAGCACTGTATATATATATATATATATATATATATATATATATTGTGAGTTTGGAATAAATATGCACTTTATGAAAATTATTAGTTGGTTACTGTTAGCAAAAAAACAGTAAGGTTAATACTGGATGTTTGTTACACTTGGATATGTTTTCTGTAATACTTGTAACATAGTTATTCTCCAGTTTATGCATTTGAGTGACTTGCAGTTAATGCTCGACATTCAATTCGAAACCTTTATTTATCCAGGTAAAATCCCATTGAGATCAATGATCTATTTTTCAAGGGAGACCTGCAGCAGTAGGTTCCACATGAAGACATAAAAACATAACCAACAGAACAACAAAAGGACATCAGCAGCAAAAATTTTTTACAGGGATTACAATTTACATATCTATCCACATGTACAGGTACCAACAGCATCTGACTGTGGAGCATCCAACCGAGCTTTAAAAACATGTAGTGGTACCAGCTTGGTAATTTGACATTCTTTTTGCAGAATGTTCCAAGTTAGTGGAGCTGCACATCTAAAAGCTTTCTTCCCTAAAACAGTCCTAGCACTTGGCACATTTAATAAAACCACAGCATGAGATCTCAGGCAATAAGTACTTTCAATTTGCCGAGAGATCAGGGAGCAGATATAAGATGGTACTTTATCCAACATGGCTTTGTAAATGAAAATGTACCAGTGACTGAGCCTCAGTACAGTAAGTGATGGCAAAACCGCCTTGGTTTACAGTGTACAGTGATGCGTAAGTGCTTTACAGTTTGTCACAAATCTCAGTGCACTGCGATAGTAAAACCTTATTGTGTAATTATATATCCAAAGCAGTCAGAAGTCAGAAAATCTTTAGTGATGTTTAACCACTCAGAAGACAGCCCATCAAAATGAACACATTGGGACATTTCAGAGACGTAGTTCATCTTCTACATATAATAACGGACAAAGTGAAGAATGAAGTGTAGGCTATGTTTAAATGTTCGGAATTTAACCGTGCATGATGGTCCTCTTGAGTTGCCGTACAGCCAATGGCGTACAGCCAATGCTCCGTTTTCATGCTTTTTTAACATGTTTTTCACAAACATTTTCACACGCTAGGAGCATAGGAATAATTCAATTCGGTTCGTCATGATCTGTAGATGTGATTTGCCCCTGAGCACCCCTGGGTAAATTACCGTACAGCCAATCACAATGCGTACAATGCGTGACGTCATTGGTAAGAGACGGCCCCCGAACACATCTGGTACCGACACCATAGATATATATAAACAATAGATGACTCACCCGCGCTGCTGGCCAATGGAGACCGACGTTGCCACTTGGCCGCCATCTTGCCACAGGCAGTTCTCTCATTCATAACATTATGGTTTACTATTTAAATAACCATAGCTTGCTCAATTTTCAACCAATTTTCAAACAGTTTGGTTTTTTGTAAACATCAAAGATGTAGTTATGATACTGCATACTTATAATCATGGACTTTCATATGAAAATAACATTAATCAGATAAAGCAATAGCTACACACACACACACAAGTATTTATATTAAATATTTGCCGGTGTATATATTTCCATTTATTTTATTATATTGTTAATATTTAAAATAAATTATAAATAAATTATAAAATTAAAATACATTTATATTTTATATATAAAAATCGGTCTCATGTTACCACTCTGTAAGCCAAGAGTTGTTAATTTAGCAATGCCTTAGCTTGAAGAACAGGGACACTAATGAAACTAATGACAATAGCATATATTGGTATATTATTAAGATATTCACACCTTTATCAGAAGAACCAAACCAACATAAAATGTGCTCACAGACAAGCCAGTTCTGTCTCATTTATCACAATTATTTTTGACATGAGATCTTTATATAATCCTAGTTTTGTATTTAGTTTCTAGATTTGTAAAAAAATCCAGAACCTTTGAAATAGGTTATTGAAAAAAGACCAAGCATAATATAAACTGTACCATGTGTCCTTTTTTGTCCTTCTGTAGTCCATTTGTGGTTTGTCATGTCTCACCCTGGCTGATATATCACAAAATCCACTGTTTAAATTGTTCCCTATATTGCCCCTATGCCCCTGTAAGGTGTCCTTGGGTGTTATGAAAGGCGGCCCCCCAAAATAAATGTATTATTATTATTAAGAAGAACAACTTGGTGTGGTGTGGAGGGGATGTAGGAAGCAGGAGCAGGTGGGGAGAGATGGGGCTTCAAGGTTCAAGGTTATTTGTTTTAAATGTTTCTTGGAGATAAGGACCAGCTGCACACAATAAAATACAGTATAACACAAAACCAATAAGACACACGGTGACACATGGCACACCAACAATCAATCATCGTCCAGCCTCAGCTTTGGTATTCTTTCACAACCATGTTATGGGTTTATTAGACTGAGCAAACATAAACTGTGGGGAACATAGTGCTGCGTCTCATGGATCATGAAGATTTAATAAATACATAGTAGGTGGCAGACAGCGGCGATTGGAGCATCCGTAGGCTGCACAAAAGTCTGGCATAGTCAGGTACTTCTGTAAACACAAAGCCAGCAAATTCCTGTATCATAATGCAAGATTTTTTTAACAAGCCAAACCACTTGGAAGAAATCATGTGAAACTTAAGTTATGTTGAAAAGAAAGAGCAGTTCTGCCTCTCCCACTGGTGTAAAGTTGCTGGGTCAACTTTGTAATACTAGGTCTCACTCACAGCCTCTTGTTATTAGCCAGCTAATAAATACAACCACATACTGTACACAAAGAAAAGCTGCAATTTCAACATGTCCACGCATCCTGTATCATAGCCATGCTAATAATGTTTATAATAAACCAAACCGTTTGTAAATCAGTCAAGATTTCAGCGAGTTAAGAGTATTTTTGTGCAGATCACTCACCTTACAACAGCTACCATAACGCGAATCCGAGTAACTGTTGACTGTGGCAAGATGGCGGCCGGTCAGCTACGCTGGAAAATCTCCCATGAGCCATCTAGTGTTTATATATATCTATGACCGACACCGTCAGTACAAGAAAGTCTCTCTTGGTTGCCTGTCACTGGTCTTCTCCTTTTTACAAAGGTAGGAATAACAGTTTTAAGCAGTGCTTGAATTGGAATAAAAAAGGTGCCTAGATACCTTTGGCACAAAGTCATAGTATATCCTATAATGCTGGTGGGTTTATCTTTTTACTGTATATTTTAGAAAGGCTCACTGTACTTAAACAAAATGACTCAGGGTGCATCTGAGATTAGAGGGGTTGCAGTGGTAAAGTGCTATTTTTATAAGTGGGGAGTGGACCTGACACCCTCTAGTCTAGGGGGCTCCGGGAGCATGCTCCCCCGGGAACATTTTTTTTAAAATATTGAAGTTAGATGCATCAATCTGGTGCACTTTGAGAGCAAAATGAAGAGATATATGGATACCTCTCAACATCCATAATGAAACAACTGTAAACAGATTTACTTTTTCTTTATGGATATAAAAGAAAGTAAAGCTTGACTCCTACTGGCTGGTTAAATGACTCCTCGTCCCTGAGGCCACTACCAGTTTTTTGTGCCATTTTGCTGGATTTATTTGTCAATAGCGTTGCTGCACAAAGTGATAGCCCCCTAGTTTAAATCTACAACCCAAAAAGAAACATATAGAGATGGGTTATTATTTAAAAAAAATTGCAAATCTATTTGGGAACAGTGGGGCCGGGCCTCAAATCCTATAGGGGGGTCCGGGGGCATGCTCCCCCGGTAAGATTTTTGTTTAAATGTTGGACTTAAATGCATCAATCTGGTTCATTTTGAGGGGGAAATAAAGAGACTACACCCATATGAAACAAAAATGTATACATTTAAATAATCATAAAATCATAAGTACATGGCCATAACCAATAACATACAATATCCAATATGAAAAAACATTGAAACTTGTTTATTTATTTGTTTTTGGTTAATTTATAGTTGTGAGTGTGTCTGGGCTCCTGAATCGGCCTCTCCTATCTCCCTTCTCTCCACCCTGCTCCTCTTTGAGGCAACAGCAAAGACTAGTTTTAGCTCTCAACAAGTTTATCTTACCTTTTTTCACCTAGTTAACATTTTGTTTGTATTATTCATGCATATTTTACTAATCACTACCCCCTCAAATGGAAATATGTGTTTACATAAATGGTGACCGAACCGTTTGAGACCCACTGAGATAACTTAAACTAAGTTAACTATCTAAATACTCAGAGAGTAATTTACCTCACCAGAGCTGTAGTTATCAGCCTCTCAGTCTGACAGCAAAGGACTCCCCCTCCACCTTGTTGTTGAAACAGCTCCTTATATCCGTTAGCGCAGCTAGCTAGCACCAGATGCTAACAACAATACACGTAACCGGTGCGCGCGCTTTCTCGCTCGCTCGCGCCACACATACACCAACACACACCCTCCCGAGCTTGAATGACACACAGAGACCAATCGAGGGCATTAGTATGATCTGTATGAAAGTGGCAATGTCGGCAGGCCACGTCATGTAGACAGCCAGTCACCCTCTGTGAGGCAGAGTCAGACCCACATTTGCGCTGCGTTGCGTTTACAATATATACGTATATTGCCGGCGGCTGAGTATCGGCATTTTACTGAGTACCGGCACCTTGCCGGTGTTGCAATATAAGTTGAGTCATGACAACTGGCGACATTCTATTATTTTCGTCATAGGAATCCGGGGCATGTACATTGAGGACCCATTGTTGACTTACCAGGAAAGAAACATCGTTTGTCGTTTACGTTCATCTTTTGCTATATCTGCCTTCCTAAGATCACTTTACTGCACATTCAGTAGTCGTATGTGAGGTTGTGGGTGAGAGGCCGATACCGTGACGCTTACAGGGAGGTATCGAACATTACAAAGTAGGTGACTGTGTGGATGCCTGTTCAAAACATTGCAAACTTCAATAAATCATTTAAATTATATATTTGTGTCCGACTTTCATTTGTTCATCGTTCTTAATGTGATGTATAGTAGCTTTGATAGCTGTCCATACCTTCAGACAGCCTAAAACTAAAACACAAGTTGTTTATTCACAGCCCGAACGCTCATCGAGATGACTGGATCAGTCATGACAACTTGTGATCAGCTCCGATTAAATTGTGATATCAATTCTGTAGCTAACCTCCAGGGAGCACGTTTATTTTATGAAATACCTGTATCCCTCTCATCACAACAAGACTCTACACTGTGCAGGAAAAACAATTACATACATGAAAATAACCTTGATGCATGGGAATTAAACACACAAACTAACAGATAAATCATCAGAAGAAGGCAGAGAGGAAGTAAATAACAACAGGAACACGGAAGGCAGACAGAATTGCTTAGACACGGGTGGTCACATGACATTTTAATGTTCTGGAAAGTTCCTTATACAGCTTTAGCCTTTTTTATCTCATGAAGTCCCTAAGTGACACACACTGAACAGTCTGGGGTCATGGTCCTTGTCATTTGCTTTTGTCTTCCCATAACAACATGTCCAAGATGTCCATGTGTCAGGCTAAAACATGTGACAGAACTAGCTAGATTTGGAAAGGTTTTTTGTTGCTAAAGTTAATATTCAAGCCATTTAAGAATAAAAATGCTTACATGACATGTCATTTGTTAAACATTAAGCTGTCTTCGGCTCTTTTCTGCTGTAACAAATGTAAATGTCCCCTCTGTGGGACGAATAAAGGTATTCTGATTCTGATTACATTTAACCTGTTGTGGAAACATTTCTTGATGAAATTGATATGAAACAAATGCCATAAATATTGCTGTGACACATGGTGTCACATCGGGACTTTAACTCTAAACATTCACAGTAAACCCGGAGTGACATATATGCACTATTAGAAATATGATTATGGTCTGGTCAGTTAATTTAGCTGATTCAATTATATTTAGTTAACATATGCTTTATTCTTCAATTCATAGTTTGTTCAAACAAATGCAAACCAAAACATCATCCTTGTTAATTAAGTTATAAATAAGAGTTACTTTACCATTAAAGCCCAGATATTTGACACTAGGGGGGTTACTTGTCAGAAATGTGTCTATTTAGTCTAAATGACGTTCCCCTTAATTTCCCCAAAAGTATAAATGGGTCCGGGTTCTTATGAGTTAAACGTATAGGCTTAAAGGCATAATAGAACTACCGTATTATATGTATTTCAACTTGTGCCCCGCTGGACTTACTTTTCTGTGGTTTACCGTTACTTTGACATATCAGTATAGCCACGGAAGATAGTTTGTGTGTTTAATTCCCATGCATCAAGGTTATTTTCATGTATGTAATTGTTTTTCCTGCACAGTGTAGAGTCTTGTTGTGATGGGAGGGATACAGGTATTTCATCTAATAAACGTGCTCCCTGGAGGTTAACTACAGAATTGATATCACAATTTAATCGGAGCTGATCACAAGTTGTCATGACTGATCCAGTCATCTCGATGAGCGTTCGGGCTGTGAATAAACAATTTGTGTTTTACTTTTAGGCTGTCTGAAGGTATGGACAGCTATCAAAGCTAATATACATCACATTAAGAACGATGAACAAATGAAAGTCGGACACAAATATATAATTTAAATGATTTATTGAAGTTTGCAATGTTTTGAACAGGCATCCACACAGTCACCTACTTTGTAATGTTCGATACCTCCCTGTAAGCGTCACGATATCGGCCTCTCACCCACAACCTCATATACGAGTACTGAATGTGCAGCAAAGTGATCTTAGGAAGGCAGATATAGCAAAAGATGAACGTAAACGACAAAACGATGTTTCTTTCCTGGTAAGTCAACAATGGGTCCTCAATGTACACGCCCCGGATTCCTATGACGAAAATAATAGAATGTCGCCAGTTGTCATGACTCAACTTATACTGCAACACTTACTCAGTAAGAAGTGCCGGTACCACATGGGTAAAAGTCAGAAGTGCCGGTACTGCGTACCGGTGAGTACCGGCCCAATTCAAGCACTGGTTTTAAGGTGGTTTTATGGTCTTTTAAATTAACTTATGCAAGTGGCTCATTTCGTTTTGGGTTTTATTAGTAGTGATGGCGATGGTGTCTCTTATGTTATTTTTCAAAGTTGAAGCACAGAGCTCCCTCCTCATCCATCTCAATTAATTTGCTGCCATTTACGAAATCCTCACAAAATATGTCCTTTTTCACGTGTATGAGAACAAGGTTTATGTCCCTTTTTGTTGTCCTCTTCATTATATGCCTCACGTCAGACAATTTACCCTCGAAATGGGCAATGTTCCTCCTTATCTTGACCGCACGCCTGGCGTGGCTCAGAACATAGTTGAATAGATTCACATTGCATTCATCCTTCTTCTCAATCACACCAAACAGCCACAACATTCCATTTCTCTCACCATTCATTCCAACATCTACCAATTAACTCTTTCAACCTTCCAAAAAACACAAGCTCTCTACATGCAACAAACTCATGCAAACATGTTTCAACCTGGTCTCTCCAAACATCACACTCTCTCTCAACAGTTGCATCCAAATGACTAATGATCAGGTTGTTAAACACCCTATTATTCCTCAACAAAAATTCAAAACGCTCACATTCAATACTGTTCTGTTTAATTTTCACATTCTCCCACATTCTTCTGCCAGTAAGACCGTTCACAACACTCGTCCATACTCTTTCTGATGCAGGTCTTCTGATAACATCCCCTTTTAACCATTTATACAGTGGCGGCCGGCCCATAGGGGCGCTAGGGGCGCCGCCCCACCTCTTCCCACATACAAAAAAAAATATTAAAAAAAATATTAAATTAAAAAATATATATTTAAAAATATATATATTTCAAAAATATATATATTTTATATTTTTAATGAACAAGGTAAATATCATACAATTGGTATCAGTAAAATGTATAATCTACAATAAAATCTTGTTTAAAATTGTGTTACGATGTCTAAAGTTACTGATAAGTCACATGTTTCCTGCCTGGCCTTGCCCTTGGCATTAGTTTATCATTACGGGGCGCTGCCCCCGAGCCAAACAGCAGCAACCAGCACGTTGCAAAAGTCTCAATAGTAAACTGTGCCGCCGAAACATAATTTCAGCCAATCAGCGCCGTCACATATTTTGGACACGAGAGCGCTCAGGTTGGCGCCCACGTTGCTTACGTGCGTTGACTTAGTTGTTTTTTAGACTCGTGAGGAACTGGGGTAGTATCTATAGTAACGCAGTGTAGGCGGAGCCGTGACGTCATCTTCAATTAGCTCCCCAGAAAAACAACACAGCCGTTAGCTCTCAGAGCTCACAGCTCTTCATATCTGTTCAGAAACTAGACAAAAGTTAAACAAGTACAAACCACATACTGTCTGTGTCATGGCGAATACAGTCGCTGGTTTATTTATGTCTGTATAGGCCGTTGTGAGTGTGGACGGTCGGAGCATTTACAACGTTAGCTTAGCCAAATCTCCATTAGAAAACACGCATTTTAAAAGGTTTTTCGCCTGCCGTCTGTCTGCAGACTTGTCAAAGCCTTAATTCATGGTTTTTACTATCCGGGATCAGTATGTTGTTACTTCGGCATCATTTTGAAACGTGTATTACAATTAAATCACGGTCAAATATGTTCATCTTGTTGTAGTTGTAGCCCCCTTGACAGCGATTCTCTCTCTAGTTTTAGACTGCGGTCAAGCCAGCCTCCACTCGGAAAAACCTAGTCAAGCCAGCCCTCACGTGATATTGCGGTGCGCGAATATCCTATGCATTACGGTAGAGTAAAACAAAAATCCTCCCTCTGTGTTTAGATGAGAATAAAACAAAAACTGTCCAGTATCAAAGACTCATTTCACTTCAGGGTGATAGCAGGACATCCCATCTAGTCACTCAGAAAAAATCAGGACATTCTGATGTAGAGTTTCAAAATAAAAGACCTTTGAAATCTCTATTGTATGAGTTATCATCCATGTTTTTAGATGAGAATAAAACAAAAACTGTCCAGTATCATAGATCCATCTCACTCCAGGTTGATAGCAGGACACCCCATCTAGTCACTCAGAAAAAATCAGGACATTCTGATGTACAGTTTCAAAATAAAAGACCTTTGGGGACAGGGATGATAGCTCATATATGAGACTTCAAAGCCTTTTCATACTCTACTCATTAAGGTAGGGACACCATCATTTATAGTATAGTATATGATGGATTACAGGCTGAAAAAAAAAACTAAAAGCCATTTTGCCCACTTCATGTAATTATCATAATTGTTAACAGGACCTTTTTACATGTTGTTAAAAAAAAGAAGATCTGCCTCAGCAGAATGTAGTTTTACAGGTCGTTGACAAAGTCTTCTCCAGATTCAATCATCCCTCTCAGTGCGCTCAGTATCAGTGTATCAGTGTCATCATTTGTGTCGATCTCTGAGTGGTAGTTCTTCACAGGAAAGATGCAGTTTTGTGGAAATCCCATCCTGCCACTCACCTCCTCAATCTACATTTAAGAATATGACATTTAAGAAATGAAACTGCTGATCCAAGGAGATTTTGCTGTTACAATATAACAGTGCAAAACAAAATGATATTCCAACTTGAATTACAGTTGTCTAAAACTAAATTACCAATAGAAACAAACCTTTTTCTTCAGGTACTTGCTCTTATACACGTTCTGTATATCCTTTCCGACCTCTGGACACGTTAGATAAATTCTGGTGAGAATAGCAATTTCAGGAATTCCTGGAAATACAGAGCAAAATCAGATTCAGTTAAAATAAAGTTGGTCAGGTTATTTTACTGTGTTATTATATTTTATTAGAATTATGATACATTAATTATACTTTTAAAATACAATGTACATAATTGTATTTGTTCATTTATTATCCAACCCTTACCCATATCCCTGGCTGCAAGTCTAACTTCCCTCAACTCTTTCTCGAAATCCTCAGTCAGTAACTGTGATGGGTTATCATCATTCTGTAATCCTGCTGTGTTGCCAGGGATGATGCAAACCAGAACATGAACTCTGTCACTTAGAGAGGGGTCTCTGTTGTAGTGTTGGTTACCCTCAGAGATGGGAGAGACAGGATTGAACTGGAAAACAATGTTAAATAAAAAATAATAAAATAATAATTTGCATGCACAAATACAATAGTTTCTAATGGAGTCTCGTTAGTTTTTATTGATAGTATAAAATGACCACAATGTGGGATTGTGTTGTACCAAGTTGTACCTTGTAACCATCCTTCACGTGTCCCTTCATGGCTAGTTTGATGTCTTCCACACAAACTCCTTTTCCTGCATCCCTCTCGAGGCCCATGATGTCATTGAAGACAAAAGGGTAATGCGTCCCTGGTTCTTTTTGGATTTTGTACCCTCTGTACTGTAAGACAAAAAAAATGCCGTTATGGTTGCCCTAACCTTTAAAACATAACATAATTTCTCAAAACAGAAAATATTTAAAAGAAAAAACACAAATCAACATACAAAATAAAAACTTAAAATCAAATACCACATTAAAAAAATTCTAACTACAATTAAAAAACTGAATATTGTAACGCAAAACATTTTTTTGGGGTGGGCCAGATTATCCGGTTTATTTGAGAATCAACCTCTTGGTAGGGGGGAGATAAAAAAGAAGACATGTGTTAACGGACCACAAGCCAGATTCAAACTCTCATCAGCAGGGACTGAGCCTCAGAACATGGGGCACCAGCTCTAACCACTGAGTCAGAGAAAAATATGTTCTGTGTTTTTTAATTGTTGTTGTGTCTTATGAAATGCTTTCAGGGATTCTTACTTGTGTGGTGAAGCTCCCGCCGTAGAGTGAATCTGCAGCAGCTCGATGAGTTATTTTGTCTCGTAAAACACTGTCCACAGAGTTGATGAAGCTGGACTTGCCAGCACCAACAGGTCCATAAAGCATAAATCTGAGCTGGATATCCTCTTTAAAAGGCTGGTAATCCTTCACAATCTGTAAATCTCTCATTTTGTTTCTGTTCAATGGAAAAACATTAGACTTTAGTTTAGATCCAATTATTATCAGTTTTGCATAATGGTGTCACTGAGACCCAAGAGAAGAAACCAACGTGATTATAAAAAGTGACAACAAACAGAAAAGATTGCCTAACAAAGGTGAGTCTCAACAAAAGAGTGCGCAGGTTCATAATTGTGCTTTTAAAAAAGTGTTATTTGAATAAAAGCCACTAAACACCAGAGACACCAAACACTGAAAAATGAACTCACCCCCAAGGCAAGTTCCTCCATTCGTGAGGCAGAACTGAAAAGTAAAGTGAACATTTGCAGTAAAACATTAGTCCCATTTTGATTGATTTCATCTATTAGGCAATGTTTAGAAAAATGTTGAGTTACTTACCTTTTGGAGAAGGTGGGGGGGGACTAGATTGGAAGTTTCCCATGGCTTCAAAAACAAATTGTTGTAAAAACATTATCAATACAACATTTGAGATCAAATATTTCACAACATTCATCATGTATAGTAAAGTATTATTATAAGTTTGTAAAATATTTTAAATCCCTTTGTTTTGCAACTTCTCATACTGACTCAAATGTGCTGCACAGGAACACTTTTTATAATTTATTAATATCTTAAAGTCTGTTGAATTTTTACTGCAGAAACTATACAACAAATATGTGTTCAATTTAAAAAGTACAAAGGTAAATTAACTAAAAACGGTAAAAATAAATACTTTCACTTGATCAAAAGCGAAATTGTCCAGCTCAATAAATACTCACAGCACTAGCCCTTATGCGTTTACAGTATATTCTTGATAAGCGTACTACTGCCATAGGGACAGTTTAGTGTTATCTTAAACCCTTTAAAAATGTCTATCTAGTTTTAAAATATACTTGGAAGATTTATTTAATCTACAATTTCAGTGAAAAAGTCTGTTCATGTTTACTGCACCTTACGTTTAACAGATATTTAAAGGTAAAATAAATTATTTAAGTTATCCCCAAACATGTTAATGCTGTTCTCTTTGAGTGCAGTCATGGCAAAAAAAAACTATACGGTAATGCCTTCTGTGCCCTGTTCTATCCCTTATGATCAGGCTATATTCAACAACAACCATTATATTGTTAAAAAAAAAAGTTCAAATAAATTACCTCAGTTGAAGTGTCTGTGCAAAGAAGTGGTGATGTTTACTTCAAGTAATGACTCTGAAATTGAATAAATATTGTATTTCAAGTTTCTTTTTCATTACTTTGACAATAGAACTTGACCACAGTTTATAGGGTGTATGTATATGTGTATTATTTATTTATTATAATAATAACAATAACTTTACCAATCAATTGGTAAGACACTCAAATTAAGATAGCATAAAGAAAATGTACTTGGTTGTTAAAAAATATAAAAAGTCCTTACCTCCGCTTATGTGCCTCTCGCCCGAATGCCCTTCAACTTCAAGAAAAAGTCTGTTTTATATGTTAACCGCTTGCTTTCACTTTCTTTCCAGGTTATAGGCAACCTTGATCAATCATGTAGTTTAAAAGATATGGCCTTTTATCAATATACAACCTAATGCTCACTGACCTCATTAAGTAAAGTTCATTGCTGCTTAACACATCCCTTATCTCAGGCAATTTCCCCAAATCACTGAAAACAGCAGTAATCAAGCCTCTCCTGAAAAAGAACAATTTGGACACTTCAATCATGCAGAACTACAGGCCAATTTCAAACCTCCCCTTTTTGGGAAAAATCATTGATAAAGCTGTTTTTCATCAGCTCAACACCTTCCTTGCACTGAATAACTGTTATGCTACATTCCAATCTGGATTTCGGCCACATCACAGCACTGAGACTGCTCTTACTAAAGTTCTGAATGACATTTACTTGAACACTGACAATGGCAAAATATCAGTCCTAATATTGTTCAGTGCTGCATTCGATACAGTTGACCACAACATTTTACTGGACAGATTGGAAAACTGGGTTGGACTATCCGACAAATCCCTTCACTGGTTTGAATCATATCTGCGTGACAGAGAGTTTTTGGTATCCAAATCTCAAAAAACACCAATGACATGTGGAGTTCCCCAAGGTTCGATTCTCGGTCCAGCTCTGTTCAATATGTACATGCTCCCACTTGCTCATATCCTGAAACAATACAACATATCCTACCATAACAATGCAGATGACATGTAACCCTTTGCAATTACATTAATTTCATTACATTTTATGAGCGTTTAAGGTTAGTCAAGTTTTTGGTGCCAAAAAGGACCGGGCCAATATCAGAACTTAGTTAGAAAAAATACTGTTGAAAACATCAGACAGTGTCAGAAACCTAGGTGTATTTATGGACTGTAATTTCAATTTCAAAAAACACATCAAAGGAATCACAAAATCAGCTTTTTATCACCTGGAAAACATAGGCAGACTGAAAACACATATGACCACACACAACCTCGAAAAAGAGGCGGCTTTTAGTTTTTATGTACCACAAGCTTGGAACAAACTGCCCGAAATTCTTAGGTCCGCCCCAACAATGGGTTCTTTTAAATCAAAGTTAAAAATATTTATTTTTAAAGCAGCCTATCCTGAGATCCTCTCACCGTGCCTTATCATTGCACTTTTAGTTGTTTTAGTTGTTTTTAGTTATTAATTGTCTTTTTGTTGTTTGTTTTTGATTGTGTGTTTGTTTTGTTTTTAATTATTATATGTTGAATGCCTATGTGGATCACTTTGAATCGCCTCTGTGTCTTAAAATGTGCTATACAAATAAACTAACCTTGAACCTTGAACCTTAGATCAGATTATACTTTATGCCTCGTGGTGCCATCTAAATGGCTGCTGCTGGGCATTATGGTGGCTCAGCATTAAGGTTCGTGAGCACAGCAGAGACTCAGTCCAAGATGTGAATCTGTCTTTTTATTTACCTTTCTAACCTGCATTCCAACGGGACACTTCAAAGACCTTAAAATGTAAATGTGAAATGTTCCCACCAGCTGCAGAATATTGTTTTTCAGAAGAAAAAAAATGTTTTAACATACATACAAAAAAAGTGAATAGATTGTCAGATAAGTTTGATTTGCAAAACATAGGTTAAATTCCTGCATGTACAGCAGCTGCTAACAGCTAAAAAAAAGTATTCCAGTGACTATAATGACAGCTTAAGAAGATGCGGCACAAATTAGTGAGCGTTTTGATCAGATTGTCTGCTTAGCAATTGCAGAAGTAAGCTTTACGAACAGGGTTAATCAGTAGTTCATATTTGTAAAACTTTGTCATGAGTCATGACTGTCAGGTTTTCTGCTATCTGTTCTTGTGTGCCACATTTAAGAATTCACTTGATAACATCTAACCATTAACGAATCGATTGTTCCAATGTGCGCATGCCACATTTGAAGTTAATATTTACTTAGAGCCGAAATAAAACTGTAAAACTCTTCAGACACATGCTCCCGACTGACTTTTCGTAAATATTCTCTCTCACACTGCTCAACAACATTATCATCTTTAACTTCAATCACCATGTTTTGGTTTTTAACATTCCTTATTGCTTAGAGAACAGATCCACGATGTGATTAGTTGGTGGACCTTTGTTAAGGTTTTCTTTCTTTTAGCAGTAAATAGAAAAGGTACTTTTTTACCTTACTAAAAGGGCAAATTATCCTAAGAGTGAGGGGTGAGGTAGAACAGACAGACAGACAGACACACAGACAGACAGACAAACAGACAGACAGACAGATAGACAGACACACAGACAGACAGACAGTAAGACAGACAGACAGACAGACAGACAGACAGACACACACACACACAGACACAGACACACAGACACACAGACAGACACACAGACACACACACACAGACACACAGACAGACAGACAGACAGACAGACAGACAGACAGACACACACACAGACATACAGACACACACACACACACAGACAGACAGACAGATGACAGACAGACAGACAGACAGTTAATTCATTAATCCCAAAATTATTTTTTTGCACTCCCCCTCTGTATGCATACTCGGCAATTTTGAGAAACTTGACACAAGCTCAATTTCTGGCTCTCACTATCGCCAATAATTCAATATTACTAAACTGTAAAGGTTGGAAAAATATCAGCTTACCAAAATAGCTAGAGCCTCTTAGCAAAACCCATGTCAAAGGAACAACAGCCTTCCAAAAAAATTACCTAGAAGAATTTAACAAAACATGATTTCTCCAAAACCAGAGGCAATGCCAAAATAGAAAAACAATAGAATAAGAATTACATGTATTTCACCAAACCATCCTGTAAAGACTGCAGTTATCCAAACAGATTCTACCCTCTCTACACTCACAAATGTGTACCCTTTTATGTTTTGTTATCTTTACTGTTTCTTTTGTGAGTATATCCGTGTCGACCACATGTGTAAGAACTATTGTTGAATACAAAATTAAAACTACCACTAAAAAGTACAGTGTTTTCTCTTATCAGTGGTGAATCTTGTTGTCATGTTTTTACAGAGACTCATAACTACAGAAGACACAGTTATTTTGTATATCTTTCATCAACATAATTGTTTGTGTTTGTATTATGAAATAAAATAATAATAGCATCATGTAACAGTTTTTTATTGAATTACAAGTTCACCACTCACTGCTTAATATGACTCTCTGCAGTGTGAGGCTTACGTCATTAGCATTGAAATGTGAAAAAAGTAGCAAAATGACTAGGACAATGTCAGCATAGGACAAATGTATTTTACAGTATCATTTTGATCAGTTTAAAGATTATCAAAGAGTAAGTGAAGCTGCAGATAAGAAGTGAGGTCTTATTTTCGTCTTCCTTAATCACAGTTAGTTTGCCCCTTGCTTGTAAATGTAGAGGACTCTTTGGCAGGAAGAACAACGGTGCTCCACATCTTTGCAGGAATCAACGCAGAATGGTATAAAACCGCAAGGAATACACCTGTAGGAGGAAACAACGTCAATAGTAACTCTCCAATCAACAACCGCTCTTAAAGGAGGATTTTCTGGTGTATTTCAGAAACTGTCAGAAACTAGATATAGGCTGTTTCTACCAAAAAATGTGTTTTTACCAGAAGATGGAGCAGATAATACAGGTGCACCAGACCCTCATGCCTGGTATGTGCTCTGTCACGGTGATCACTGACTGCTGGCAGTGGGGACAGACAGTTTGTCCTGGGACGTCACAAAGATGTGTATGTCCTATTATCACGTGAGTCTCTGAGGATGACAAACGCACAACACGTTAAATAGAATGATTTATGTCATTTGTACAAGCTTAAAATTAGGACAATGCCCCATTTCTGATAGCAACATTTGATCATTGAAAACCAGAAGCAATGAACAGATTTTTTGTTAAAGGGGACCTATCATGCAAAATGCACTTTTTTATGTCTTTTATACATAAATATGTGTCCCCGGTGCGTCGAGGAACTCACGCAGCATCAGAAAATAAAACCCTTTCTCTTTTCCTCCGTACCCAAATCTTTTAAAAACGGGGGTACAACGAGCGGATACAGATTAGCTGCCGATATGACGTAATTTCGGATGGCGGACCCACAGAAAGTTGCTATCAGAAACAATGCCTGACGTGTTTTGGACGTAATCTCATCTTTGTTTACATTAGCAAGCCTCGCTAACACTCAGAGCTAACCTGTACTGAAGAGCACATGTGTTTAAATAGCAGTAAATAAAAAAAGGAACTCACCTTGTGTTAAAACCGCAAGAGAAAAAGCATTTGAGCTCCATACTGTTTCAGAAATAATCCTTGATGTGGTTTAGAACAGGATGGCGTTTTATCACAGCAGAATTTAACTTTATCTCCGGTAGAATTCTGATCAGGCATTAGCTCCTTTTCAAGCTAAGGATCCAAAATCCGCGTTTCTCTAACAGGACTGGAATGTCTTAATATATCCGTAACATAAAGTTAGTACAAGTGCAATATTGGTAATCTAATTTATTTAGATTTTTGACATTTGTATCCATAATTTATCACTTTTTTCTTTATTGGTGTTTACTGTATGTGTGTGTTTGTTTAACCTGTTAAGCCCCAAGCCTGTTTTCTAGGTCTCAGGCTCGAAAATGACATTCCCAGAACAAATGACAATAACTTCACTTCTAAAAGGGGTAAATTGATAATATTTTTTCTCAAAACGATGATAAACCTGTGAGTTGGATGTAGAAAAGTCAGAATCAATATAGAATATTTTTATTTGAAAGTAAATTCCGATTGAACATAGCAAAAAAATGTCAATTTTCAAATATTACTTATAGTGAAAACCACCCTTGAATGATGGGATAGTAGACTAAAAGCTTTAGGAATCCAAACTATAACATATAATAAGTACCATGTATCAAGATTGATGCAAAACTACTTTCATACCTCTATTAGGCAATGTTTTGAAAAATGTTGCGTTACTTACCCATTTCAGAAGATGAAGACGAGGTGAGGGGGAATTCGATTGGTCGTTTCCTATGGCTTTAACAAAGAATTGCTGCAAAAACATTATCAATACAACATTTGAGATCAAATCTTTCACAACATTCATCATGTATAGTAAGTAGTTATTATTATAATGATGTATAATATTGATAATCCCTTTGTTTTGCAACTTCTCATACTGACTCAAATGTGCTGCACAGGAAAACTTGTTATCATTTATTCATATCTTAAAGTCTGTTGAATTGTCACTGCAGAAAATATACAACAAATAAAGTTTGTTCAATTTCAAAAGTACAAAGTTAAAATAACTAAAAACTGTCAAATGTTTTAGTTTCACTTGATCAAAAGCTAAACTGTCCCACTTAATAAATACTGACAGTACTTGCTTATGAGTTTACAGTATATACTTAATAAGTGTACTACTGCCATAGGGACAGATTAGTGTTATCTTAAACCCTTTAAATACATCTATCCAGTTTTAATATATACTTGAAAGATTTAGTTTATCTACAATTTCGGTAAAAATGTGTAAGTCTGTTCACGTTTACTGCACCTTACGTTTAACAGACTTTGAAGGTAAAATACATTATTTAAGTTACTGTATCCCAAACATGTTAATGCTGTTCTCTTTGAGTGCAGTCATTGCAAAAAGACCCTATACGGTAATGCCTTCTGTGCCCTGTTCTATCCCTTGTGATCAGGCTATATTCAAAACAACAATTATATCGGTATAAAACAAATTGTTAAAATAAATTACCTCAGCTGACGTGTCCGTGTAAAGAAGTGGTGATGTTTACTCCAAGTAATGAATCTGAAATTGAAAACAATTATCTATTTCAAGTTTCTTTTTCTTTACTTTGACAATAGAACTTGACCACAGTTTCTTGGTTGTATGTATATGTGGATGACTTATTTATAATAATAATAATAACAGTAACAATACATACATAAAAATTGGTAACACACTAAAATTATTAACATACTCAAAGATAGCAAAGAAAATGTACTTAGTTGTTAAAAAAGAATACTCCTTACCTCCACTTATGTGCCCCTCGCCCGAATGCCGTTCAACTTCAACAAAAAGTCAGTTTTATATGTTAACCGCTTGCCTTAACTTTCTTTTCAGGTTATAGGTAATAATTCAAAGGAATTGCCTCTTATCAATATACAACATAATGCTCACTGCCCTCATTGATTAAAGTTGATTGCTTCTTAGATTTTATTATACTTTATGCCTCACCCTGACATCTAAATGGCTGCCGCTGGGCATTATGGTAGCTCAGGATTCAGGTTTGTGAGCACAGCAGAGGGTCCAAGATGTGAATTTGGGTTTTTATTTACCTACCATGCATTCCAATGGGAAACTTCAGAGACCTTAAAATGTGAAATGTTCCCACCAGCTGCAAAATATTGTTTTTCAGGAAAAAAAATCAGATTTAACAGACATTCAAAAAAGTGAATACCTTGTCAGATTAGTTTGATTTGCAAAAACACAGTGGTCAAAATCCTGCATGTACAACAGCTGCTAACAGATAACAATTTATTCCGGCGTTTTGATCAGATTGTCTGCTTAGCAATTGCAGAAGTAAGCTTTACGAACAGGGTTAATCAGTAGTTCATGTTTGCAAAACTTTGCCATGACTGTCAGGTTATCTGCTATCAGTTCTTTTAAAGTGTGTCATAATTATATGGAGCTGGGTAAAGACTCACTTGATAACATCTAACCATTAACAAATTGATTGTCCAAATGTACAGTGCCACATTTGAAGTCAATATTTACTTAGAGCCGAAGTAAAACTGTAAGACTCTCTCAGTCTTCAGACACATGCTCCCGACTGACTTTTCGTAAATATTCTCTCTCATACTGTTTTACAACATTATCATCTTTAACTTCAATCACCATGTTTTTTTTTTTTGTATTAGGTTATTTTCTAACATTCCTGATTAGTTAGAGAACAGATCCACGATGTGATTAGTTGGTGGACCTTTGTTTAGGATTTCTTTCTTTTAGCAGTAAACAGAAAAGGTACGTTTTTACCTTACTAAAAGGGCAAATTATCATAAGAGTGAGGGGTGAGGTAGAACAGACAGACAGACAGACAGACAGAGAGACAGACAGTTAATTAATCCCAAATTGCGAAATTATTTTGTTGCACTCCCCCTCTGTATGCATACTCGGCAATTTATAGAAACAAGCTCAATTTCTGGCCCTCAATATCGCCAATAATTCAATATTACTAAACTGTAAACGGATCAGCTAACAAAAATAGCTAGAGCCTCTGAGCAAAACACATGTCAAAGGAACAACAGCCTTCCAAAAAAATTACCTTGAAGAATTTAACAAAACATGATTTCTCCAAAACCGGAGGCAATGCCAAAATAGAAAAACAATAGAATAAGAATTACATGTATTTCACCAAACCATCCTGTAAAGACTGCAGTTATCCAAACAGATTCTACCCTCTCTACACTCACAAATGTGTACCCTTTTATGTTTTGTTATCTTTACTGTTTCTTTTGTGAGTATATCGGTGTCGACCACATGTGTAAGAACTATTGGTGAATACAAAATTAAAACTACCACTAAAAAGTACAGTGTTTTCTCTTATCAGTGGTGAATCTTGTTGTCTTGGTTTTACAGAGACTCATAACTACAGAAGACACAGTTATTTTGTATATCTTTCATCAACAAAATTGTTTGTGTTTGTATTATGAAATAATATAATAATAGCATCATGTAACAGTTTTTTATTGAATTACAAGTTCACCACTCACTGCTTAATATGACTCTCTGCAGTGTGAGGCTTACGTCATTAGCATTGAAATGGGAAAAAGTAGCAGAATGACTAGGAAAATGTCAGCATAGGACAAATGTATTTTACGGTATCATTTTGATCAGTTTAAAGATTATCAAAGAGTAAGTAAAGCTGCAGATAAGAAGTGAGGTCTTCTTTTCGTCTTCCTTAATCACAGTTAGTTTGCCCGTTGCTTGTAAATGTAGATGACTCTTCGGCAGGAAGAACAACGGTGCTTCACATCTTGATAGGAATCCATGCAGAATGGTATAAAACAGCAAGGAATACACCTGTAGGAGGAAACAACGTCAATAGTAACTCTCCAATTAACAACCGCTCTTAAAGGAGGATTTTCTGGTGTATTTCAGACACTGTCAGAAACTAGATAGGCTGTTTCTACCAAAAATGTTGTTTTTACCCAAACATGGCCAAGAGAATACAGAAAGCCCAGGCGTTCTGGTTTGCTGTGCGCTCTGTCATGGTGATCACTGACTGCTGGCAGTGGGGACAGACAGTTTGTCCTGGGACGTCATGTAGATGTGTATTTCCAATTATCATGTGAGTCACTGAGGATGACAAACGCACAACACGTTAAATAGAATGATTTATGTCATTTGTACAAGCTTAAAATAAGTACAATGCCCCATTTCTGATAGCAACATTTGATAATTGAAAACCAGAAGCAATAAACTGAATTTCTGTTAAGAGTTACCAATTAAAAATGTTTAACAACTCATTTAATAATGTCTGTGATCTGTGTTCCAGCCAGGTAGATGGAAATATCCTTTGTTTCTGTAGAATTTCCATTTTTGGGCAATCATTCAAAGATTCGAGAATAAAATGTACTGCATGAACTGACTCAACATGACCAGCAGAGGCTGCTAATAGAACACCATCTGTATGTTGATAAGGAGTTGCTGTTAGTGAGCAACCCAACCATATAGTGACCTTTTTGAAACGGTAATCCATGCCTTCGTCACCTCCCGCTTGGATTACTGTAATGCACTATATATGGGGATAACTTGATCGCCTGGCACTCTCAAACACCAGCACATTCCCTTCATTTTATCTTCACTCCACTGGCTGCCTATTTATTTGAGGATTGATTTTAAAACTGAGGGTGCCCAACACAAAGTCAAAGCTCAGAGGGGACCATGCTTTCTCTGCTGCCGCCCCAAACTGTGGAACAACCTCCCGTTGCAAATCAGACAGGCTCCCACACTGTCTGTTTTTAAATCCCGTTTTAAAACCCACCTCTTCTCCTTAGCATTCAAAACCAAGTGGATTGTTGCTTCTGTTTGCCTTCAGTGATCTATTGTTTTTACTATAGCCTATGGCTGTTTTTATTTTTTATTTTGTAATTGTTACGTTTATTCTGGTTTGTTTTGTGTTCCTTTTATGTGATTTGATATTGTTATGTTTTGTGAGCTGAGCTGTGTGATTTTATATTTAATGTATCTCTGTACAGCACTCTGGTCTGGAGGTTTTAAAGTGCTTTATAAATAAAGTTGGATTGGATTGGATAGAGTAATATATTATAGATATGTTAAGTAATGGACAGCTCAGATTTTACTCATAGTGTAGAATGAAACTGAGAGAGAGTAACATGAAAAATATCTAAATGTGTGTTAATCTGACCCATCCTTCATTAAACAAGCCCACTGTCACCTTATTATGTTGTTATCTGTATTTCTATTTGGAGCTAACCTAAATAAGTTATTTAATGAATAGCTATCACCTGTTGCAATAAGAAATACTCAAAATGTGACTGCACGCAACAAAAAGAGACAGTGGACCATAGCTTTTTGTTATGCACATCTAAAACAAATGAACTATTCTTCGGATAACTTTGGTAGGAAACTGAGGACTTCACCCACTGACTCTGAGGCTCTGTGCAGGGGAAGTTCTGACTCCACAAGCTGGAACAGAAACATGTTCACTATCTGTGTCACAGTCTGCTCTGTCACTCACCTATTTTCTGCAATAGCATTTTTTCAGTCACCTTAGTCACCTGGTAGTCACACCCTGTTTCTCTCTCATACTCTGTTGCACCCATTAACTCCACTAGGCTATAGGCCCCCTTCACTCTCACCTCAGTGCCAGATCGTACTTCGCAGCATGCAGTTCTTTCCAGCATTACCTCCCATATTGCTCTCCCGGTTTCGACCTTGCCTGTCCCTGACCAGCCTGTACCTGCGTCTCCCGTCTTGCCTACACCTGGAACCCTCGCCTGTCCCCGAACAGCCCTTTGCCTACTGTCTGCCGGTTTGTCTTACACCAGAACTTGTTTTGATAAAGCTGGTTGCCGACTTTCCCTGGTCTCCCATGTGTTGCATTTTGGTTCTCAGCTCGTTCGTGACAATCTGTATGTCTAATGTGTTTCACATAGGACAGATTGTGCTTGGTCTCGCCTGTTGTGGCAGGAACAGCAGTGACTGGAGCAAAGGCAACATCTGGCAGATGAAACGTTGGGTTACGTATTGTAACCCTTGTTATATTAGCACAGGCGGAGCCCTCTACTGGACTCTATGGGTACTACCCTCCCTGCGAGCATTCTCCCACTGAAACTTCTAAAGACGTAGGCGGCATTGGGCGGGCCTACCTGAATGCGCGCGCATCACACCGTATAAAAGGAGGCCTCGCCTCCTGACTATCATCCTACACCTCTCTTTAGCGAGCGGAATAGGACAGACAGTGCCCTGAGTAGAGGGCTCCGCCTGTGCTAATATAACAAGGGTTACAATACGTAACCCAACGTTATATCTCTCACAGGCTCCGCCCTCTACTGGACTCTATGGGTACAGGGTGGAGCCCCGATGTATACGCGCACTCTCGTCAAATAACAACATTCCACCCTACTGCCCCTGACCGGCTTTTCTGGTCAGCAGCTGCTGCCCCACATTCTCCTTTAACCCGGTTGTGACCGTGGAGAAGTCTGGGCTGCGGCTGACAGAGCACACTCTGCCGCGCTTACCTCGCAGAAGGTGCGCTCAAAAAACAGTGATGGAGCCCCCCCCCCGCCCGCCCTTAGGCGGATGGGGAGAACCCCCAGCCTCGTATGGGCTCACTGTGCACCCACCTCCCCGAGTCCCTAAGGATCGCAGGGAGAGTGCCAGTGCCCATGCCCCACACTCAGACACTGACCCCGTGCAGAGTGTGTGTGGACTAAGTGTGGAGGGCTACCCCCCTCCTGCCTCCCGGAATTCGCCCATCCCGGGACCCTCAGAGGGCCCGAGAACAGCGAAGGCGCATTACGTCCGGGGAGGGGGTCAGATGCCAACTGACCCACAACCTAACTGAATAGCCTTCGACCTGAACGCACTCCTTAGGCTCTTGGGCACAAAGGAAGGGTTCGGTCTGAGCACGCCGGCAATAGTATCTCTTGAACTAGCCACGCTGCGATTGCTCCTTATCCCGTGAGCAAGGAGATTGATCAAAAGAGCCCTTCCGAAAACACGGGGGCTCCCAGGAGATCAACACGGTCCTCTTTGGAAAGTGCCACGCGGTGTGATATCCCAGGGACATCAGACGGCCTGTGATGAAGTAGGGTCGACCCTATATCATTTGAAGCCACCGGTCCCCGGGGGAACCGGGCCTGGGGCAAGGCCCGTGGACCAAGCTACTTATTCGGCCTTGCGGCCCAATAATCGCTCTGACCTGGTGAGGCGGGGGCATCTCTAGCAATGAATGAGTAGCCCACACACCCGCCGCCATGATCATCATCCAGGGAGAGTACAGCCCTGGGCGGTGGACTTCCATGGATGCCGGACCCGGAAGGAATGGCGAACGTGAATGGCACCGCCGCGGCCATATCCTGGTCCCCCAAACAGTCGAAGCAAAGGTTGCGGGGATCGGCGCCCGCTATTTCAGCTAGGGCACGAAGGACAGGCCCGAGTCTCTAGCAGTGGTGACTCCCTTGAGGTATGATAACTATTTTTTCTTCTTTCAAACGTCTCAGTCTCTCATGGAATCACTTCCGCTGCTGAAGAGAAAAGGATGATAGTCAGGAGGCGAGGCCTCCTTTTATACGGTGTGATGCGCGCGCATTCAGGTAGGCCCGCCCAAGGCCGGCTACGTCTATAGAAGTTTCAGTGGGAGAATGCTCGCAGGGAGGGTAGTACCCATAGAGTCCAGTAGAGGGCGGAGCCTGTGAGAGATATAACGACATTTATCAAAGCAGGAATGGTCAGATCAGAGCAGATATTTATTTCAATCTCCTTTACCAAAGTAATGTCTTAATATATCCATAAAATAAAGTTCATACAAGTGCAATAGTGGTAATCTAATTTATTTACATTTTTGGAATTTGTATCCATTATTTTATACATCACGTTTTGCTTAATTGATGTTTACTTTATGTGTGTGTTTGCTTAAAGGGGCTCATATTAGTATTTTTGCTTCTACTGTGACATGTTCCCATGCTTTAATGTTCAAAAAGTGCTTAATTGTTCTCAACTTCCTGTGCTGCAGCACCTCTTTTCTCCCTCTGTCTGAAACCAGAGCCCAGTCTGCCCCGATTGGTTATCTGGCCGCAGGGCCACCCCTCCATACACGCAGAACACGAGCAGTGCGTAGGGCCTCATCTTGCGCAGGGGTTCTCATCTTATGCGCAAATGCGGCTCAATAACACGTGACACAGTTTCCTCACAGCGAGGCCCCCACGCTAACAGTTTACGAGAGAAAACTCCCTCTGGAGGGAACTTTGGGATTTTAGCCTTTGCAAACCATTTACATGCACAAAAACCTATAACACACGACAGGGAAAGGGAAACCCCCAACAACCATAATAGTGCCCCTTTAAATTGTGCTGTCAGGTCTCAGTCGGGCAAATAATCCTGGGCAAGGTTAGGAGGATATTAAAAAAATGATCATCTTTGAAAGCAGTATGGCAGACACAAACCTCCCTGGTGCATGGGTGGGGGTGCTGCGGGGTAGTAGCCCGGCTGAGCGTACTGCCCTGGTTGTGGGATTGCACCGCCATAGTTCATAGTCGGCCCAGGGCAAGGTGGAGTTTGTTGCTGTGGTGGGTGTCCTTGTTCCATCCTCCAAAAATGTACTGCGGATGAGAAAAGGGTATTTTTGTTGGTTAATCAAAAGGCTCTAAGTCTTTGAGTTAAGTATAAAAGGTATAAACGTAAAACGCATTGTATTGCTGCCGCAAAACACAGTACAACAAAAACATGTGAACACTTTTCCCTACATAGTGGTAGCTACATGTGTGTGGAAAAGCTTCTGAAGTAAATTAAGTTATGCTCCGATGATGCATGTTTTAACATTATACCCCCAAAAATACTGTTGTATCTAGAATTTGCTATTTTATTATCTTTATTTTTATAAACATTATAACAGGTTAAAGGAAAAGGAAAAAAAATAGTATACTGAGTGTCTGTTTCATAGGTCTTGACACGTCACGCATTGTTTATATATAATATAATGACAAAAAATGGTTACATTCTTAACAAAGGACAGTGTCAATACAGATACAGAAATACAGATTAAGGATCTTAAATTGTCTATCTGCCTCTGTGATTCCCCAACGAGAACATTCTCCATATATTTCAACTACAATACTCTTCCAAGCCTTATTAAGAAGCCCAGACTTAATTTCATGGTCCTTTAAGCTGATTTGAGAAACTCCATTTAAGATATGGAACCAGTTGATACTGAGGCTTCCTAACAATTGTCACGCCCTCCCACTCCTAGAGAGAGTATACCCAGGGCCGTCCCTCCCTACAGGCCGATCATGCAGGCTGCTCATCTCACAATGTTGCTTGGGCCAGGGACGGCCCTGAGTATACCTCCCCTTCACTTGGCTGATCGTGAGATTAAGTACACCCCTAACCGAATTCCTCAACAACTTCCACCGAATACCTTCTCAGTAGCACTTTGCTCCCAATCACTAGCTTACTCCAAAAGTAGTTAACCTTTATTGCATCACATAACCCCTTTGAGAAGCCCAGACTACATTTCCTTCATTTTTTAAAGGTTTGATTAGGATTACAGCCAGAGGAAAAAGGGGATTTTATCAAATGTGGTTATAAGCAAAGAGGAAGCTAGCAAAACAGTAGCACCTGTGTTTATTAAGCTCAACTCAGATTTATTGATTAAACTGATACACTTTCAGCAGGAGGAATACAATTATAACACAGGTTCACTTCTGTGTACTAACTCAGCTTTGCAGAAGAAGAGCACTCTGACCACAGGTTACACATCCTCTTTACAAAACCACACAACCTTGAGCATAGTTTAATTTAAGCAGTATGATGAGTAAGCAGTACTTTGACTGTTGTATTTGGTAAAGATATCATTTTATGGAATATTTTATTTATTGTTATAAGTAGTTTTATATATTACTGTGCATCGTGTGTTATTAGGTAGTCATATGTTGTGTATTTAATCCGTAAAATAACCATCAACTTAATGTGGGATGCTTCTGAACTTTTTGTTGAAGGGCGTCAAAGTGACAAAAAAAATGCAAAAACTCAAGTACTGTACATAACAAGTGCTAAGAAATTTCAGCAAAATACAGTACTTGAAAAAAGGCACTTTCACCCTAGGGAAAAAACTAAGCGTGACTTTGGAGACATATGGCAGCAGGCTTGTTACTGGTCTTTGACAGGCAAAATAAAACAATAAACGGAGGCAATGTAAAAGACCAAACATGTGCTTATAGTGAATGCCACTATAATGACAAAAATGACCGTTATCCTGTTTGGTTGACACATCAAAGATAGCGTTTAGATAAATGGGTCATCGACTCTACCACCTTATGGTACCTCATTCTGCGATTGAAAGTGACTTAACAGACAGCTATATAAAAAAAAACTTCCAGATGGACATTTTGACCTGTTAAGCCCCAAGCATGTTTTTCAGGTTTCAGGCTTGAAAATGACATTCCCAGAACAAATGACTATATCTTCACTTCTAAAAGGGGTAAATTAATAATCTTTTTTGTCAAAGCAATGATAAACCTGTGAGTTGGATGTAGAAAAGTCAGAATCAATATACTGTTTTTTTTTATTATTTGAAAGTAAATTCAGATTGAACATAGTAAAAAACTGCCTGCCAGCCGCTGCGCTCTGCCTCTATCCACACAACTTTTTCCCGCCTTTCAGAGACTTATTGCTGGGTCAAACTCTAAGTTACAAACTGTACACATTGCATTCTTGCTAATAAGCCAAAATATGAACGGAATAAGTAGCAAGCATCGTAACAAACAGAGTAAAATAAAAAGGGACAACAGCTTGTCAACCATACTTGCCAACCTTTAGACCTCAGAAATCGTGAGCATTTCAAAATGCAAAATTGGAGGGGGGGGGGGGGTGCTAGTGGATCGCCGGAGCTGTTAGATTAACATTAACATGCTTATTGTAGTTGTAAGTGCACTGCCTTGCGGCTCTTGAAGGAGCATATGTGTGGCTGGACCTGTATTTCGCGGCCCGTCCACACTACAGTTTCAAAAAAAGCTTTCCGGCGGGCGTGTCTGAAGCTCGACCAACAACCAATCACATGAATCTCCCGCCCCTGACACATAAGCAGCGGTTTCATTGGCTAGAGCTTGTACTGGCATATGATTTGATTGGCTGACGCTTCCACCGAAAGCTTCAGAAGCTTCAAAAGTTGAACATTGCTCAACTTTTGCAGCCTGAAACGCCAGGAAAGCTCCGCTCTGCTACCCACAATTCAGTTCGGCGAAAAGCGAGGCAACGTGACGTCACCCCATTCAAAGTGAATGGGCAGACGCGTTGGAAACCGTTTTTGAAGCTGTCGAAGCTGTAGTGTGGACGGGCCGTTACAGGAAAGGAGTGAGTAGAGTAGTTGTCGATTCTTGTTCTGTTTTCTGTGAATATCTGCCTCACCCTCTCAGACTTTGAGTTGTGCGTGCTACTAAAGAGCCGTGTTACCATGGAAACCAAACAATGGTGTAGCTGTAGTAAAGTCCTAGTGGAAACAGTCGTGTGTAAATCAGATTTTGTCAGAAATCGGGAGAAATGCGGGAGAAATATGAACCCGGGAGGAAACCCAGAGTGTTTGACTGATAGAGATCATGCAATGTTATTCTTTTTATTGATTGTTATGAACCTGTCTGGAAATTAGCTATTAGCTATTAGCTATAATCTGGCATATTGCATCTCTTCTCTTTGCTGAGATTAATGTTTTTGTATGCATGGTCCTGGGGGCAATGAAATCGGGAGTCTCCCGCGAAAATCGGGAGGGTTGACAAGTATGTTGTCAACTAACCATTCAGAAACGTCCTGCTGCAACCGAGATGTTTGCACCTCCACCAAAACCTCCGCTGCTTCAGGGTCAGTTTCTGGATCAAATTGATAATATGCTTGAACACATGCATTGCTCTGAGATGACATGTTTATTCCACAGTCGTAATCACAGCAAACATGGTAACGTGACTCTCGCCGGCTCATGCCCCCTTCTTCTGCAGGGGGGCGTGGTCAGCTGCTGCACAGAATAAATGTCACAACTAAAGTGGGCCAGTTGAGGTTAGAATTTAAATGTCACAACTGAGGTGGGCCAGTTGAGGTTAGAATTGAAATATCACAACTGAGGTGGGCCAGTTGAGGTTAGAATTTAAATGTCACAACTGAAGTGGGCCAGTTGAAGTTAGAATGTAATGTCACAACTGAAGTGGGCCAGTTGAAGTTAGAATGTAATGTCACAACTGAAGTGAGCCAGTTGAAGTTAGGATTTAATGTAAGAAATGTAAAACTGTGAATTGAGGTTTTATATTAGAAAAGGACCACAGCATGATATATTTCGTATGATTGTCACATTGTAACGACAGAAGGTAACAACCCTGTAAAAGTGTGGACCATTTTCTTCAAATAAAATCATCCCACCTTTTTGGATTGGGATAACTTAAAATAAATCTGCGCTCTCCTCTCCTGCTTAAAGGTAAGATTGCACACTGCCACACTCACACTTAGGCAGGGCCACACCTCATTACTGATACCAGAATCCTTCGGGATCGCTTATACGGATTTAGCAGGTCGTCTGAATTGAAACAGCAGTTAATTTAACCTGGTTCTTCAGGAGTTAGTAGAGGTGAGACCTTGCTGATCCAGGTGGATCCGAGCCTGGCAGTAAAGTTACATAGACTCAATAGCTTCTGTTAGGTTAATTAGTAGGTCTGAGTAATTGCCGGAAAAAATTAACAGGCCTCCGGACTCCAACAAACCCATTGGTCAATTTTGGTGATTGACACCTCTTTTGAACCGTTAGAGCCAATAGAATCGAGTGGGGGTTCCTAAATCCATCTAAACATTACCATTGAGGATTGAGAGTGATGCACACGCAGTTTGCCCAAACCGAAAGCTATGTTACACTCTATAGAAAACTACGTTTATTGCCATAAATATGATGATGGATTAACCTCTGGATTAACCTTCAGCAGCGTTTTTCTCGTTTTAATGCCATTGAACACAACTTTTGATCGGAACAACAGCTAAGGTAAGACGTTTTGGCTCCTTAAAGCACATTTCTTTGTTGTTGTTTCTTCTCGTTTGGCCACGAGTTCTGATCGCTCAGTGATGATACTTATATGTCTGCATTGTAAAATATTACCATGATTTCACAATATTTAGCTGTAATATTTTACAATAAATTACTGTTTAACCACTTTACAGTCTTTACCTGTAATGTTCACAATATAATACTGTAATTTTGAATTTCACAGTGAAATCAATGCAGGCACAGTTAATTACTGCGAATGTACAGGATAAATGATTAACAGGATTTCACAACATGTTACTGTGTATTATTTCAGAGTAAAATACTGTATTCAGACCATCCTCTGTGATAACACAACAAATTAAGTGATTTTCTTGCTTTTATCGCTCTTGCTTGGCTTTAAATACTAATTTCTTTCTTTGGTGCAGGTTTTACTTAAATTGAAAGGGGCACCACTGCATTTGCCTTCAAATAAACGATGCAACATATAAATCTATGTAACATTTAAATTGTTGTCTTGGCTTATTGTTTTCAGGTGCTTCCTGGGCATTAATCCTGAGACGGGCTCGAAAGCCAAAAAGAGGCATGGCAATTTAAACCCCCATGTCAGCACATTCTTCAGAAAAATGGTTGACTGGATGTCTGTGTAGACATGTGCTCCCCTCCTTGTTTTATTTCTCTTTCTCCCTGCTGCGCAGGTGCACCTGGGGGGTATACTACGAAGCTGGTTCAACCTAACCTGGATATGTTTTGAGTTATCCGGTTGACTTAATCCAAAACGAAGCCGCTCTCGCTAAACTGTCCTACAACGATGACTATCAACTCGTTCGCTCAAGCCAGCCGTGTCCTATATCTAGTTAGGTGCGCGTTCACATAAAAGGGGTAGTATCTGGAGCATTCGACCAATCACAAACATGGAGAAGCGTACTGAGAGCGCAGCGTCATACGTCCTGAATGAAAAGTCAACTATACAGTAATATTAGTCAAATTTGAAGAAGTTAAACTTTAAACATCCATGACTTAAACACTTTATCCAGGATGAAAGCCACATAGCTGCACCTGCAAGGTGAATACAGCTGGTAAAAGAAAAAGTGTTTGAATGCGTACATTAACAGGTTTATGATATCACTGCCCCATCCAAGACCCGAGTGGATCTGACTTTAATTACATTTGACTCGAGTGTTTCGTCAACTTAATGTGTTGCTTAAAATAATACTTATGCATACAGTATGTGACACTGTGAGTGTTGCACAGCCAGATACGGCTCAGCTGACTCAGATAAGGAAATATATGATACATTATGATGTGATATGATGTGATGGCAACTGTAAAGTCACAGTATTTAGTTGTACTTTTATTCTAATTTACTGTAATATATCTACAGTAAATTACTGTGAAATATTTACAGTCAATTACTGTGAAATATTTACAGTAAATTACTGTGAAATCCATGCAACTAGTAGCCAGTAATTTACTAGTATTTTACAGACAAACATTTTACAGTGTGGAATCTGTGGAATCTCAGCTTGCTAGTCGATATCTTTTTTGTGCAGATCCGATAAGTAATAAGGGTATTTTACCTTGTGTTCTGTGCTAAGTGCGTTAGCATTTTTTCGCTCAGGGCTAATTCAGAGCCTTTGTTATTACCCTTTTGTTTTGTTTAGCTAAAAACGGTTAATATTGTCTGACAGCTGAGTTTCTTCCCGTTAAGTGGGTATGACACATTCATAGTTTGTTAAATATTAAGAAGCCCTCAGACCAGTGGCAGTTGGTGGAAAATATATTTGGTGGGTCTATTGAAATGGTGTGCAAACCATAAAAAGGGGGTCCGGGGGGATGCTCCCCCGGAAGAACATTTTGAGAAATGACCCCTTAAATTATGACTTCTGGTGATGTTAGAGGGGGGGGGGGGGAGGGAGAGGGAGGACACATTGAGGCTTAAAAATATGAGATAATCCATAATCTTCAGTGTGGTTAGCTATGAATCTTCCAAATACCTTGTCCTGGACATAGTTTCTACAGTGTAAACTGTGCAACAGTACAGTTGGTCACACAAAATGCAGAACACTGGTGCTTTGGGAATATATTTAATTATTTAAATTTTTAATTATATTTAATACAGCTACACCATTGTTTGGTTCCCATGGTAACGCGTCTCTTTAGTAGCGCGCGCAACTCAAAGTCTGAGAGGGTGAGGAAAATAGTCACAGAAAACTGAACAAGAATCGACAACTCAACCCTCTGCTCACTCCTTTCCTGTAAAATACAGGTCCAGCCCACACATATGCTCCATGGTGCTACAGGCATTGCACTTACAACTACAATAAGGAGTCTCCACCTGCAGACGCAGCCATCCTCATCAACTATACTGTAGCGTCACCTTGGATACGAGTCCAAACAACTCACAGACTGCTGAAATTGCCGCCCTGTGAGCATCAGATCTGACGACGCTGATTGGCTGAAATTATGTTTCGGCGGCATAGTTTACAGATAACAACAGTCAGCAATGTGTTGGCTGCTGCTGCTCTGGCTGAGGGCTCCTTTCTTACCGCCCAGACGAGAGAAGGTAAATGATACACGCTGCGGCCAGGCAGGAAACATGTGACTTATCAGTAACTTTAGACATCGTAACACCATTTTAAACGAGATTTTATTGTGGATAATACATTTGACTGATACCAACTATATAATATTTACCTTGTTCATTCAAAATAAAAAATAAAATAAATATATATTTTTTTTAATATATTTTTTTATTTATTTTTAATTTTTGATGACAATCAAACATGACGGAAGAGGGGGGCGGCGCCCCTATGGGCCGGCCGCCACTGCCTCAGACGCTGTTTCTTACAAGATGTTGCGTTTTGCCCCAGCCCGCGGGGCCGTGGGGTTTAACTGAACCTTTTAAGTGAAGCAAACTGGTAAAGTGCTGTACTTGGTGCTATGAAAGAATGTAATGTAGTTTTCATATGCTGGTTATTCTTGCTCTGCCGGACTGCGATTAAATCCCTGCTAAACTTCATGTGACTCATCCTAAATCTATAATAATAAATCATTTACAATAACTTGATCCACAAAATGTAATTTTCTATTTCAATAGGTCTGACCAAAGAGAAATTTTTCCCTCTTTTCCACCAATGTTTTTTGTCTGGAGCCGCAAAACATATTTGATAGCTTGATAGATTATAAAGTTGTATATATTGTTAGACAAAAACTGCATTTATTATTTATTACATTATAGAAAACTGTTTACCTCTAATAATAAACAAATAATTATTATAAGGAGAATACAAAATAAACACACAGGCCTACTTTAAAAATGAATTAAACACAGCACTTCTGCACATTTGAAAAAAAAAAAAAAAAATTCAGACACATTTTGACTCCCTTATAAAAGACATAACAACCCGATCCCTGTGGTTTCGCACGTTTTGATGTGTTTTTTGTGTGTCAATGCTGCCGGACAAGTAGAATGACAAAATTTGTGTCGGAAGAAGGAGAATAAGATGAGATAAGTAGGTCGGATACATTTTCTAGTTCTGTGTGTGACTTCGCCAGTCACACAGAACTAGAAAACTCAGAGAAATGTTGACTGTGTGACTGAAACTTGGGTGCGTCCCGATGCTAACATTACCCCCGCTGAGTAAGTATTAATAGCATTAGTTGTATTGTTAAGGTAGAACAAAGAATATCCATTAATTGTACTTAACATTTAGTTGACTATTTGAACTGTTTATCTATTACATTTTTGGATTATTTTACGACATTCCTGCATCGTTTCTGAACATCTTTAGATTACCACTGGATTTAGTTAACGAACGACTGATGTGTTCAAAGATAAAAGTATTTCCACTGCAACGCCCTGCCAGTGAAGAACAGACCTACCCTACCTGTATTGACAATATTGTACTGCATTATTGCTTCTAAGTAAAAAAACTGTATCCAATCAGCCAAATATCCTACCCAGAGTATTTAGGATACCAATTGAACACACCTGATGACTCTCATGTTTGCTATAAGTCTGTTTGATTAACCCTCCTGTTGTGTTCGGGTCAAATCTGACCGATTGACTATTTTCATCAATCATAACTTTGATTGATGACAGGCAGATGATTGGACTTGCTTTTTACAGCGCCACGGCTTCCACAGATGAAATATTTGTATATGTTTATTGTCAAAGCATTTAGGACCGGTCAAATTTTACCGCGAACACCAAAGTAAGGGGGGGGAAACGAACACAACAGGAGAGTTAAATGAGCTTATCGGTGTGGCCGTGACACATTTCCCTACATTATGATCACCAAATTATGTATGAAGAGTGAAAATTGTGGCCAGCCGAGCAATAGTTGCAAAACAAATTCTAAAGATTTTACAGCTCTTCTCCCCTTTTCACAAAACGCAAGCTGCGACTACGTGAGAACCATACTAGCTATCAAAAAATATCCAATTAGTCTAATAAAGTCCATAGTCTCGAGAACCGTTTAAACTTGTAATTTGTGTTCTACGTTTAAGTATGCGGAATTTGATTTATCCATAGTTCGCTCATCGAACCGGGGGTCTGGTTATTCACCTGCAAGAAATGGCGCTTGCGCGGGACCGTAGCAAGATATGACGCATAATGTGGTTGACCTAATTAAAACAAATTTTCTTTTTACATGTATCACCTCAAAATCCAAGATACGAAACATTTTCAATCATGCAACAAAATATAAATAGTCATACACATTTTTTAATTGTATTCCCTTCTTATTGTTGTCTAAGCTCAAAGGTTGCAGACCCCTGCACTAGTACCTCGCTCTGTTTTGCTTGGACAATGTGGCTATATAGAGTTTTTTATCTTTACTTCGGACAAGAACAATTCACTGTTTATATTTTTTGTATCTGTTGTAAACAAGTGGTTTAATAACATCAGCTAAATCAGGTCAACATACACATTCATAAACAACACACTCTAACATAATAGCAACAGCAGCTGATCATTATGTAACTTTGCATTTGTAAAAATAAAAGTTTTTTCTACCACTTACCTACAAACAAAATAAAGGAGAATCACGCAGCCTCTCTACTGGAGCTGTTTGGCACCGAGTGAGGCAGGAAGAAACGCATTTAAACCAGAGCGTTCTGAAACAATGATAGAGGAAGTCCTACTGGATCCAGTTGATGGACTGGAGCTTGACAGATTCATGACAAACCCTCCCTTTTTTCACTCCCTTTCATTCCTTGTGGACGGGTGGGTCTTAAAAGAATAACTAGTATAATATACAGTGTTTGTATATTGTTGTTCAAATAATGAACATAATGGAAATAACAAATATGAACACAGAATTCAGTAAAAAAGGGATGGTGAAGGACGCCTGTAAGAACAAATAATTTTTTTTGGGCCAAACAAACAACAAAAAACACGTACATAAACACTCCAACTAGGGACAAATTCTTTATTTTTTACAGATGAACAGAAAATAATCTTACTTTGTCGACGAATGATAACTAAACTCTCTGCAATAACATCTGTATGTATGTGTTTTTTCCTGTGTAGTTTCCTGTGGTCTAACACTATCTCAGTCTGACTCACCTAATGAAAACCACGTTAGAATGTGGACGGAAACGAAACCAGCCTCGAATCCTTTGACGAAAACCTTTCCACTAGTTGTATCTTAGCTGTAAAAATTATGTTTCATCCAGAAAGTGTGGGATATTCCTAAGATGTTAAAGATACGATAGTGAAAAAGATGACCAGCTGCATACCTTTTACATTTTTTGCAAAAACTGCTTTATTCCCCACTAACAAAACCCTGCCATCCCTTTTCTTGATTGATGTTTTTTTCTGACTTGTAACACCAGTAACTACTGTGCCTTCCCTACGGTACATTCATCTTATCTGGATGAATACAAGTTTAACTGTCCTCCTTCCCCAGTGACCATTTCTAATCTACACTCTACATTTTAACACATGATATGTCTATGATTCTGGGCCTGACAACATTCCAGGTTGTGTGCTAAAGGACTGCGCCGCTGAGCTCACAGATGTCCTCACAGACATCTTCAACATCTCACTAAGCCAGGCTGTTGTTCCGTCGTGCCTCGTTGTTGCAAAAAGTTCAAAAGGGGCCCTAGTATGGCGGTGGACCTTAGTCCGTTGACAGGCCACGCATGAATCGACCCAGGACATCACGTCCTTCTTAAGCCCCTGCCACACAAACTTCTGTCCGCAGGGACCAGTGGTCGAGGCTGGCCCGTGGAGATGTCACACCACAGCTTTGCGCCCGAATCTCCGACCATGACCTCCTCCAGTCGTAATCCCGTGACCGTAATGGCCTTGAGGGTCTGGACCCCATGGTCAGAGGCCTGGTCAGCGCCCATGCGGAGGTAATCGAGGCCCAGCTGCACAGCTCCGATGACCGCTCTGGAGAGGCAGTCCGCGACCACGTTAGCCTTGCCAGCGATGTGTCGTATGTCCGTGGTGTACTCAGAGATGTACGAAAGTTGGCGTTGCTGTCGGGCAGACCACGGCTCAGCTGCCTTGGACATGCAGAAAGTAAGTGGCTTGTGATCCACGAACGCCGCAAACTCCCGGCCTTCCAGCAGAAAACGGAAGTGTCGAACCGCCAAATAGGGACCAAGGAGTTCCCTGTCTAAAGCGCTGTACTTGCGCTCCCTTGGAGTCAACTGGCGGCTGAGAAAGGCGAGCGGTGCCAGGCGCCGTCGACCCATTGCTCGTACACCGCGCCCACAGCGTAGTCGGTGGTGATGGCGATGGGGGCCCTGTGTGACGGGTGAGCCAACATTGCGGCTTCGCTCAGGGCGGCTTTGGTGGCATTGAAAGTGGCCTCCCTTTCAGCCGTCCAGTCTATGGCCTGACCGGGGGACTTGTCCTTGAGGGCCTCGTGCAGCGGGCGCATGGTGTGGGCCGCCCGGCGGATGAACCGGTGATGAAACGTCACCCTCCCGAGGAACTCTCGGAGCGCTCGAGCTGTAGGCGGTCGTGGAAAGGCGGACACGGCCTCCACCTTCGACGGGAGGGGGGCAGCTCCATCCTTGCTGATGAGATGCCCGAGGAAATGGATGGAGGACAACCCGAACTGACACTTCGCCGGTTTGAGAATCAGGCCGTGTTGGTTGAGCCTCGCGAAAAGGAAACAGAGATGAGCCTGGTGCTCTTCAGAGGAGGAGCTGGCGACCAGGATGTCGCCTAAATAGACAAAGATGAATGGCATGTCTCTGAGCGCTGAATCCATCAGCCGCTGAAAGGACTGAGCTGTGTTCTTAAGTCCAAACGGCATACGCAGGAACTCGAAAAGCCCGAACGGCGTAATCACCGCAGTTTTGGGGACGTCCGAGGGGTGCACCAGAACCTGGTGGTAACCCGCACCAGATCCACCTTGGAGAAAACCAACTTGCCTGCCAGGTGTGTAGAGAAGTCCTGGATGTGAGGGACCGGCTGATTTAGGGACCATGTGGAGCGGCGAAGCCCAAGGGCTGTCTGAGCGGCGGATGATGCCCAGACGCTCCATGATGACGAACTCCAACTTGGCGACTGCCAGCATGTCAGGGTTGAGCCGCCGGGCCCTAGTGTAGACTGAGGGGCCTTCAGTGTCAATGTGGTGCTCTACCCCGTGTTTGGAAGTGACAGCGGAAAAGGTGGGCTGCGTCAAGCCGAGAAACTCACTGAGAAGGTGCTGAAACATGTCACCCTGTGAGAGTGAGCTGGAGAGCCCGCTGAATGACGCCTCGCCGCGGGTACATGCGAACGAGGCAAACGTCAGTGCATCCACCAGGCGGCTATTCTTGACGTCCACCAGCAGCCCGAGAGCGCACAGGAAGTCTGCGCCGAGGAAGGCGAAGGAGATGTCAGCCGTGACGAAATCCCACTTGAACAGCCGACTCCCGAAACACAGGTCCACTGTCTTTGTGCCATAGGTGCGAATAGGGGTGTCATTAGTGGACGTTAAAGGTGGGCCGTGGCCCCCACCGGCGGCGTCCACCAACGTAGCCGGCAGGACGCTCCGCTGGGCTCCTGTGTCACAAAGAAGTCTGCGACCAGAGAGGGTGTCCTTGATGAACAGGAGCCGGTTTGATGTGCCCACGCTTGCGGCCACTACCGAGCGCAGACCTTCGCATTTCCCGTTGCCTTGTAGGTGCAGAGGGGACGGCACATCCTCGCTTTCGCCCGAAGCGTGCATGGTAAGAACACAGGCCAGGGCTGGAGTCGCTGACGTCGGCTCCGGAGCTTCTGCTAGGTGGCATGCCTCTACCAGGGAAGGTGCCGCTGCTTGTCTGGGCCAGCATCTCAGGGGCAAAACGCTGGGTGGCCAGGAAGAATCGGTCAGCTTCTTCGGCTAAAGCGCGGGGCTCAGTGATAGCCGTGTTAGCGAGCGCCGTCTGAACATGCGGCGGTGTGAGACTGACCGTTGAGCGGCCCGACCAAGCAAGGAGTCAGAGGCAGAACGTCCAAAAATATAACCCGACTTGGGCATTTATTAAAACATGAACATATGACACACAGCCTCAATCCTGCTGCTGCTGTTCACGTGAGCCCAGCCTGCAGCCACCAGGATCTCACACACACTACCACTCTCACAAGAAACAGCACTTAAATACACAGACTAACAAGACACAGGTGAGGGGGGAGCAATTAGACACAGGTGAGGGGGGAGGAGCAAACACAGGGCACCAGGTGAACATAATTGGATAATCCGCAGGAGGGAACACAGAGACGACCGGAAATAACAAGATGGGGGTGAACACTTATACAATTAATGCCATTTAATAAATAACTCTAGTAACGGCGTCTCGTCGTTACATTCCCACCCTTTTCTCCTAAAGCGCACAGTACCCGAGACAGTCTTGGCTTTCTAGAACGGACATAATAGATCCCTCCCATGAGGCTATGGACAGAATAGATCCCTCCCCTGAGGCCATGGACACACCAGATCCCTCCCTTGAGGCTATGGACCTAATACATCCCTCCCTTGAGGCCATGGACACACTAGATCCCTCCCTTGAGGCTATGGACCTAATATATCCCTCCCTTGGTTCTGTCGACTCTGTTAGCTCGTCCGTTAGCTTCTCCTCCTTGTCTCCGTTAGCTCGTCCGTTAGCTCGTCCGTTAGCTTCTCCTCCTTGTCTCTCGTCTCCTCCTGCTTGTCTCTCTTCTCCTGCTGCTTCAGCAGCCGTGGCCCCCTGGTCAGTTCCAGACATAGCCAACCCCAGCCGCGGTTCCTCTCCTTGGTCCCTCTTCTTTCCTCTCGTCATTGTCACCTCCTCACTTGGTCAAATCCCACTTCTGACACCAATTGTGAGACTGACCATTGAGCGGCCCGACAAAGCAAGGAGGCAGAGGCAGAACGTCCAAAAATATAACCCGACGTGGGCATTTATTAAAACATGAACATATGACACACATCCTCAATCCTGCTGCTGCTGTTCACGTGAGCCCAGCCTGCAGCCACCAGGATCTCACACACACTACCACTCTCACAAGAAACAGCACTTAAATACACAGACTAACAAGACACAGGTGAGGGGGGAGCAATTAGACACAGGTGAGGGGGGAGGAGCAAACACAGGGCACCAGTTGAACACAATTGGGTAATCAGCAGGAGGGAACACAGAGATGACCGGAAATAACAAGATGGGGGTGAACACTTATACAATTAATGCCATTTAATAAATAACTCTAGTAACGGCGTCTCGTCGTTACAGGCGGCATGTGCCGAAGAAACAGTTCTATGAACAAAAAATTGTGTTCTTCCGTATGTCCTTCAACAGTCTCACCTAGCAGGCTGAGCATCATTTCCATGTGGTCGGAAGGCTTGCTGTCTCCCAGGCTATGAATAGCGAGCAGGCGTCGGGCCCGTTCCGACCGTGACAGCTCGAAAGTCTTTAGCAGGAAAGCCTTGAACGCTGCATATTTATCGTGGGCAGGGGGAGATGTAATAAAGCCCAACGTCCGGGTCACAGTGGAGTTGCGTCATCAGTCACTCCGCGGAGGGCGAACTGAGCCTCCGCCTGGGCAAACCATGCAGCGGCAGATGTCTCCCAAAACTCCGGCAGTTTTAAAAAAACGGCGTTATTTGCCATTCTCGGTTCAGTCCCAGATCCTTCAACGAGACTTATGTCAGGGTCACCAATATGGTGCCGAGGGACGGGAGTCGGAGGCGGGGTATCAAAGTTACAAGCTAGACTTTTATTTAGCATCTGAACACACATGTAAACAACTTCATGCCCGGGAAGCGAAGACCGGCGGAAACAGGAAGTCCGGTTCACTCAAATGTCCGTGCGGAACAATACCCCAACCCATAGGTCCGTGGATGAATAATGTCAATCACCACAGTAGGCCCGTTATACTGAGTGATATATATTATACACACTGCTCTGCTTTCTGCACGGACCTCACAGCTGTAAACATCGCGTCGCGATGAAAGCAGTTAATAAAATAATATCCAGGGGATGCATGCAGAGCTGTCATTGGCTGCGATAAGTCCGGCCGTGCGTCACGACTCTTTGAAACATCTCTGTTCCCGGAAATGCATCCACGAAGGAGCCGTGGAGGACCGTGGAGGACCCATCAGTGTATCCTCGGTTATAGCTCCTCCAGAGAGCCTCCTCGACGCTCGATCCTCGGTCCTCGAAGTGCATTTAGAGAAATGAGATGTCCTTCAACATGGCGCGCTGAAATTCATTTCCAGGTCACTACCGGAGGACCGAGGAGTCGAGGAGGGGGAATTGATGAAATGAGAAAGTGCCATAGTTACCTTAACGTATAAGTTGTTGAATCCTGCTTAGTGTTATTTACATTGTAGTGTTTTGTGTGAGGACCTGCAGCTACAAATGTTTTAACATCCTTTCTGGGGGGTTTTTCTAGGGATGCACCGAATATTCGGCCGCCGAAAATTATCGGCCGAAATTTTAAAAAAAGGCCCTTTTCAGCTTTCGGCCGAAAAAATATCACCGAATGTCAGAGAACAGGGTTACGTTGGTAAGCTAACGTGTTGTTGTGATGACGTAATCAAAACGCGGCGACAAGCACGGCGCGCGACCATGCTCGCGGCTGGCTCACAGCCAACATGTCTGTCGCTTGGAGATATTTAAAAATATCAGAGAAAGAGGCGCGGATTGCGATTTGTAAAACGTGTTCAGCTGACATTTCTCGAGGGGGTGTAACTGCAAAGACTTTCATCACTTCGGGATTACTCCACCACTTGAAATCAAAACACCCGGACAAATATGCGGAGTAAGATCAAACAATGTTGTTTACATTGCTCATGAGGATAGACCACCTTATTTGCAGATTCTTGAAATTGTAATTTAATTTGTAATTGATTGTGGATTTTTTATCCAGTTTTCACTTTATGTATCTTTATACAATGTTTACTACTTTGCTTATGAGGACAGAAAGCCTTATTTACAGATTCTTGAAATTGAATTGTAATTTCATTTGTAAATAGTTACATTCATGTGGATTTATCCAGTTTGCACATTTGTATGCATGCACTTATAGGTGCATTTGTTGTTGTTGAAGGCCTGGCTGTTAGTCTTTATTTACACAATTTTGTTGTAGGCCTACTGGCCTAGATGTTTATGTAGTTTTAAAGCACCTTGGCTTTGTTCTGAATGCACTTTGTTGTAGTTATCCTACAGAGAAAAGAAAATACACTTGACTTGGAATTAATGTACTGTATGCATTCAAAAGTGCTGAATAAATGTTTTATGGACCCATAATAGTGATTATTATTTAAGTTAAGTTTTGCCATAATCAGGTAGCTGAACAACATTGGTAAAAAATGTATACATTATATATATATATATTTCTATTAATCATTTTCGGGCTTTCGGCATTCGGTTTTCGGCCAACTGTTTCCTATTTTCGATATCGGTTTCGGCCAAGAACTTCCCATTCGGTGCACCCCTAGTGTTTTCTTTTCTTTTGAATTTTTTTTTGTATCTGATGCAGGATGGGTGTGTCACACATTGAATGGAAATTAACACTTCCTGTTGAAAATAAACGACAAAACCCTCCAGATTGCCCCAGTTCAAAAGTTTTAGCAGTTTTGGATTAGCAATGGATCCAAAGTAATTCTATATAGATGCTGAGGTGACTATTTTCGGGCAAATTGATATATTTTTTTCTCGGAGAGCAGAGTGGCAGTACCTGCTGCAGTACTATGAAGCTCAATGCCTATCTGAACTCTGCTGTTGCATAGTAATGTATTTATTCCTTTAATGTATTTATTCCTAAAAAGTATTTTAATTTGTTTTGTAAAGCACTTTGAATTGTCGTGTACAGAAAAGTGCTATATGAATAAACTTGCCTTGCCTTGCATATATTCTCTCTATTGCGTAGTACAGCCCCACCCAATGACTTATCAAAACATGCCACCTCCATGTTGCTGTTGTGTTTTACCGCTCAGTGCTTCACTAAGAGCAGGTCTATGAACAGCAGATTAGAAATCAATACCGAGGCTGGTAATATAAGGAGTTATTAGAGGATTAGAGTTAGGTGTCCAGTAAAAGGAGAACATTGACACACTTCCATATTTTTTCAATCAAAACATCTTAATACTTTCTGTAACAAAAAAAACAAGTGGTGGATATCACAGTCCTCATTTTCTATAATATGTTAGATTGTCTCTTCTTGTTTAAGGCCTTCCTCTTTTAAATTACTTAAATGTAGTTTTAATGATATGTTATATTCACACTTGTATAGGGTTAGTGTTAGGGATTATAAGAGATTATATATTATTTATTTTATAGATATTTTTTTAAAGGAGTTACAGACTTTAAAATGCATTACAAAGCGTTTCACATTTGTTTAGTGAAAAGACTTTGGTTTCATCAGTTACTCTTTTTTACGACCCAAGACTCAAATCTGACTCATGTACTCTGACCCTTTATGGAGCTTTGATCTTCATCCTCATTGACAAACAACTCAAATTTCACTCAAATTGCGATCTCTGGTGGACAGATGTGAAATCACCTAATAGAAAGTAATGTGTGGAATAGAAAGAAAGTTCATAAAAAAAGACAAATAGCAAATTTCAATATTTTTTTGATTTATTGTGTTTCTACCTGAACCAAAGTAGAATGTTGAATATAAATCTCGTTCAACATTGAAAAAAAATATATTTTAATCAGTGAAAGGTACAGCATCTGTAATCACATGTCTAAACGTCTTTTTACCTGCTAATGTTCAGATTATTGATTAGTTGGAGACGATCAGATAAATTACCTCATGAATCAACAAAGGAAAACAAACAACATCATCATGCAAAAATAAAGCCTTTTATTTACTCATTAGAGATACCATCATTTATAGTATATACAGTATATGGTGCATTACAGGCTGAAAATTAAACCTAAAAGCCACATTGCCCACTTTATATAATTATCATTCTCGTTCAAAGACTGACATTTTACATTGGTTGTTATAAAAACAAGACCAGCCTCAGCAGAACGTAGTTTTAAAGGTTGTTGACAAAGTCTTCTCCAGATTCAATCATCCGTGTCAGTGCGCTCAATATCAGTGTATCAGCGTCATCACTTGTGTCGATCTCTGAGTGGTAGTTCTTCACAGGAAAGATGCATTCTGGTTGGAAACCCAGCACGCCACTCACCTCCTCAATCTACATTTAAGAATTTGACATTTAAGAAATGAAAGTGGTGATCCAAGGAGATTTTGCTGTTACAATATTACACTGTAAAACAAAATTATATTCCAACCTTAATTGCAGCTCTCTACAAACTAAATTACAGATATAAATGTACCTTTTTCTTCAGGTGTTTGCTCTTATACACGTTCTGTATATCCTTGCCGACCTCTGGACAGGCTTCATCAATTCTGGTGAGAATAGCAACTTCAGGAATCCCTGCCAATACAGAGCAGAATCAAGATTCAGTTCAAATCATGTTGGACAGGTTATTTAAATATTATATATTTTATATACCATAATACATATTATTTCAAAGTGTAATACATCATTTATAATTGTAAGCATTATTGTAAAAGCCTAACCCTTACCCATGTCCCTGGCTGCAAGTCTGACTTCCCTCAACTTTCTCACAGAATCATCCTGCAATCCTGCCAGGGATGACGCAAACCAGAACATGAACTCTGTCATTTAGAGAGGGGTCTCTGTTGTAGTATTGATCATTCTCAGACAAGGAAGACCAAGGATTGAACTGAAAAACAATGTTAAATTGAATCAAACGATTACATTAGAATTCAGAAATGCAATAGTTTCCATTGGAACCTTGTTAGTTTTCCATATTTCATGTGCAAAAAATGTCTCATGGAGCGGGATTGTGTTCCTCAAATATATAAAACAGAGATAAGGTTAAAGAATTCAGTTGTTCATTGTAGCCATTCTTCACGTGTCCCTTCATGGCCAGTTTGATGTCTTCCACACAAACTCCTTCATCCTTCTCGAGGCCCATGACGTCATTGAAGACAAAAGGGTAATGTGTCCCTGGTCCTCCTTTTTGGATTTTGTAGGCTTTATACTGTAGGACAAGAAAGTCCCGTTACCATAATGACATGGTAGTTAGGTTGCCTTAAAGGTCAAAACATTACATAATTTCATAAAATGCAACAACAACAAAAAACATTTTAACAAAGTACATTTACAAAACACAAAAATGTGAAACAACAGAAAAAATATATATTTAAAAATATATTTTTGTTGGGCCAGACATCATTTTATTTGAAAATTAAAGTGTTGATAGGGGGGATAGAGAGGATGACATGTGTTAACGGACCACAAGCCAGATTCAAACTGGCATCTTACTCAGCAGGGACTGAGCCTCAGAGCATGGGGCACCAGCTCTAACCACTGAGCCAGATAAACAAATACTTCATGCTTTTGTAATTGTTGTTGTGTCTTGTGAAAGGTTTTTATGTTTTGACTTTCAGGGCCACCATAGAAGTTTGTCTCCTGCTTAAAAGTCAAGTAAAATAATATAATAGATAAAAGAGTTGTTACATTTCAAGTGTTACAATGTAAGACATTCATCATGATAACACTGAAAAGGGATTCTTACACTTGTGGTGAAGCTTTTGCCAGAGATCGCATCTACGCCAGCTCGGTTAGCTATTTTGCCTCGTAAAACACTTTCCACAGAGTTGATAAAGGTGAACTTGCCAGCACCAATAGGTCCATAAAGCATAAATCTGAGCTGAACCTTGTCTTTAAAAGGCTGGTATTCCTTCACAATCTGCAACTCTCTCACTTTGTTTCTATTGAATGGAAAAACATTAGACTTTAGTTTCGATCAAATTATTATCAATTTTGCACAATGGTGCCACTGAGACCCAAAGAAACCACCAGGGAATTCGTTAAACAAAGAACTCAAAGTGCAGAGGATAAATATAAAAAAATATAAAAATAAGTTGACTAATATTATAAGAACAAGCAAGAAAGACTATTATAAGGAATTAACAGATTAAAAAAAAGCAATACTAAAGGAATATGGGATATACTTAACAGTAATGTAAGAAATAGCTCTAAACAAAAAGGCTATACTGAGTATTTTACTGATAAGAATAATGAAAAGTATAATATAAATAATGTAGCTAACAACTTCAATCAATTCTTTGTGAATGTTGGACCCGATTTGGCGGGAAAATAGATCATTTTCAAAAATGTAATAATAAAAAGTCTACTGATTATAATGACATTGATATAACATTAGTAAAAATGGTCATTGGGGGTATTTCTAAACCATCATTCCAAATGTCATTCCAAACCGGTACTTGTCCAAACAAAATGAAAATAGCTAAAGTCCTACCTGTATACAAACTGGGAACAAGCACCACTTCACAAACTACAGACCTATCTCTTTACTTCCCCAATTTTCAAAAATACTAGAACAAGTATTCAACAGAAAAGCACAAATTAATCACAGACAGTCAATACGGATTCAGATCAAACAGATCAACATCACTGGCAATTATGGAATCAATTGAGGATATCACAGATGCCCTTGAACACAACAAATATGCAGTAGGGATTTTTATAGATATAAAAAAAGCTTTAGACACAATCAACCATGACATTCTACTACATAAATTAGAAAGGTATGGTATCAGGGGTATAGTTTTAGACTGGATTTAAAGCTATTTAAGCAATAGACAGCAGTATGTGAAGTTGGGAAATGACTGTTCTTCATGTTTAGACATTGCTTGTGGTGTCCCCCAGGGGTCAGTGTTGGGTCCTAAACTGTTTATACTGTACATCAGTGACATCTGTAAAATATCCAATATACTGAGGCTAGTTTTATTTGCTGACGATTCAAATATATTCTGTTCTGGGGAGAATTTATCACAGCTAGTGGAGAACATAGAAATGAAATGCACAAATCAAAAACATGGTTTGACAAAAATAAACTATCATTAAACTTGATTAAAACAAAATTAATGTTGTTCGGTAAACATAGAACAAAAACACAAATGCAAATACAAATAAATGGGGTTAAAATTGAAAGAATCCATGAAATAAAATGTCTTGGGGTAATAATAGATGACACAATAAGTTGGAAATTACACATAAAACATGTACAATCAAAGCTGTCAAGAAGCATTTCCATACTAAATCAGAAATCACTTCGCATTATCTACTGTTCACTAGTCTTACCATATCTGAATTACTGTGCTGAAATCTGGGGCAATAACTACAAAAGTTCAATACATTCAGTATCTATTCTACAAAAAAAAGCAATACGAATCATTCACAATGCCAAATATCTTGATCAAACTAACGCATTATTCCTTCAGTCAAAATTGTTAAAATGTACAGATCTGGTAGAATTCCAAATGGCACAAATCATGTTTAAGGCAAAAAATAACCTTTTACCAGGAAACATCCAAAAAGTATTCACTCAACGAGTGGGGGGAAATAGTTCAAGGAGACCATCTCAATTCGAAATTCATAGGTTCCGTACAACCAGAAGAACTTTTTGTATCTCATCCTGTGGAGTGAGACTATGGAACAGCGTGAATGTCCAGACATTAACCAGTTCAAGAGGAAATACAGAGAAATTATTTTCTCGAGGTGCAAGGCAAGGCAAGTTTATTTATATAGCACTTTTCTGTACGCGACAATTCAAAGTGCTTTACAAAACAAATTAAAATACTTTTTAGGAATAAATACAGTAAAAATACATTATATAATGGCATTTTACAACAGGCATTACAAAGCAAAGATAATAAAATAATAAAAAATAAACACCACAGGTATACAATACATGTTTAAAAGGCATACTGTAGTTCGAATATGATCATCTCAATTAAAAGCAGCGGCAAAGAGATATATTTTTAGTCTCGATTTAAAAATAGTAAGCGTTTCTGCGGACGTGCATGATTTGGGTAGTTTTTTCCAGAGTGTCGGGGCATAACAGCTAAATGCTGCCTCTCCATGTTTTGTTGTTACTCTCGGAACCGACAGCAGACCCGTCCCAGAAGACCTGAGGCACCTTGATGGCTCGTAATTATGTAGGAGTTCAACAATATACTTTGGTCCTAAACCATGTAATGATTTAAAAACTAGCAATAGTACTTTAAAATCAATTATTTGGCCGACTGGAAGCCAATGTAGAGATTTCAGAACCGGACTGATGTGATCCACTCTTTTAGTGTTAGTGACGACTCGAGCAGCAGCGTTCTGAATCAGCTGCAGTTTTCTGATGGATTCTTTTTTGTCAGCCCTGTGAATACACTATTGCAGTAGTCGAGTCTACTGAAAAGCATGGACAAGCTTTCCTAAGTCCTGTTGTGACATTAGTTTTTTAATCCTCGATATATTCTTCAGGTGATAATAAGCAGACCTAATGACTGTTGTAGTGTGGCTGTTGAAATGCAGGTCTGAGTCCATCACTACCCCTAGATTTCTGGCTTTATTAGTGGTCTTTCTGCCGGCAGGGATGGGGAGGGTGTTTGACTGTGTGTATATATGTATATGTATATGTATATATGTGTGTGTGTGTGTGTGTGTGTGTGTGTGTGTGTGTGTGTGTGTGTGTGTGTGTGTGTGTGTGTGTGTGTGTGTGTGTGTGTGTGTGTGTGTGTGTGTGTGTGTGTGTGTGTGTGTGTGTGTGTGTGTGTGTATATATGTATGTATATGTGTATAATATATATGTGTATATGTTAATCAACAAATAAAGCAGATTAATAATAATAATAATAATAATAACAATAATAATTATAATGATAATTATTGATAATTATTTATAGATTGTAAATACATAATTTAGGGACAAGGGGGTGAGATTTAATAAATTATACTTCTTCTCACTCCTTTTCGAACACTAGATGTGGGACTGTTTATGTTGCTAATGCTGTTGTTGTTGTTGTTGTTGTAAATCTCATTTTGTTTTGATTTCTCTTACATGACTATGCACTGCAACATTTCTTTGTCTTTGTAATTATTTATTTTACTTGGTCGAAATAAAATGTCTCAATTAATCAATCAATAAATCAATCAAAAGTGATTCTTACACTTGTGGTGAAGCTCCCGCGAACCATCGCCTCTACGCCAGCAGGATTACATATTTCGCCTCGTAAAACACTTTCCACAGAGTTGATGAAGCTGGACTTGCCAGCACCAGCTGGTCCATAAAGCATAAATCTGAGCTGGACCTCCTCTTTAAAAGGCTGGTATTCCTTCATAATCTGCAACTCTCTCACTTTGTTTCTGTTCAATGGAAAGACATTAGACTATAGTTTAGATCAAATTACTATAAATGTTGTATAATGGTGTCACTGAGACCCAAGAAATTATGTTTCTAAGAAGTGACAACAAATTTAAACAATTGCATAACAAAGGAGTGTGCAAGTTTATAGTTGTGAAAAAGTGTTATTTGTATAAAAGCCACTAAACACCAGAGACACCACACACTGAAAAATGAACTCACCCCCAAGGAACGTTCCTCCATTCGCGAGGCAGAACTGAAAAACAAAGTGAACATTTGCAATAAGACAATAGTCCCATTTTGATTGATTCAATCTATTAGGCAATGTTTAGAAAAATGTTAATCACGTTTTGGAGAAGGTGGGGGGGAAGGTGGGGGGGATTTAGATTGGTTGCTTCCTATGCCTTCACAAGAAATTGTTGTAAAAACATTATTAATACAACATTTAAGATAAAATATTTCACAACATTCATCATGTATAGTAAAGTAGTTATATGTATGTATAATATTGTAAATCCTTTTGCTTTGCAACTTCTCATTCTGACTCAAATGTGCTGCACAGGAAAATGTTTTGTAATGTATTAGTATCTTTAAGTTGGTTCAATTGTTACTGCAGAAAGTATACAACAAATAAGGTTGTTGAAGTTAAAAAGTACAAAGGTAAAATAACTAAAAACTGTAAAAAAACGTTTTACTTTCACTTGATCAAAATCTAAATTGTCCTGCTCAACAAATGCTCACAGTACTTGCTTATGAGTTAGTACTTGATAAGCGTAACACTGCCAAAGAGACAGTTTAATGTCATTTCAAACCCTTTAAATACGTCTATCTAGTTTTATATATATACTTTAGATTTAGTTTGTATACAAATTCAGTGAAAATGTAAAAGTCTGCCCATGTTCACTGCACCTTACGTTTAACAGACTTTGAAGGTAGAAACAATTATTCAACTTATCCCCAAACATGTTAATGCTGTTCTCTTTGAGTGCAGTCATGGCAAAAAGATCCTATACGGCAGGGGTCGGCAACAGAATCCGGACCCAGACGCCGACCTATATGGACCCGGACCTATAATCAATACATTAGCCTGTTCAGGACTCAGGCTCGAAAATGACATTCCCAGAACAAATGAACATATCTTCCCTTCTAAAAGCTTTAAATTAATAATATTTTTTCTCAAAGCAAGGTTACACCTGTGAGTTGGATGTAGAAGTGTCAGAATCAATATAGATGTTTCTATTTTAAAGTAAATTCAGATTGAACACAGTAAAAAAATGTAAATGATTGTGTCCGTCCAAAAAAAAAGAAATTACTTATTGTGGAAACCACCCTTGAATGATGGGATGGTAGACTAAAAGCTTTAGGAATTCAAACTACAACATATAATAAGTACCCTGTATCAAGATTGATGCAAAACAAGTAAAATTTGACCTTCTTAGAGAGATTTAGCACAAAAAAAACACTTCTGGGGTCATTTTGGTGGATTTTCCATATCTCTGGCCGCCCTTGCTCGATTTTGCTGATTGACATCTCTTTCTAACCGTCAGAGCCAATGGAATTTAGAGGAACTCCCATACTCCTTATTTGGTAATGTGTGTGTGTGTGAGAAACCGGAAGCTGCGATAACTCTGGTGGCTACCATTAGCAGCTAACTTTTACTCTCCAATTTTTACATAAAAATGGAATTATGGATTATAAATAAAAAAATTCAAATCCACAGAAACATTATCAACCTATGGATTAACCGATTCAGCCGCGTTTTTTCTCGTTTTAATGCCATTGAACAAGTCTTTTGATCAGATTGACAGCTACGGTGAGACCAGTGTTCGAATTACCCATGGGGGAGCCCTATTTTTCAGTGCACATCCTGCTACTAAATATATCACACGCACGCTCTGTTCACAGGGCGACTGTGGCTGTGAGGTAGTATGGTCGTCTTTCAACCAGAAGGTTGTGGGTTCGATCCCAGCCCATGCAGTCAACATGTCGATGTATCCTTGGGCAAGATACTTAACCCTGAGTTGCTCCCGATGGCATGGCCAACTGTGTGTGAATGTTAGGTCCTAGAGTAAAGTACACTGCTCTGTATGAATGGGTATGAATGGGTATGAATGGGTGTGAATGGGTGTGAATGACATGTAGTATGTAGGGGTCTGAGGGGTCTTAAAGACTGGATAAGTACAGTCCATTTACCATTTACTGGCGCAGCATCGCGGATTCGATCAATTGCTATAAAATCACTCTGCTATAAAATCACTACTACTACTACAGACGGTGTCACTACGCCGGCGGCTGTGGCCGTTGTTGAAGCCTCTTCAGGCTCCGCATCGGCAGGCCTCTCCCTCGGTGTGGAAGTTGAGTAAAGTTAGAACGATATTGGCAGATTCAGATTTCACGGATCAATAACTCATTAACAAAACGTTATTCAGACACAAATTAGGTCTCCTAAGTACCATGGTAAGGTTGACAACAAACTACAATCACATGTTGATCAATCAATAAATATGGTAGCCTATATAATCTTCAATAACGTTACTATTATATTTCTACCAAACTCACCACACACATCAATAGTCTCCTGTTGGTCATACTACAGCAGAAAGTTTGGAAGAATATGGTTTGGAATAATTTTGGTGAATATGTATACTGTATAATAGTAACGTTATTGAAGAGGATGCCATGTTTATTGAAGATTTTACATTAGAAATATTCACCAAAATTATTCAAAAGCACATTCTTCCAAACTCTCTGCTGTAGTATGAGCAACAGGAGACTATTGATGTGTGTAGTGAGTTTGGTAGCACTCCACTGAATAATAGTGAAGATATTGAAGATTATACCATATTTATTAAAGATTTTACACAATAAATATTCCCCAAAATTATTCAAAAGCACATTCTTCCAAACTCTCTGCTGTAGTATGACCAAGCGGCAAACTCTGTGGAAGAGCCGGGACGCCAATAGAGCTCCTGCGGTCACGTGACTTTTGGTTATCAGCCACCATTTTGGCAGTAAACATGACGACCGGCGCCAGCGTTTTCCTACCGTGCGAGTATACATCTCATTTTAATTCAAGTGAAATTCGGCTTTATAGTACAAAATTAGAAAGATTAAATATAAGCGACCCATATAATGCACCCGGTGTGCTTTTCAAGAGCATAACCTCCTGCTCTGAAGACGATGTACCCGACTTGCGCTACGCGGACATCCACAGCTATCTTGTAAGCTTTCCATCAGTGTACTCAGGAGACTCCCTCAGAGCTTACAAAAGCTTGGAGGCTTACAAATGGTGTCAGTCCGGCTTCGTAAACAACATTCAACTGTGGAGTCTTACATCCAAAAACTTCGGCATCATCACTGTAAGGGTAAGTATTAAATTATTCCAGTTTGATAGGCAGTGTCACGTTAGCATTGTTTGTTTATTAGCTTGTCTAGCTACGGCAGTGTCACGTTAGCATGTTTGTTTATTAGCTTGGATAGCTACTGCAGTGCGTCTGAAACTAGTTTGTATTTTTGCTTTTTGAAAACTTTTTGTAGCATTGTACTGTATTCCTTCACCCACCTGATATGAAGTGATCACTGCATAAGCGAAAGCAAACGGCCGGGGGTCCCATCTTTCAGTCTTGTTCAGACGGCTCCTGGCTCTTTTAATCGCTGCGATCCACTTTTCCCTCCTCTCCGCGTCTTTTGGAATGCGATAATAAGATACACCTTTCTTCTTCCCACGCCTATTTGTGCAACCTGGTGCACAGCAGTTATCCAACATCCTCGACAGTCTGCCAGTGCCTGCCAATGAATTTACTGACGCGATTACTGCCAAAATGGCTGCCCCCTTCGTTTCTCGTCACGTGACCAGCATATGTGACATCATCCGCAGGAGCTCTATACTGAAGTGGCACACACTGCAGTTCATATATTGGCCGATAGGGACTGACTGCAGAAAGGAGCAATTTCCATAGAGCCCCATGTTAAAATGCCCAACTTTACAGCAGAAAAAAACATGTTTCTACCCATGGATGCAATAAATATGATTATGAATATAGTTAGATTCTACCTTCATGATTATGGATCTGTAAGTGAATTGTTTTTCTAACACGACCCTTTTATTTATATTAGGTCTTAAAGTTTTTGCATAAATTAGGGCGTGGTCACATTGAGTGACGGCTCTGTGAAGTGACTGCTACTGCTAGCTTCTTGTCTCTGCTACCTGCTCCGTGAAGCTAGCTACAGGCACTCTGCCTGTTCAGCTCATCCAGGGAACACAACTTGCCCCCGGCCGTGTTTGTTTGTTCTTCATGCTTATATATTGGACTATTGTGACTCGCTCTGCGGTTGAAACAGACGGTGCATGAATGGGGTTTTGCGGTAAGTGAAATTTGAGTACTTATTTATGTGTTAATGATTTTAATCAGCTACGTAATTAATGTTACGGCTTGGGTTAGCGTGTAAGCGAGTGGTAGCTACATTGGTGCCAACGATGCTAATAGTAGCCTCCAAGTTAAAATCATAGACTATATTTATAAAGGTTAAAACGAAATAGAAAAGTGTTAAGCGTTAAGTGGGATAATACTGTAGAACAAACGGCTTCTGTTTGAGGTTGATAAAATAAGGTCATCCTTGTAATTTAGAGAGATGATTATTATCAGCCCTGCACATAACTTTTTTGCCCTGGTTCTCAAAAGAGCACCTGGAGATGTTGCTTGGTGCGCATCCTCTGTATCACGATTGTCAACGGGGGGGGGGGGGGGGGGGGGGGGGGGGTGCTAGTGGAGTATGAAGCCCTCTGCATCGCAATGCATTGCATATTACAATTATTAATGTCATATTTCAAGATGATTAATTAGATATTACAATATGGTTGGTTGAGCTGGAGTTCATTTTTGAGCTTACACATTAACATCACAGTCATCTGAAGAACAAACCCAAACCTTGTTGTTTTTATGAATTGCATTACCAAATGGGTATCAAATAAACAGCAAGCATTGGTAACACAACTTCCAAAGTTACAGTAAACTAAAAAGGACCCTGACTCGGACAATACACAATCCAACATGTTCAACAGAAGAGAATCAGTTATATTGTTTGTACACATGGTACTTTACATATATCTGTTTGTTTAAGGTGTCCAGGTGATGCAGACAGGCTGGACCAGAGAGTGAGAGACAGAACTGGACTCCTCACAGCAGTGAACTTCAGCTCAGGTACAAAGACTCTTTTTTTCATACTGTCCAAAGAATCAAGAAAGATATTGGTTTGAATGAATGAAGTATTGACTTTAATACACTCCATGTTCCATTAAACAATACTAAATACTAGATCACCTACACACCAGTGAAGTTGAGGGTTTTTTCTGTGCAAAAAGTTACATTTAGATGTTAACAAGCAATATGATTTTGTCAGCTTTTTAATTTAATGTATTGAAGGCAAAGATATTTAACACATAGTGAGAACTGCTACTATTTATCTCTCAATATTGTCTGTAAAAAACGTGGTGAAAGTTATTATTTCAGTGAGACAACAGAGCAAGCTTCTACAGTTGCACTACATTTTGATAACAGTTAGATATTATTTTGATAATAACATATATTTCAATGTTGATGAACTTCATACTTTTCATTCATAATCTGATTGTCTTTGTAGCTCGCTGTTGAAATAAAAATAAAAACATTACAATTACAAAATAATGATATCTAAAGCCCCTAAACACACAAACACACCGCTTTCATAAATAACAAACTTGTTCTGCAATAATATGTTTTGTTTCCTGTAATTTTTGTTAGGAAAGGACATGCCTGAAAGACACGACATGTTCTCCTTCTCTGAGGGCCAAGAAGAACATCCAAGAGGAAAATGAAAAGCTGATGCTATGAGATTTTAAGACCAGTACACTAAGAAACTACTTTTATTGTAAAAACAGTCAGCTGATCTATTTCCACATCTACACTCCATCAGCTGATTATTTCTATTTGCCTCGCTTTATGAGCTTCACATCACTTGTGCCTTGTACCGCAGAGTTTGCAACGTCACAAATAAATGGGGCCAATCTTCAGTAAGAATAATGGACAAAAGGAGTGCAAATACAATTTATTGAAATGTGAACCAAAACTTAATCAAACATGTTTTAAATAAAAAGCACATATGGACAGAAGGTGTAAACATATTAAATGTATAAGTAAACACATTTAGTCAAATAAAGTGACAGACTAGGCCTGTGCAGTTGGTATCAGCTTTGCCCAGCATGGGCTCCTCCATCAGGCCTGGACCTCCTCACAGAGGAACGACCCTCAGTCCTCTCCAAACCAACAGACAGGACGTCCATCACACGGAGGTTTCTCCCTGAAGTCTCTTCAGCTTTCTGGACACCACGCTGTGTCAATCCGTCCACACTGAATATGAGAGGGGGAAAATGAAAATAACAAATGCTTTAGACAATAAGAAACATAAAGTTGACTGTTGAGTTGCTAATCTTTTTTAGATTGTCAATACTATTACTGTATAACTAATATATCAGGTTAAGAAGCACATTCAAATAAAGATTGGTCTTTAAATACATGTTGTCTTTTCAATTGTTTGTCTAAAGTCAAGGATCTAGAACTGGTACTTAGTTTTAATGATACAGTCTGGTTATTATGCTGTTTGGAGGAGGCCTCACAGGTAAGAGCACTAACTAGCTACCATCACATGTACCTTAGCTTGACTTAAATGTATTAAACGTATAGTTAAGTGTTATCAAAATATAAATAACTAATGTCATGCAAACATATTAATATTTGCTTGATTCCAGTGTTGAATTTAGCACAATTGCATACAAACGTTAAGGGATTTTAAGATTCTGAAGTATTATGCTAAAAACTCATTAACTTAGATTATTATTTATAGTTTGGCTGAATCGTTTAATGTCCGCTTACCTTAGAAACGTAAAATGCCACGGCAGTGTGCAGATGGGGAGCATGTTAGCTTAGCTTGCAGGGGTAGACATTAAGGCCCTCCGGGCCGGTGGAATTGTATTATCACTGGCCCCACCATTGTAACCACTGGCCCGGAGCATTCGTCCAAAAAAAATCGACTTATAATGAAAATAATTAACACATTTGTTGCAATAGTAATTTATGCACTAACTACATTACTACTTGTACTACAACATTTGAATCATCAGTTCTTCCTCATTTTCCTCAATTGTTCATATTTGGTTTATTAAAATAATGATATTGTGGTCATTGTTAAAAAATGTCTGCTATTATTATTATTTGTATAATGCGCTTTCTGCCTTCCTGTCATTAGGAGTTAGAAATGTAATGGCTATGTAATAGATTAGATTAGAACCTTCATTATCCTAAACTGCTGGGACATTTCCCTATAGCCAATACCTTTATATTTTCTACTCTTCACTTAATTGTCAGCATAGGTCGGCATTGATGTACAGAGCCGACAGAAGACCTTGTTTACATTGGCATCATATTGAGAGGTGCAGTGATGCGTCATAAAACCAGGAAGTAAGCCGCTGGTTCCCTCGACAAAAAGCAATGGGATTTCTCCACAGGGTTTTGGAAAATAGCTGGAAATAAGGTCTGCGGAAAACAAACCTGTTTGATAAATGGACGTTTTGTTCAGCCGGATAATCTCCACGTTTTGTTAACCTACTTTTATAATTTTCAAATCATAAATCTAATCGATAGATTATAAAAGGGTTTTAGGACGCGTTACAGTGTGGCTAAAACCTTCTTTCCCTCTTCTTCTCATACTCCCTGTCACTCTCCTTTAACTCCTCCGGTGACTTTCTTTTATTTGAAGATTGTTTTTTGCCCGACACTTGGCCGGTTACCGCTGGTATTAAAAACCTTCAGGCGAATGGTTAGGTGGCGCGATAGTCTGTAGTGAAGAAGGAGCGCGCTCCCGCTCACGGGAGCCTGCTCACGCTGCGCTCCGCTCCGCAGCAAACAGCCGTTTGCTTTTCACCCAACAACGACAACCGCCTCACGAAACGCTATGTTGTAGTGTTAATAAACGAAACAATTTAACTAAATTGCTAGTCAAAATACCAATACCACAGGACCATTTTTTTTTTTAAAGCAATATTTTTAGTGGCCCGAGCGGGCAAGTGGAAAGTACGTTATGCTGGCCCGGGGTGTCTAAATAGTGCTTCCGGGCCAGCGGGCCATTTATAATGTCGAGCCCTGGCTTGGTAGCTTCAGCTAGCTCAGGAACTTTCAGCTCGGTGGCAGCATGTCCCGCCTCGGCTCCGTCTCTTTGCCCTTATTTGGAGCAGGCTGGAGAAGGCGGGAGTTGAACTCTGACGTCACTGTCGAGCCGTTAGTGGCCGACTCCGCCTACTAAGGGCTTCTCGGCAACTCTGCAGAATCCTATGGGTGACGTCACGGATCCTACGTCCATTTATATATACAGTCTATGAGTATGACCAACAGGAGACTATTGATGTGTGTAGTGAGTTTGGTAGAAATATACTGTATAAATGTGAAGTGATTGAATATTATTGTACTCTCTTTTTTCGGTGTTGCACTTTGCAGACGGTCCCTGAGCACTCGTTTCTTCTCCGGCTGCGGATAGAGACCAATGTAATGTGTCCAGTTTGGAGGACAGCACGTATTGGCTTTTTCTTTTTAATCAAAATGTGATTGTAGTTCGTTGTCAACCTTACCACGGTACTTAGGAGACGTACTGATGAGAACGCTGGTGAGAACAGAGCTTTTAACCCTGAGTGGACGGACTCATTCATGTTCATCCTGCCCACTGGGAGAACAGAACCATGTGTGTCTCATTTGCTCAGAGACCGTGGCGCTCATTTAAAGTGCCAAAACGCCACTATGAGACAAAACACAAAGTGTTGACCAAACATTCCCTCTCAAGTCAGAACTGAGGTCACAAAAAATAAGCATTCTCAGAGCCCGATACGAGCAGTCCACCTGGATCAAAATTGAAACTAAATATCGTTCCAGGGCAAGCTAACCGAGGCTAACCAATGAGCACCTGCATGTGTATGAGAATGGCCCTGACAGCATTTCAGCCCAGATTTAAACTCCTGGCAGGACAAGCTCAAGCTCAATTCTCGCACTGAATTAGAAAAAAAGTGATTGAGGGACTGCAATATAAGAGGGAAAGAAAGAGAAACTTTAAAACTTCAATTGTTATGATGTGTAAAGGCTGATATTTTTCTATAATCCTCTAAACCAGGGGTCAGGAACCTTTTTGACTGGGAGAGCCATAAAAGCCAAATATTTCTAAATATATTTCATTGAGAGCCATATAGTATTTTTAAAATATAATAAATTAAATATTTCTTACTTTTAATGCGACTTCTGGTGCTGCATGGTTTTGCTGATGGCCTTGTAGTCTGGTTCATACGTGGTGAGGTTGAGCTTCATGCAGGCGTTGAGGCTTCCATCAGTTAAACGTGAGCGTAGCAGTGTTGAAAGTGTGCCGGTCCTACCCGGTCCTTAGTACCGGTAAGAGATTTCCAGGCGGTCCGGAGGACCGGGAAGAATTGATAGCTCCACCCGTGGAATTTATACTACGAAGGGCAGATATTTTGGTTTGGATTACTGGTCTGGTCGCGTGTGTGTGTGTGTGTGTGTGTGTGTGTGTGTGTGTGTGTGTGTGTGTGTGTGTGTGTGTGTGTGTGTGTGTGTGTGTGTGTGTGTGTGTGTGTGTGTGTGTGTGTGTGTGTGTGTGTGTGTGTGTGTATTTGTGCGTATTGTGTTTGTGTCCCGGGGAAAACACTAACGAGAAACACCGGCTGCTGTTATGCCTGCTGTGACCTCAAGTTACTCCGTTCTTCGCTTGTAATTATGCCGTTACAAGCTTCTAAGTTGTATTTATCATCTGAATTTGCCGAAACAAGTTTCATATTCTGAAAGCCAAGACTTTGTTTATTAAACAAAACACCCGAACCCCGAAAAACAATTTTTTTACGCAAATCCACGTTTATTTTGAAATGAGCCGTTGCGACTTCCGACTGATTTCGATAGAGCGGGTCACATATTAGCTTTTTCCCACTTGATCAGAATAGCGGGAGGAGAAAAGAATGGAGTGACTGAATGACAGCTAGAAAATTAGGCTACGTGGTAATTAAAGCAAAAATGCAAACGACGACTCTTTAGATGTTTAAGAGAAAGGAGAGAGATGAAGAAACTCAGAATGTGCTTAAAATTTGAAAAACAACGCCCACAGATGACACAGGTGATGATGCTTATTTAGCCCAGAGAATGGACATGAACATGGCCATGATGAATATAATAAGTTAGCTAACTAGCAAACTGTATATCTCTATATGGGGTGCCCAACCAGTCGATCCCCAGTCGATCTCGAGATGTCTAAAAGTAGAACAACAATATTCAGTTTTATCGTTAATGTCCTACAACAGGGGTGGCCAAACTTTTTGGTTCAGGGGCCACAATGATGTATCAATGTGACAGCCGGGCCGGGGGGCATTGTTTGGTTCCGTCTTGATTCATGTCGGGCTGAGGGTTGTTTTAATCTCATTCTCCCGCGCGCGGGGTGACGTCCACGCGCAGCTGCGACGACCAGGGAGGAAGGGACTTTTCGCGGCGCGCGCGGCGTGTGGACAGTGGGGGATAACATAAATAAAAATTGGATCGTTGTATTTTAGACTTTAAGGCTTTTTAAGATCAGCGCGGGAACCCTGGCTCATTTATACCAATATTGGACGGGCCACATTAAACACATCAACGGGGCGCATGTGGCCCGCGGGCCGTAGTTTGGCCACCTCCAGGCCCGGTTCTACGGGGGTGCATAAGGGTCCCAGTTGAATGTTAAGCACCCTCACTTGAAAAAGAGAAGGGAGTGAAAAATATTACATATACAATAACAATAATAATAATAATAATAATAGTAGTAGTAGTAATATGAAGAAGAAGAAGAAGAATATAGTTGAAAATAAAATAAACTGTAATTGTGTTCAAATATTGTGGTCAAATAACTATAGTTAATAACCCCCCCCCCGTCAACGATCGCCGCCGTCTTGGTTCAAAAAAGGTTGGGCACCCCTGCTCTATATAGTCAAAGGCTATTTTACTCAGAACACAACATGTACACAGCATACTATTTTAACATTAAATATTTTGCTTTGATATCTTCTATTTTAATCTGCACATTGTGGCATACATTTTATTTTATTAGTATTTTAATTTATGTAACCAATATTCTGAAAATTCAAAGAAAGACAGAGACTTGTACATTTTTGACTGTCTGCTGAATTTAGTTATACATCTTTATTCTAATTTATAACAGTTGAGGCCCAGAGGGAGGAAGAGGAGACTCAGCCAGAAGAAGTGGCAGCAGGTCCCTCAGAAGCCACCATAGGTGATGCTAGCCCTACTGCATACCCTTCTATATGGAAAGAAGAACAATATGAACAGTTCAAACAGAAAAATGAATGGATGTATGCTCACAATGGAAGGCTAGGCTGTACCCCATGCCATGATGTGAAGGATCTGGGTGTCATGGCCTCCCGTGGTGTTAATATTGCTATTCAGTGGGCTGATGGAAAGATAATCCCAGCTGGTCCATCAAGGGATGTCCAGCTTTCATCACTGCGCAAAAAAATCCGTGAACACAAGAACTCTGCAGCACATAATGAAGCAGTCAAGATTATTCAGACAGCAAATAAAGATATTCTTCTGAACATGAACGCGAGTAGTCAGGAGTCTGTGTTTGAGTCTACTGCCAAGGTATTCATGACAACCTATTATGTGGCCAAGAACAACAAGCCTTTCACAGACTTTGAGATTCTGATTGACCTGCAGCATGCAAATTCTGCTGATTTGGGGCGTGTTTTGCATAGCAAAACTGTCTGTTGACATAATTGAGCATGTGTCATCACAGATGAAAAAGGAACTTCTAAAAAAGATAATAGAGACCAAAAGCAAAATCACAGTATTGGCTGATGAGTCAACCAGTGTTGGGCACAAATCAACACTAATTGTGTTCCTGAAGGCTAGTGTTGATGGAGACATGGAGCCCATTGCCTTTCCGTTGTACCTGGTTGAGCTGGATAGTATGTCTGCTCCTCATATCAAGGAACAGATTATGGGTTGCTTGCTTAAAAATGGCTTTACTGTTGAGTTGCTGAGAGAAATCCTCATTGGATTTTGCAGTGATGGGGCCAGTGTCATGCTGGGAGTGAAGTCAGGTGTTGGGAAGTTGCTCCAGGATGACTTCCCAGGCATCATACTATGGCACTGCCTTAATCACAGACTGGAGCTTGCTGTTGACCAGGCACTGGATGTGACAGGGGGAACAAAGGACTTCCAGGCATTCATGGACAGCCTATATTCATTATATAGCCAGTCACCAAAAAACATGCGGCAGCTGACTGAATTTGCTCACAACCTGGACATCGCCCTCAGGAGGATTGGAAAAGTGTTCAGTGTTCGCTGGGTAGCTTCTTCATGGAGGGCAGTCTCTGCAGTTTGGTAGTCTTATCCAGTCTTGGCACAACATTTCCGTGAGGCATCAGAGGATGATACAAGGGACAGCAGAGAGAGGGCCAAATTCAAAGGTCTGCTTTCTAAGTTGTGCTGCATCAACTTCCTGAAAAGTCTTGCACTGATGGCAGATGTTCTGACTGAACTTAAGAACTTGTCAGAAATTCTTCAGAACAGGAAGACCACACTCCCAAAGGCCCATGACATCATGACGACGTATGTCAAACGCATAGAAAGTTTCAATCGCTACCCAGGACAACATGCAGTTGATGCCAGTCAGGCAGAGGAAGTGATGGAATTCAAGGGAGAGGATTTAAGAGTTGGCAGGTCTCCCATCATTGACTCTGCTCAGTTCATCCAAGCAGTGGCAGACAATATGAAAGAAAGACTCTTCACAACCACAGCAAACAGAGCACAGGCCAGTGTTGCAGCCAACCGAAAAGAGGCTTATAACAGCCTTATCAATCAAATGGCAGTCCTCAACCCTGACAACTGGGACCATGACAATCCTCGATTTGGAGATAATGAGGTGAGGGCTTTGTGTGATGTCCTACATGTGAACCAACAATAGGCCCATCTTGGATTCACAGAATACAAGGCCAGTGGAGGAAGAAACATTCCCAACAAAATGAAGAAGTTGCTCATGGCAGTGGCACTGTCTCCAAGCAATGCTGACTGTGAACGGGGGTTCAGCACAATGAATAACATCATAACTGAGTATAGGAGCAAACTTACAACAACAAATGCAGCAAATCTCCTCTTCATCAGCTCTGTGGGACCACCATGCAGACAGTGGGATCCACTGCCTTATGTGAAGACCTGGCTGGGCAAAGGAAGAAGAGCAGCCCACTCAACAAGCTGCATGGCTCGCCGGTACACAGAAGAGGAGAGCTACTTCAGCCCTCTGTGGAAAATGTGGAAAAGTGTGTAGTTTACCTCCCTCAACATGCCTTGCTAATGGTCTGTTAAGTTTTGACACAAGTTGTATGCACAATTGAAAATAAATAATTGACTATACATATTGTCAAGTGTTTCTAATTTCTACCCCATAAAGACATTACAAATTTGAAGTTTGTGTTCAGGGATGCATGAAGCTGGGGGCGGGAGGAGAACAATATGAACCAATGAAGGTCGGGGTAGCATTATAGTACCTGCAAGAAATTCAAACCACTTTCACCCCTGGAGCGTAGGTTGGTCTTAATGTTCCTCATATGCGAGAATAACTGCTCACATGCATATGTAGAGCCAAACATGGTCAATACGGCAATACTCACACGCTGCATTGTGTGGTATGTCACAGGAAGCTCGTTCCAAGTTTTAAGAATCAGCTGGTCTTCAGGTTGAAGATTTTTCATTTTTGTCCACTTGTGTTCCCTCGCCAGCTCTGCTCGCTGTCGCGCAAGACTTTCCAACTCTCCATTAAGTGACTTGAACTTACTCATCCACATGTCTGATGCCTTCAGGTCAGCAACTTCCAGCTCAAAGTCTCCCGGGGATGCATGTCAGGTCGATTTTGTCCACTGCACACTCATGTGGATGAGTGATGAACTTGAAAAGACCAGTGCGCGCACGAAATTCTCCAAAACGTGCTTTGAATGACTGCAGGAGATTGGACGTAAAGCCAGCTAGCTGCTGGAGATCCAGATGTTGAGTGGAGTCACTTGCTAAGCATGCATCTCTAAATTGTTGCAGTCTTTCAAAGTGCAGAAGACGACCTGTTTCAATGTCCCTGAGAAAGACTTCCAGCTTGCTTTCAAATGCAAACACTGCTTGTTGAAGGGATGAGATTGTATTTCCAATACCTTGCATTTTCACATTGAGCTGGTTCAGATGGCCAGTTATGTCAACGAGATAGTGAAACTGCAGGAGCCAGTCAGTGTTGTCTAGCTCGGGATGCTTGACGCCTTTCATTTCAAGAAAAGTCCGGATTTCACTCAGGCAAGCTGCAAAACGGCTGAGCACCTTCCCCCTTGACAACCAACGCACGTTGCTGTGTAAAAGCAGACCGGGATAATGATTCCCAACTTCTTCTAACAGAGCTTTAAACTGGCGATCATTTAAAGCTCGGGCAACAATAAAGTTGACCACTCGAATGACCAGCGACATCACCTCACCAAGCTCCTGGCCACACGTCTGAGCGCAAAGCGCCTCCTGGTGCAGGATGCAATGAAAACTTAGGATGGCTCTCTTTTCATGTTCACGGAGAAGCGCTACAAATCCTTTGTTCTTCCCCAACATACAGGGTGCACCATCAGTACAGACAGAAATAAGTTTATCCATCGGTAGTTTTTTTTCTTTAGCAAACTCCATAAAAGACGTGAATAAATCCTCTCCTCTTGTTTCATTGACCAAACAGCCAAGCTTTCCTCACGCAGTGGGTCACCTGCAGCATACCTGGCAATTATAGCCTACTGCACTGAGATAGATGGCTAACGTCTGTTGACTCATCTAACGCGAGAGAAAAGTATGTCCCGGCATTTATGTCCTTAATTTGTGTTTCCTCGACTTGATTTGCCATCATGATGCTACGATCGTGCACAGTTCTTGCTGACAGGAGCATGTCTTTTATTCGTTTGATTATCTTGTCTTTATTTGGGAAGTCATCAAACAGTTCATTGGCCACATCAAGCATGAATGTTTTGGCATACTCGTCATCTGTGAATGGCTTTCCATCCCTTACTATTGCCAAAGCTCCCGCAAAGCTAGCGGAATTCGCGTCACCTTGCTTGGTCCACACACGTAGTTACTGCTGACTCGTCTGCACTCTCCGCTCTAGCTCCTCGCATGCCCTTTTCCTGCTGTCCCCCGCTGGATATTTCGATGCAAATGAAGCATGGTGCGTATCGAAGTGCCGCTATATATTTGACCGTTTCATCGATGCAATTTTATCATTGCATATTAGACATACCGCAGATCCTGCTCTCTCCACAAACGCAAATTCCTCTGTCCATGCAGCAACCTGGAATGCACGGTAATCATCGTCTTTTTTTCTTTTCGCCATCTTTTCCGTTACAACCCACGGGTGACCCGTGACCCGTGACATTTATCTTCAAAACTAATTTCTATTTACTTTAAAATTACACAGTATTATTAAGAAATATCACAAGTATTTTAAAATCAGTTCCAAACTGATTTTTGTTTTTTTTTTTTTTTTTTTTAAACTCAAAATTGTCTGGGAGCCATATGCCATCACCGGAAGAGCCATACATGGCTCGCGAGCCATAGGTTCCCGACCGCTGCTCTAAACTGTTAAGTCATGATGTGAAACGGTTAACAAAGAAAAAGGGAAACTCAAGCTGCTGCTACACTTTATTTTATTTATCTAAAATTAAGCACTTTTAAGATGCACATATTTTCAAAAGCTATTTTATTTATTTTCTCCTATTTTATTTTTGAAATGCAACCAGAGAGGAACATTTCACATATCCACAGTATTTTACTGTATATCTGTATAGTTCAAAGTTAATTGACAATAAATATTGTTGTTTTTGAATTGTACTTTCTTTATTTGATTGGCAGTCAGTTGTTGATTACATGCAGACCTTGATAAAGCTACAGGCTACTTCAATACATATCACACTAATTCATAAAGCAAGTTAGAAATTTTGATGTTCCGGACCTTTACATGGGGAGATTTTCTCTAACTGGACCTCGTTGAATTTTAGTTGAATACCCCTGCTATACGGTAATACCTTCTGTGCCCTGTTCTATCCCTTATGATCAGGCTATATTCAAAACAACAATTATATTGGTATTGGTTAAAATAAATTACTTCAGCTGAAGTGTCCTTGTAAAGAAGTGGTGATGTGTACTCCAAGTAATGACTAATAATGAAAAGTATGTATTTCAAGTTTCTTTTTCATTACTTTCACGATAGACCTTGACCACAGTTTCTTGGGCGTAATTTATTATAATAATAATAACAATAACTTTACCAATAAATTGGTAAGACACTAAAATTAAGATAGCATAAAGAAAATGTAGTTGTTTGTTAAAAATATATAAAAAGTCATTACCTTCACTTATGTGCCTCTCGTCCGAATACCCTTCAACTTCAAGAAAGATTCTGTTTATATATGTTAACCACTTGCTTTCAATTTATTTTCAGGTTATAGGCAACCTTGTGGATTCAAATAAATTGACTTTTATCAATATACAACATAATGCTCACTGACCTCATTAAGTGAAGTTCATTGCTGCTTAGATTAGATTATACTTTGTGCTTCGCCCTGCCATCTAAATGGCTGCTGCTGGGCATTATGGTGGCTCAGGATTCAGGTTTGTGAGCACAGCAGAGGGTCCAAGATGTGAATTTGGGTTTTTATTTATGTATCTTTCTAACCTGCTTTCCAACAGGACACTTCAGAGACCTTAATATGTAAATGTGAAATGTTCCTACCAGCTGCAGAATATTGTTATTCAGAAGGAAAAAAGTCTAATTTAACAGACATTCAAAAAAGTGAATACCTTGTCAGTTAAGTTTTATTTGCAAGACACAGGTGTACAGTGTAGTTATGACGATAGGTCACAGGCTCCTCCAACAGTGCAACACAATAAAACAGATAAACAGAAAAATACAGTGCAAGTAAATAGTAAATACAAAAATAAAAATAGTTTGAAATAGTGAAATAGTGAAATAGTGCAATAAGAGTCAATATGCAAGTTATTGGAAAATTATATATTAGATAAATACTTTCTAAGTAGCAGCCAGATGAATGTTATGGATGGTGTTTCAACAGTTCAGGTGTTTTTTTCAGCCTGTCCTACAAAAAACGAACATATAGGTCGATTGTTCAGCAGTTTATTACGATCCAGAGTCATGTTTTAAAGTGTAGCACCTCTGGTGGTTGTGTAAGAAACAACATGCTGTTGATTGCAAACGCTCCGGAGGGTCATTTATTCACAAATAACCCTCTCTGGAAAATCCTAAATTGTGCAATAGTTTGGCCATTAAAATGCTTTTTGATTAGATTTCTAGCGAGAAGTGTATATTGTACTTTTATAATCTACGTCCAGTGGATGTGTAGGATCTATAGTTTGATAGATATTACGAAGATGATGTGAGGTCTCGCCACAAGAATGTGTATATGCGGCAGCTTCCATGTAAAGTTAGCGTCAACCCTCACGGGGTGAAAACAGTATTTCCGGTCTCAAAGTTTTCATAATAAAACCGGAAGTATTCCCCTCACCGTCAAATGATTACACAGTGATATCTGCATTACTCATCCACGAAAAAACATCAGTTTATCCTTGTTAATTACACAATATTGATTGGTTTAGATTGTGTACAATGCTTTTGTTTTTTAACCTTCGATTCAGAGAAACAAATAGTTTTTTCGGAGTTTAGACACTACAGAGTTTCCGAAGACACTACACTACCTATAATCCCGAGCTATCGTTTTTATGACTACATTATCCGCCTTGCTTTACAAAAACCCGTGATTAGTCCTCAAGCTCTGTAATAGTGATGGGATTTATGGCTCTTTGAAGGGAGCCGGATCTTATGGCTCCGTTCTTTTCAAAGAGCCGTTCAAAAGAGCCGTTTTTTTGGCGGGGTTACTTGGTTTGTCTGTGAAATAATCACCAGGATAATGATTGACTGTATTGCCAGACCTAATGTCAATAATCTGCTTTGTAAACACGACACAAGGTGGCGCCATATCCATGTCATTCATGTCCGTGAATGTACTACTTTGAATTTACCCTCCGTATGTGTTAAGTAAATAAAGTTGCCTTGCCTTGAATGAAATTCACGCAACTCTTAATATTAGATACTGTGTTTTTAAGTGGCGATGGAGATCATTTGTTGGCCCTGCTTTAAAGGATATTTTGCCTTTACAAATGGTGCGCTTTTTTGGTTGAAGTGCATCAAAATGCTGCTGCGTTTTCGCCTTTGGCTCATTTTCCATCCGAAAAACACGTCGTCTACCTGTCCTGTAGCCTACCACTTGTTATGACTTCTCTCTCTCGCGTATTCCGTTAAGACCCACCCCATCTCACTCCTCCTGCTGAAACCTACTAATCAGAGTAGGGGCGGGTCTTCACAGAATACGTTTGGGGAACAAAATCAAGCTTTTTAACAGGCGAGTGGATTTTGGCAGGCAGTGAGTGCGGACTAACAATTGAACGATAACAAGAACGGCTCTCACCAAGTACGACTCGGTTCCCCTCGTTCATACCAAAGAGCCGTTCAAAAGAATCGGCTCGTTCGCGACCGACACATCACTACTCTGTAATTGGATGTTGGAGTGGCAGTGCAAAAAGGTTACGCTGAGCGTCAAACAGCTTTTTGAAATGGAATGGAACCACGGCAGACTTTCCAAAACTGGACTTGGACGGGTCCAGCCCAGAACTACACATGCTGGCTATTGTGTTTCGCAAAATGTTCTATTGCACGTCTCTACTGGGAATTGTAGTTTTAAAAGACGTTTTCGTATGTTCCACAATTAGAAGTTGCCAGTATTAAACTGTTTACACCCCTGGAGGTTTAGGGGATACGAAACACATTGGTGTTATGAAATTTAAAACATATAATTAATAAATGGGTGAAAATTGCTTGTGTCCATAATGGGCAGCATTAATATATACCCACATGACAGCTAAGGTCAGAATAGCTTTATTTAACAGCTGGTCTTATGTATGTGACCCCTCCTGTTGTTCATTGACAAGCCTGAAACATGCACTTGTCAAGGTTCAGAGGCACATTTTGCAAATATGGCAGTAGCCACCGATCATCTTAAGATAAGATAAGATATACTTTATTGATCCCAAGTTGGGAAATGTTTTTGTTACAGCAGCATGTACTACTTTGTTCTACTCCACTACAATTCAGAGGTTAACCTGGTATTTTTACTCCACTACATTTACTTGTGGATGTGAAAATAAACAACCCTAAATCAGACTTAAGTTACACCTGAGTAAAATTCAGGGAAGGTGATTGTCAAGTGCCAAAATAAACTATGCAATATATTATACATTAAGTACTTTGTCAGACTTAATATTTATCTGTTGATACCCCCAACGTTTTTTTCTTATTCAAAAGAAGACCTTAACTTAAAGTATTCTTTAATGTTTAAATAAAGCCTTAGTAGTTTGTCTGTTTTGCACATCCTCCTGTTAATATCTTTGGAAAATATCAGTTTCGGCGGCATTTCTTCCAGTTTGTCCAAAGGTCTTCTGATCAAGGCTCTATAAATAAAGAACTACGGCAGATATGTAATATTTAATGCAGCCGAACCGTGTATTACAATGTCGTTATGTGATGACTTCCAAAGAGAAAAGCAAGAACACTCGGAATAAAGTTTTTTTTTAAAAATGTTTTCCGATTTCTTAAAGTACAATATACACTTCTCGCTAGAAATCTAATCAAAAAGCATTTTAATAGCCAAACTATCCTACAAGGAGGGCTATTTTTGAATAAACTACCCTCTGTAACGTTTGCAGTCAACGGGAGCACTAGACGTCGAAAACTTGAAAACATGATTATAGGTCGTACTAAGCGCTTGAACAAACAACTTATTTGGTCGTATGAGTTGGAGGACTTGTTTTTTTCAATAACAGCATAAGAAGATGCGGCTAACATTAGTGAGCGTTTTTTTTTCTCAGATTGTCTGTTTAGCAATTGCAGAAGTAAGCTTTCCCAACAGGCTTGATCAGTATTTAAAGTTAATATTTACTTTGAGCGAAAGTAGAACTGTAAGCCTCTCTCAGTGTAGCATATCCCTCCGAAAGATGATCGCACACTTGACTGATGATTCCAAATGTATTGAAAACTCAAAAAATCAACATAAGAGCTATACAAAGACACAAAATAACAAATACATTTAACTTTCATTCATATTAGCTTCACTTTAGCAAACCATTAAACAAGTGAACTGAAAATAATAAGCAAAGTTTTAAAACAGTATAGGCCGAACAAATTAGGATATAACCCACATTTTTATATAGTTAATACTAACCTTGTGCCTCTTTGGGGGTTCTAATACTGTAATGTAAACTTTTTCTTTTGATTTTGCCGTATTTAAATGTAGATATCTCCGTTAATGTGTTTACTTTATCTCCGTTCATCCTCATCAAGTTTTCCTTTTGGGAACAGTAACTTCCTGTTAATAGCTCAAAGTCGCCTTTAAAATTAAAGCATGTCTAAAGAAAACAGGAAATTGATTGATTGGGCCAGGACTCGATTAAAAAAAATATTCTAATTAATTACAGGTTTTGTAATTAATTAATCGAAATTAATCGCATTTTTAATCACATATAAATATTTGACCTGAGAACAGTGAGAAGCAATTTTTTTCACATGGAGTTTAGTATACCATTGAATAATGAGTGAATACATAAGCTTAAGCAAGAAAACATTGTTTATTTTTTAAGGATGTACTTAACCAAGACCAACAGAAAAGTGCAATTTTTGCCATAAAGTGTAGCAATAGCATATTTAGGAATATAGTACATTTCAGAGATTCAGGTAGCCTATAGGTAGGTAGACCTTCTGTAAACTATAACACTTTGTTTTTTAAGTAAAACACAATACTTTCAAGTACATTCAGAACATTGGAAACCCTGACTATTAGAAAACATCTCTCTGTTGCTTCAGAGGCCATAACAGACTTTGTTGATTTACCAACAGTTGATTTAAAAAATCTAATCAATTTCAGTCCAACTCTCTCAATAACCTTGGCCAAAACAATAAACAGTTCAACATAAAGTGCCAGTTGCACCAACTACATAATAAATAGTTCAACATAAAGTGTACTGTACCATTTAAAATAAAATAAAAAAGTGCCAGTGATTGACCTCAATCCCTCCTATTCTTCCAATATCCTGATGAAAAATAAAATCTCTCTGTTGCATAGGCCACTGTTTGATCAACGCGAATTGGGTGTGGGTCCTTGTACTCCGAGTCGGGCTAACGTCCACGCTAGCTTCCACGCTAGCTGCTATAGGTTTTGCATTGAGGTGATACTTGAGGCTTGATATACGCAAATTCCTTTTAGCATAATTTGCAAACAACCGTGCTCTTATCGATGCTTCCATCCGTCCGTTTTTTAAAACAAAATGTCCCATCCACGGGGCCAACCAAAGCGGTCTCATCAGCTTGTTCGTTCATGTTTGACTATTGTTCACTGTGGTTTGTTGTTGTTTGAAGTCATGAACGTTAGTTGGTGCTCCAGTATAATCGGTACCCCTGAAACTCATCCAGTGAGAAACGTTCCGCGGTGCAAAAATAAGTGCGATTAAAATGCGTTAATTTTTGTGTAATTAATTAATCTTAATTAACGCGTTAAAGTCCCGGCCCTAATATAAAAGCAATGAAAGTAACAAAAACAATGCAATATCCTTTTCAGGTTCAAAGAACACAAATTGGGTTATTTAGACTCAAGTCTTCAGACAAATGCCCGAGACTGACTTGTCGTACATTTTCTGTCTCATACTGTTTTACAACATTATCATCTTTAAAGGCCCAGATACACCGGCCCGAAATCGGCAGTAAATGGGAGTAGGGCCGAACATGAGCCTGGGCACGCCCTATTCGGAGTGGTGTGCGCCGCACCATCGGGTCTTTTCTGTCGACCTGACGCTTTTTCTTGAGAACACCACCGGAAGTCGGACAAAGGGATAACACTGATTGGCTGTTCAGCTAGCGAATCAGTGCATGAGAAGCGTTAACGGAAGTGAGGGAGGTAAACAAATGATTTAACACAAGCGTGAGTCCAAGGGCTGCTAGCTCCAGTACTTCCCGTTCGTCCTGCTCCTGTTCGTTCATGTTTTCAATGGACGAGAGGGAAAATGGAAAGAAAAACGCTATTTGTTGTTTGTTTATATCACGGAGTCTGTTCTTCTTCCTCTGTCTTCCGGTTGTTCCGGTTGTTGCCTCTTTTGAATGATGAATACACACTACCGCCGCCTGCTGGTAAGGAGAGTTATTGCCACTCACGCATGCGCAGTGCATACATGCTCGGCTCGGGTTTTGCGGTGTGTTCCAGTGCGCGAAGTTGGCAAATACGCAGGAGAGTCCGGCGACGCAACAGTCGGTGTCGGCGACTTCTCAGGTGACTGGCCGGTGTATCTGGGCCTTAACTTCAATCACCATGTTTATATCTTTGCATTATGTTATAATACCTGCCAACCCTACCGATTTGGGCGGTTTTCTACTGTTTTGACATGTTTCTACCGCCTACCGACTTAGCTGGCTTTCCCTACCGATTTTCAATCTTCCCAAACTATAACAAATAAAAATTACACTACATAGACACTGGACTCGACTATCGGCGGACACCGTGTCTGTGATCCCATCATACAAACAGTCCTCTGTGTTTCTGAAAGTGAAACAACGTGCAGAGGAAGGGCAGCGTTATCCCTGGGGCTGATGGGTAATCACTCCCAAATGAGTTTGGAGAACAGAGACGAGGCATTTGAGTCCTGCAGGGTTTCCCCGTTAACATCAGTGTCTCGAAAACACATGTTGGCAAATGAAAGACATCCAGTGTTTGGTCTTTTCCTGAAGCACCCTTCACCTACAGTGTCTCAACTGAAAGAGGACCACAAACACACAACAAATATAATACCATTTTGAGATTTTGGGATATTTATCTCCCATTCTTTCACTTTTTCTGACATTTTCAACACCAACACATCCTTCATCTGCACTGTCTCAACTGAAAGAGGACCAGAAACACATTAAAAAATATAATAAAATGTGGAGACTTTGGGATATTTATCTCCCATTCTTTCACTTTTCGGGCATTTTACAGACCAAACATGTCGTTGATGTCACTGTTTACCAAACTACCACTTTTTATTAAAAATGAATAAAATGATGCAATGTATGTTAATTAAATACATGGTTTATACATGTAATTTCTGGGGTTCCATTTCTTCTGATTACCTCATTTGGGTGTGCACAATTGCCGCGCGCAAACCTACCTCTTTTGGATTTGGAAAGGTTGGCATGTATGTTATATTCTAACGTTCCTGATTGCTTAGATAAAAGATCCACAACCTGATTAGTTTGTGGACCTTTGTTTAGATTGTTTTTCTTTCTTAAAGCAGTAAACAGAAAAGCAACTATACTTTAAAATGTTTTACCTTACTAAATAGTCAAATCTGGTAGTCTTGGTTTTACAGCGATTCACGATATACAGAGACAGTTATTATTATTTCTTTTACCAAAAGGATTGTTTTTGTATACAAATATAATATAAAATATTTTCGTATAACAGCTTTTTATTTAACTAATTCACCACTCACTGCTTATTTAGAATCCCCAAAGTGTGAGGCATATGTCATTAGCATTCAAATGTGAAAAAGCGAAAAATAACCATGGACAATTTCAGCATAATTGTATTTTACATTATAATGTTGATCAGTGTAAAAAGCAGTACAGCCAGCAAATATTATTAGTATTTTTGCTTCCCCTGCCTCATTTTTCAAACGTCAGGATCAGACCCAGCTTGGATCAAGACAGGTGTCTGCGACTGAAAGCACATATTAAAAATAAAAAATAAAAAGCATGAACAAACTAGAGTCCACGTGGAAATTACTATGCGACCAGCATGTTAAGGAAAGTAAACACAACTGTCCAACTCAATGAAGGCTACAGGAAAGGGATCAGTAAGCATCATAAGGAGGTTGACAAAAACAGGCACATCCTTTCTAAAACAATAGACTGTATCAAGTTCTGTTGTGCCTTTGAGCTAGCCCTGCGTTGTTATGCATTATGTTTTACTTTGTGTATACTATGCTTACATTTTGGTACAGCCCTCTCTGGAGAAAGATGCACCAGCTGAGAGACCTCCATGTTGCTGTGGTGTTTTACCGCTCAGTGCTTCTCTAATAAGAGCAGGTCTAGGAACAGCAGATTATAAATCCATACTCGGCTATTAATATTAGGAGTTATTAGAGGATTAGTTAGATAGATAAACATTGAAAAAAGATCAGCAAACCACAATGGCTAGGAGCCTCTTAGCAAAACACATGTCAAAGGAACAACAGCCTTCCAAAAAGGTTACCTTGAAGAATTTAACAAAACATGATTTCTCCGAAACCGGAGGCAATGCCAAAATAGAAAAACAATAGAATAAGAATTACATGTATTTCACCAAACCATCCTGTAAAGACTGCAGTTATCCAAACAGATTCTACCCTCTCTACACTCACAAATGTACGCTTTTATGTTTTGTTATCTTTACTATTTCTTTTATGAGTATATCCGTGTCGACCACATGTGTAAGGACTTAAAAAATTAAAACTACTAATAAAAATTACAACGTCTGTTTTCTCTTATCAGTGGTTAATCTTGTTGTCTTGGTTTTACAGAGACTCATAACTACAGAAGACACAGTTATTTTGTATATCTTTCATCAACATAATTGTTTGTGTTTGTATTATGAAATAATATAATAATAGCATCATGTAAGAGTTTTGTATTGAATTACAAGTTCACCACTCACTGCTTAATATGACTCTCTGCAGTGTGAGGCTTACGTCATTAGCATTGAAATGTGAAAAAGTAGCAAAATTACCAGGACAATGTCAGCATAGGATAAATGTATTTTACGGTATCATTTTGATCAGTGTAAAAATATCAAAGAGTAAGTAAAGGTGCAGATAAGAATTTAGGTCTTCTTCCTTAATCAGAGTTGGTTTCACATTCGCTTGTAAATGTAGATGACTCTTTGGCAGGAAGGACAACGGTGCTCCACATCTTGACAGGAATCAATGCAGAATGGTATACAACAGCAAAGAAAACACCTGTAGGAGGAAACAACGTCAATTATAACTCTACAATTAACAGTTCTTAAACGTCCCCTATCATACCGTTTTTCATCAATATATAGGTCTCAGATATATAGAAAACATGTCTCTGAAGTGTTTGGCTCCAAATACCAAACAGATCATTGTAGCATCCCATAATCCCCTCTGTTTCAGCCCTGTTTAAAAAATGCTAATTCTCTGTCTGTTACTTAGATGAAAATAAGGAGCCCCTCCCCACGCCCCTCTGAGAGATATTTGGTTAAAAACCCACAGTGGTGCTCTAAGAGGATATTCAGGTGATAAGGTGGGCGCGTCTTGCCTTGGTTGGTGATTGGCTAATGGTTACACAAACCAAAAATCGTTATGACATCATAAAGTGGCCAAAATATGATCAGCTCATTTACAGACAGGTTTTATATAAATGGATCAGGAACAAAAAGTGAGCAAATCTTTTTTCCTGAACATTTCAGAATCTCTTGTTTGTTGTGGACACATTTTAATATATAAAAGACACGAAAAAGTGGATTTTGCATAATAGGTGACCTTTAAAGGAGGATATTCTGGTGTGTTTTAGAAACATTTCCCCCCCATAAAACAGACACTACAAGAAAATATTGTTGTTTTTACCCAAAGAGGCCGAGGCCAGCACAGATAGCCCAGGTCATCAGGCCTGCTGTGCGCTCTGTCCTGGTGACCACTGACTGCTGGCAGTGGGGACAGACAGTTTGTCCAGGGACGTCATGTAGTACATGTCCTACTATCACGTGAGTCACTGAGGATGACAAATGCACAAATTGCTTAAAAATATTACAATGCCCCATTTCTCACAGCAATATTTGATCATTGAAAACAAGTAGCAATAAATTGAATCTTTTTTAAGAGTTACCTATTTCATGTTTTTAAAACATCATTTCGTAATCCATGTTCCAGCCAGCTAGGTGGATATATTACATCACATGTCACTTGTTAGACGCTTTTATCCAAAGCGACTTACATACTCAATACTGTGGGCAATCCCCACAGTATTGATCCCTGAATCAACATTACCAGCAGAGGCTGCTAATAGAACACCATCTGTATTTTGGTAAGGAGTTGCTGTCAGTGAGCCACCCAACCATAGAGGGTATTTATAGTAATATATTCTAGATGTTTTTAGTAATGGAAAGCTCAGATTTCACTCATAGTGTAGAATGAAACTGAGAGACAGTAGCATGAAAAATATCGAAGGGATAATGTGCTGCGACGCGGTCATTATGGGGAAAAGAACACCGACAGGCTGATCAGGAGCCCGACGCGAAGCCACATTCGGAACAAAGTAACGTTATGACTCCTAATATTAATTGAAATGCTTTTAAGGATTTAGAAAATGATTTTCTTGATTTAAAAAATAGTTTTATTACTATGTATTGATTTAAATTGACATGCATCCGCTAAGAAAGATAGTCCGTTGTTACCGTTTGAACTAACATAGCAACGGCAGGAACTGCTTCGATAGCGTTTTTGAGGAGCTTTTTGATTACAGATTTGAAAACATCGCTGCTTGCTTTAAAAGTAGCACAATTCATTATGTCAAACCTTGGAAAGTATCTAGATATCCCTGCCCTAATGCCAAAGTAACTGGCAACTGAATATGTGTCGCCGTTTGATGTCTATGTCTGGATCGCTGCGTAAAAGGAGGGTTTTTGCCCGTTACTTCTCCGCTTTTTTCTTGTCGCTCTTGTCTTGTCAGTTAGAAACTTGTCGGCCAAACTGTATAGCCTACAGTTAAATCGAATGGACTTGTTTGTGCAGATGTGAGCGTCCTTAACAACGGTCAATAAATGCTTGACAGCGGTCTGTCTGTTCTGGATTAACAACGTGTCACGTGTCCTGAATTGACCATTCAGAATCGAGTATTCAAATAAACCATGTAATAAATGTGTGTTAATCTGACCCATCCTTCATTAAACAAGCCCACTGACACTTTATTATGTTGTTATATGTATTTATATTTGGAGCTAACCTAAAGAAGTTCTTAACTGGAATAGCTTACATCTGTTGCAACAAGAAATACTCAAAATGTGACTACACGCCACAAAAAAAGACAGTGGACAATAGCTTTTTGTTCTGCACATCCGAAACAAATGAACTATTCTTCTGATAACTTCAGTAGGAAACTGAGGACTTCACCCACTGACTCTGAGGCTCTGTGCAGGGGCAGTTCTAACTCCACAAGCTGGAACAGAAACATGTTCACTATCTGTATGTGTATTGTGTTTCACATAGGACATATTGTGCTTGGTCTCACCTGTTGTGGCAGGAACAGCAGTGGCTGGAGCATAGGCAACATCTGGCAGATGAAACAACATTTATCAAATCAGGAAAGTCAGATCAGAGCAGATATTTATTTAAATCAACTTTACCATACTTTAAGTACTGTATTATTATATTCATAGTATAAAGCGCATACAAGTGCAATAGTGGTAATCTAATTTATTTATATTTTGGGGATTTTGATCTATCATTGTATACATCACGTTTTGCTTTTTTGGTGTTTAAGTATATACAATGTTCTGTTAAGGCTTTACAAAGCAAGACATTATTATATAGACGTTTTTTTCTCACAAAGGAAAGACGTTAAAGGGGCTCTTTTATGCTACATTTTAGAAGTCATACTTGCATGTCGTCATAACAAAAGGGTATTCCCTAAAGAAAGGTCTTTCACTGTGTAGTGCAACTTCAACTGATTGTTTATCTTTAATAATGCACCTTTTGTTTATATTATACAGTGTTTACAGCACAGAGGCAGCACTGCAAGCCTTCAATCTGAAAGTGTATGAGGAATGTTTGACAGTGTCCTTTTGTCAGAGCAAGAGCAGATTTTAAATACGGTGCTATGGAGGTTAAGAAAACAATGTCCATCCATTGGGAATGTTTCATCCTAAAAGTGCTTTCTTTTTCTCTGCAGAACCTCTTTTCACCCTCTGTCTGAAACTAGAGTCCTCTCTGATTGGTTAGCTGTCCGGCTCTGTTGTGATTGGCCAATAGCTTAGAGATGTCCCGCCCCTAAGCCTGTCACGCATAATGTGAAGGAGCGCTAGCCAATAGAAAAACCATAATAGGGCCCCTTTAAATTGTGTTGTTGGTCTCAAATAATCCTGGGCAAGGTTAGGAGGACATTACAAAAATGATCATCTTTGAAAGCAGTATGGCAGACACAGACCTCCCTGGTACATGGGTGGGGGTGCTGCAGGGTAGCCCGGCTGAGCGTACTGCCCTGGCTGTGGCATTGCAACGCCATAGTTCATAGGCGGCCCAGGGTAAGGTGGAGCTTGTTGCTGTGGTGGGTATCCTTTTTCCATCTTCAAAAAAATGTACTGCAGATGAGAAAAGGGTATTTTTGTTGGTTAATCAAAATCTAAGTCTTAAAGGTAGTTATAAACATAAAATGCATTGTATTGCTTCCACGAAACACAGTACAGCACAAACAGTATGTGAACACTTTTCATTACATAGTGGTAGCTTAGGAAGTAGGGTATGCTTCGATATGCATGGTTTAACATTGTACAAATAAGATTACTGTTGTATCTAGAAATTGTCATTTTATCATTTTTATAAATATTATAACAGGTTAAAGGGAAATGAAATAGTTTACTGAATGTTTGTTTCATAGGTCTTGAAGCACATCCTCCAACTTATGTCACGCATAGTTTACATATAATGTCAACAAAAAGGTTACAGTCTTAAAAAAGGACAGTTTCAATACAGATACAGAAATACAGATTAAGGAATCCTAAACTGTAATTCTGCCTCTGTGATTCTCCAACGAGAACATACTCCATATTTTTCAACTACCAAACCTTATCAAAAAGCCCAGACTCAATTTCAAGGCCCTTTAAGATGATTTGAGTAATCTGACTATTGAAGATGTGGAACCAGTTGATACTGAGGCTTCAAAACCGTTTTTCACGCCCTCCCCTCACTTGGCTGATTGCGAGGTTAAGTATACCCCGAATCAATTTCCTCCTCCAGTAGCACTTTGCTCCCTATCACTAGCTTACTCTAGAAGCACTTACAGTAACCTTTATTGCATCACATAACCACTTTGAGAAGCCCAGATTTAATTTCCTTCGTTTCTTTTAGGTTTGGTTAGGAGGAAAAAACGTATTTTATCAAATGTAGATGTAAGCGAAGAGGAAGCTATCTAAACAGCACCTGTGTTTATTAAGCTCAACTCAGATTTATTGGTTAAACTGATACACTTTCAGCAGGAGGAATACAATTATAACACAGCTTCACTTCCGCATACTAACTTAGCTTTGCAGAAGAAGAGCACTCTGACCACAGGTTACACATCCTCTTTACAAAACCACACAACCGTCTTCACATTGTCATTTATACATTATCATAAAAACATTGGTAGGACTTGTAGCAGCAGGCTAGTTATTGGTTTTTGACAGGAAAAATAAAACAGTAGAAAGAGGCAAATTATACAAGACGAAACATGATGCTTTGATAATGTTGCGATATACTTTTCCAGGTTCTCAAAAAAACCTTCCTTAAGATTTTAGTCCTGGTTGATTTGCTAATACTGAAAAAGGTTCTTTAATTCTTAAGGTGTCAGATTATTGGGGCCGAAAAACAAACAGTTGTAATAAGAAGTTAGGCAATAATTGGCCTTTTTCCATGACTCTGAGCCGTCAGGATGTGATGTCATGCTGTTCAGGCCATGAACATGAGAACAGCCTAAAGTGAAACTCATCAGCTCCCTGTGGCTACTCCAGACTGTTACTCTATGCAAAATGTGGAACTGATCCAGCGTCAAAACATTCCCCAAATTACCCTTATCCTGTTTACTTGACACATGTTTTAGGAAAGAGAGTGTTTAGATAAATGGGTCATCGAGCTTCCAGATGGACATTTTAAGACCCTTTTAAGTAAAGCAAACTGGTAAAGTGCTCTACTTGATGCTATGAAATATTGTGGTCTCCATATGTGGTCATTCTCGCTCATAATTCCGGACTGCCAGTAAATCCCTGCTTAATGTCCTGCGACTCATGCTGAATCTATAATAGTAAATAATTTACAGTAACTTCATCCATTTTCCATGTCACTAGTGCCTCGCCCTGTTTTGCTTTGACGATGTGGCTGGATAGAGATTTTTATGTCTACTTCCGACAATTCACAGTTTATATTTGTTTGTATCTGATGTTAATAACATCAGCTAAATCAGGTCAACATACACATTCATAAACAACATACTCTAACATAGTAGCAACAGCAGCTGATCATTATGTAACTTTGCATTTGTAAAAATGTAAAGGTTTTTCTACCACTTACCTACAAACAAAATAAAGGAGAATCACGTAGCCTCTCTACTGGAGCTGTTTGGCACTGAGTTAGGCAGGAAGAAACGCATTTAAAGCGAGAGCGTTCTGAAACAATGATAGAGGAAGTCTTACAGTTACTGGAACCAGTCGACGGACTGGAGCTCGAGAGATTCATGATAAACCCTCCCTTTTTTTCACTCCCTTTCATTCCTTGTGGATGGGTGGGTCTTCAAATAATAACTAGTATAATATACAGTGTTTGTATAGCGTTGCTCAAATAATGAACATAATGGCAATAACAAATATGAACACAGAATTCAGTAAAAAAGGGATGGTGAAGGACGCCTGTAAGAACAAATAATTTTTTTTGGGACCAAGGCTTATTTTTGACAGATTAACAGAAAATAAGGTTACTTTGTTTGTCGATGAATAATAACTAAACTCCCTCTGCCATAACATCTGTACGTGTTTTTTCCTGTGTAGTTTCCTGTGGTCTAACACTATCTAAGTCTGACTCACCTAATGAAAACCATGTGAGAATTTCTACGGAAACGAAACCAGCTTCAAGTTTTTTAGCTGTAAAAATCCTGTTTCATCCAGATAGTGTGGGATATTCCAAACTTAATTTAAGAGTTTAAAGCTACGATAGTGAAAAAGACGACCAGTTGCCTGCCTTTTATTCCCCACTAAAAGAAAACTGACATCCATGTTGTTTTATGACTTGTCACAATCCCAAAGATCTAAAACTCAAAATGGTGCTGTCACTAAGTATAATGCCAGGAACTGCTCCATAGACCATACATTTAGAAAGATGTTATAGATATCACTGTAAGCACCCTGGGGAAGGGTCTCTTTCCGTATAAATTGTGTATGGAGCAGCTCAATAATTTATACTTAATGACATCACACGTTTAAGGCTAAGTAAAGCAGTTCTAAACAATAAAATAACATTTTGGATTAAAAAAGGTTTGTATTTATTTAAATTATGTAAGAAGCAGAAGTAAGGGAGTGAAAGTAAAGTATTAACATGGGGAACCCAACATTCAGATAAACTATTTAGCAATAATAAGTTATGTTACGGAGGAGAACATTATGTTAGTAGTTCTGTTTTATAAGCAGGATTCTTCCTGAGGTCAATATGTGTAATTTATGGTTAAGCAGGAAATGAGACACATTATTTTGCAACACTAGATTTTCGTCATCTCCCACATACTGTGTGAACCTCTAAAGTTGAAACACATGACTTTGACACATGAGGTTCCTGATGACAGTCAGGACGGGGCTGAGGATACCGAGAGGTCATAGGACTGTCACAAGGACATTACCCATTACATCTGGAATGCACTCCGCTACAGCCACACTTGATAATTGCAGTTCGACATAGGAAAGGAATCCAAAGAAAACATTTCCTATTGTTCCTATGTATGGCAGCTAGAGGACGGCAGACTTGCAAGATTGTAATGTTTGAGGCCCCTTCCCCCTCCATCCTTAACCGAGAGCAGAATATGGGGTCAGTTTAAGCACATCTCAATAGGAAAAGGCACATTTCACGATGACACCTGTATCCAAGACTGTAAACATTGCAAGGAGGGCTTTGCAAGTTATATGTCATACATTGTTTGTTAAGGCTTTAGGTACTTGTGTTGTTCTTGAAGTATTACAGGCTAGTGTTTTCTTTAGGAGAAAGTTCTGTTTTAGTGCCTACTGCATAATTTGTTCGCTGTCCAACCTAACACCATCAGAGAGAGCAACATGAGTTAAATTCAATGGGCTGTATTCCAGATCATGGGAGAAACACATGAAACAATAAAACTAAGCTAACTTTAGGCTAAGACTAAAGAGGTATAATGAAGGCAGCTTTTGAAAAGCAGACAGCCAAACAACTTCCAGTAACATATTTCATATTGGATGCAAACAAGCATGTGATTTTATCCTTTACCAGTAGGCTGTACACAGGGGCACCTTCTAACACAAATAAAGTGATAGGTTAAAACGTGGTTACTTTATTTCTGATGAAAATGTACCAATGATTTGGAAATATCAAAGTAAATATCCTTTAACAAATTGCAATTCCTGACTCCTGCAGAGGTTATTTAATTACAGGCAGGCCTGCTCCCATTTTCTCTATTGATCTATCTATTGTTATCAGCAATGCAAAGTAATAAAAGGAGATTCTGTGATGCTCTGATAAACTAAGGGTTTAAGGCCAGAGGTATTGTAAGACCATGTCAAAGGGATATTGTGGCAGTCTTCATGGATTAATCTTTGATGGGACAGGACCGGATATAAATAAACAGTACACTGGATTTGGAGCACAAAGGAGACAAGCCAATCGACAGACAGGGAAATGTCTTCAAGGACGGTCCCACCCAAAGAGACTTTTAGAGATAGCTCAATTCTTTGTCTCTTTTCAGTTAACTTCTGCTCGGAAACCAGACAAATAATCTTATTAGAGCGTCAGTGCCTCTACTGTCTTCAATATATCATTATTGCAGCTCTCCCTCTCGCTACCATTCATTCATTTTGTGTCTTTGTGTCTTTAGTCTTTTATTACAGTTTATTTTACACAGTGTTGGTTGAAAGATGGTGCTCAGAGTGTGAAAGATAAGTGACAAAAAATGTAGTTTAAAAATAGGTTTTTTTTTTCAGTTTGAGACTTTGTTTTAAATATATATAAAACACATCATATTGGCCTCCTGAAACTTGAACTTTGAATGTATGTTTTTTTAAACGGTGTCAAATCTAATAATGTAAACAGTTATGTACATTATCAACAGAACACATTAAAGATGGTGTTGACTAGGGGTGCACCGAATGGGAAATTCTTGGCCGAAACCGATACCGAAAATAGGAAACAGTTGGCCGAAAACCGAAAGCCGAAAGGCCGAAAATGATTAATAGAAATATATAATGTATACAGTTTTTACCAATGTTGTTCAGCTACCTGATTATGGAAAAAGACATGATTATGGCAAAACTTAACTTAAATAATAATCACTATTATGGGTCCATAAAACATTTATTCAGCACTTTTGAATGCTTACAGTACATTAATTCCAAGTCAAGTGCATTTTCTTTTCTCTGTAGGATAACTACAACAAAGTGCATTCAGAACAAAGCCAAGGTGCTTTAAAACTGCATAAACATCTGGGCCAGTAGGCCTACAACAAAATTGTGTAAATAAAGACTAACAGCCAGGCCTTCAACCATAACAAATGCACCTATAAGTGCATGCATACAAATTTGCAAACTGGATAAATCCACATGAATGTAACTATTTACAAATGAAATTACAATTCAATTTCATAAGCAAAGTAGTAAACATTGTATAAAGATACATAAAGTGAAAACTGGATACAAAATCCACAATCAATTACAAATTCAATTACAATTTCAAGAATCTGCAAATAAGGTGGTCTGTCCTCATGAGCAATGTAAACAACATTGTATAATTTAGATACCGAAAGTACAATATATTGAACACTGTGCTGCTGTCATTTCCCCCTAATGATAACCTGAGATGGTGAATTATAACTCACAATGAAAATGGTTCAGGAAAGTGGGTATAGAGTAGACATGTAGAACTAGATAAGCTTATGATAAGCCAGCCTTGTCTACTTATTAAGGAAAAGTGGGAGGTTCTTTTTAATGAACAGTAGCTTCTCTGGTTTATCATCCATAAGTCTGTTCCTCTTCTCATCAAGCACATGAGAGGAAGCGCTGAACAGTCTCTCGCTGTCAGTGCTTGTGATTTGATCTTACTCCGCATATTTGTCCGGGTGTTTTGATTTCAAGTGGTGGAGTAATCCCGAAGTGGTGAAAGTCTTTGCAGTTACACCCCCTCGAGAAATGTCAGCTGAACACGTTTTACAAATCGCAATCTGCGCCTCTTTCTCTGATATTTTTAAATATCTCCGAGCGCCAGACATGTTGGCTGTGAGCCAGCCGCGAGCATGGTCGCGCGGCGTGCTTGTCGCCGCCTTTTGATTACGTCATCACAACAACACGTTAGCTTACCAACGTAACCATGTTCCCTGACATTCGGTGATATTTTTTCGGTGCTAAAACCCTTTCGGCCGAAAGCCGAAACGGCCTTTTTAACCATTTTCGGCCGATAATTTTCGGCGGCCGAATATTCGGTGCATCCCTAGTGTTGACTATGATTTCCTGTGTGGGTCAGCTTTATGTAGAGTCTTTGTTGGGACTTAAAGGTAAACTGATTAGAGTTTTCCATAAAGAAAAAACAATGTATAGACTTGTGGTGATGTATCTGCACAATACAATATAGTGTTAGCATAATATAAGGGGAACGGCCAGCGAACAAAGCGCTTTCCAAAGGAGAGTGAATCTTTGGTTTCGGCTGCCTCTGTATGCTATTCAGTGTTACTGCATGTGTAAAGGAAATACAGTACAGCAATATCGTAACATTGACGATGGGACAAACCTATCTCTGCCTTTGTAGTTGTAGCATCATGCCTAGAAAGCCTCTTACTAGTATCAAAAGATCATTAGTTTATTTTTTTAAAGTCTTTTATTCCCTTTAGAGAAACCATGACAGGGGGGAGGAGACAACCCAGGGCACCATGTGCACACAATCAGCAGCAACAGACAAACTGTACTGGCCAATCACGCTAATAAAGTGCTGTGTGTGTGTGTGTGTGTGTGTGTGTGTGTGTGTGTGTGTGTGTGTGTGTGTGTGTGTGTGTGTGTGTGTGTGTGTGTGTGTGTGTGTGTGTGTGTGTGTGTGCGTGCGTGCGTGCGTGCGTGTGTGTGTGTGTGTGTTACAAGGCCCGAAGCCGTCAGTCAAAAGTGACGAAGTTAGCTTTCGTCACACTGACTAAGCTGCGTTTCGTCACAATCAATAAGTTATAAAAGCAAATGTGTTTTATTTGGTACTCAATGTGACATGCAGAAACAGTGAGTAGTAGTGACAAAGGAGAAACATCCGAAGGACAAATATCTGGTGGTTATGATTGTGGAATTATAGACGTTAGGGCTCAGTGTTTGAAAGGTGGGGTGGGGATGGGAGAGGCTGTTATAGTTAACCATTGACCCCTGCTTCATGGGAACATATCATAACCACTACCCATTTTGGGCCAAAGTCACAGTATTGCAGACTCATCTAAACAATATAGAGATTTATATTAATCATGTCTGAAGAGGTTTGGCTAATGATCATGTGGCAAAACCTTTTTTCTTCTTCTAATGGGTACTCTAATGAAGACTGGATGAAAACGCAAACACATTTTATATACATTTTCTTTACGATTTGGGCGAAAACACTTAGAACATTTTTGTCCACTCTTAAATATTTCTTGTACAGCAACATTTAATCTAAATGTTCTGTTAGATAAAGGACACTTTCAGATGTGTGTGTGTGTGTGTGTGTGTGTGTGTGTGTGTGTGTGTGTGTGTGTGTGTGTGTGTGTGTGTGTGTGTGTGTGTGTGTGTGTGTGTGTGTGTGTGTGTGTGTGTGTGTGTGTGTGTGTAAAACAGTTGGCAGTAAAATGGTTTTCATTTGGAACAGTACTGTAATCTAAAGCCCTTAGTTGATTAATCCATGTCCTAAAAAGCAACATTAATATCATACCTCAGATGTATTCTCTATGCAGTATTTCACACCAACATTTCATATCCAGCGAAAGACAAATATAAGCTCCGTGTATATCTTACATTATTCTTCTGTAGCACTGAGGCCAGATTCCTTTAAGCCTCCTGTAACGCATTTATAGATTGAATCCATTGATGTTTGGGCAAGCCGTTAAGTTAGCAAACATAATGAATAAGAAAAAGGGTGAAGTGAAAGGACACGTTATAGGGTGCAGTTCCTGTTGGACACAACTGCTGTAAATCATTTGAAGTATTTTATTGACCATGCCATATCCACAACTGATAAGCAACAACAAAAAGGGAAACACCTGATACTCCACCCCTAGAAAAACTCTCCATATATCTCACACGCTTATTTAACATTTCCTTACTGACCATTTAAGGAAGAAGGTATGGATGGGCGTTGACAAGGGACCGGCCATTGATTCTGCATTCATCTTTTCTGTGTCCGTCATTCACGCAGGACTAACCGGATGAGCTGCGAGGCCTGAGAAAGCAAAAATAATAAAACAAATTAAGAAGGAAGAGGAAACAAGCTGGTGAAAAGAGGATATCTTATTAAATATCTCTCCAGAACCACAGTAACAGGATTACAACCACCATGGTGACACTGGATTTCAGGACACTGACAGTGCCTGTGGGCATCGTGCGGATACTGGAGCTGATCCTCACCTGTATCTCCTTCAGCCTGGTGGCTTCAGTGGGAAACAGGGCAGAGTCCTTCTGGACGTGGTGCATGTTCACCTGGTGCTTGTGCTTCTGCGTCACCTTTCTCATACTCTTCCTTGAGTTCTTCAGCCTCAACTCTAAGTTGCCGATCTCCTGGGAGGACTTCACTGCCGCGTTTGCCATGTTGGCAACTCTAATGGTTCGTATCTTCTCATTTGTGGTTTGTTTACAAATATTTGTATTATAAACTTGACATGGGTTGTTGTTGAAGCCAGTGACATTAGTGTTATTGGGAATATTAAAGTCTACAGGTTGAAAAGAAGATGCATTTTAACCTAAATGAATGAGCCAACCTTTTAAATAAATACAGTATGTGAGCCAAGATGAACATGTAAACATAAGGGTACAGAGGGAGAACAAATCCACCTTATCACACAATTAATTTATGCACTTTTTAAAAAAAATGTCCTGAAATTGTTTCAGTTGTTTCATTTTGTTTTTAAGCCCTACAATTCAATTAAAAGAGATTTACAGAAGCTGAGTTGTATTTACATAAAAAAGTATATTTTAATATAGCCACAACTCCCTAAACCAGATGATAATAATCACATTTGAATAACTTTGACATAGGCTGTTGTAAAAATGTATGTTTATTATTTACTGGTGCTAATTTACTTTTTACTGGTGCTAATATAGTTTTTACTGTTGCTAATATAATTTAAAAAAAAGATTTATTTTATTGATCCCAATTTGGGAATTTTTTCATCACAGCAGCAAGTTAAAACAAGGCCTTGCACATAATGTGAGAACAAAAAAAAAAGAACAGAAACAGAACTGAAAAGTAAAATGTATACATGTTGACAGTGAAAAATCTGTAGACTATCTATCAAATGAACACAATGAAGGACAAATTACAGAACAACATGTAAGAGTAGGATATAATTTACATTAAAGGTGGGGTACGTACGTTTGAGAATCCGGCTCGAGATAAACTTGTTGTTATATTCCATGGAAAACATCCCGATAGCAATGAATATCTGAAGTGCTTTGACAAAAATCCATTAAAAAATGTTATCTGTGGAAGCCGTAATACTGTAAAACGCACGACCAATCATCTGAGCCGGCCTGGCTAAAGTAACTGGATGGCCTACCTGCCTATCAGCCTTCCATCTGTGCACAAACTTATCTCGTGCCCTCATTGGTCATGTGCGCGTTCGTGTGTGTTGGAGGAGGGGCTCTGTAAGGAAGTGGCAGATTTTTTCCGGTTGTGTATTTTCAAATTCTAGCGCACTCGAGACGGTTTCTCCAAAATGACCTACCCCACCTTTAAGTGTGCAATTATTCTTAGAAGTAAAAAAGACTGACAGCAAGGTTAGAATGAATCATTTCTCATTCTTATAATTACCTTTTCCTCACACAGGTGCTAGCAGCGTCCATCATCTATCCCAGGTTCTACACTTGCTCCAGCTGCAGCAGACAGATCGGCGCCACAGTCACTTCCTGTCTGGTCTTTATCCTGTATGCCGTTGAAGTAGGGCTGACCCGAGCTAAACCCGGCGAGCTGAGTGGGTTCCTGTCCACAGTCCCGGGCCTCCTCAAGGTTCTGGAGGCCTTTGTGGCCTGCATCATCTTCATCTGCTTGGACCACCACCAGTACTCTAGTTATCCAGGCCTCCAGTGGTGTGTCGCTGTCTACTCCATTTGCTTCATCTTTGCCCTCCTCGTCATCATCTTTACCGTCTGCCGCCTTCTGTCTCTCTTCCCCGCACCATTTGACAAAGTCCTGACAGTATGCAACGTGTTGGCGGTGTTGATGTACCTCACAGCTGTGGTCATCTGGCCGTTGTACAGCTTCCGGAACAATCCCAGGCCGAGCACTTGCAAGGCAGGTGTTCTATGTCAGTGGGATAATTTAGTGGTTATCTCCTTCATGACCGCTTTTAACCTTGGTGCTTACATTGCCGATACTATTTATTCTTGTAGGCTGGTGTTTTTTGTTAGCAGAACATAGGGTGCAAAAACACATCATAGTTCAGGTGTGAAATGTCAAACCGAACTTAGATAAAGCAGCTCTTTGATAACTACTGTTAAAAATTCACTGTATTTTTGTTCATGATAACCCTGACACTCTTTGTAGTAGTTTTCATTTGCTTACTTCTATTTATTGATGATACATTCTTTGAGGACATGGAATAACAGTCCTGTGTCTAGTTTCTAACATTAAGAAGATGCCATCTCAATCTATTTGTATACCCTTTTACTTGCATTATTCTCAATTGACTCTTATTAATTCCGTTATTTTTGATACAGCATTGATATGACAATGATAGTCTCAGTTGCAAACTCACGTAGTGTACAGTATATTGTTGTAAATTCCAGTGTTTGAAATAGGAATAAAAGTGTGATTTTTGTCATTTCTTAACTGTTTCAGCACCTCAGTAACAAATTAAAAACATTCCTGGATTTGGACTTGTAAATGAGTAATATGTTTATTACATTACATTACATTTAGCTGGCGCTTTTATCCAAAGCGACTTACAGTAAGTACATTCGACCAGGAAGATACAACCTTGAAGAAAACTGAATCATATAAGTACATCAGGTTTCATAAAGCCAAACATTTCAAGTGCTACTCAACTGGCTATAAATAAGCCAGTCCTTTATATAAAAGTGCTCTGTTAGCAGTTCTTTGTTAGTAATTCTATCGCTCGAAGTGGAGTCGAAAGAGATGAGTTTTCAGTCTGCGCCAGAAGATGTGCAAGCTATCTGCTGTCCTGATTTCAATGGGGAGCTCATTCCACCATTTTGGAGCCAGGATAGCAAACCCACATGTTTTGCTGATGGGAACTTGGGTCTCCCTCGCAGCGAGGGTCAGTGTTTAATTACTTAATAAACTGTTTAATGTTTAAACAGGCACAGTTGGCCCTCTCCTATCCTTTTCTCAGGATGTTTGCAAAGGTGTGCCAACTCCACTCAAACTGTGCTGCTATTCGTATAAACCAACTGTTCTCTATCATGATATGTAGTTACTCCTCTGTGTTGCCACATTTAATGATGAAACGTCAAAAAAAAAAGTAGTGACGGTAAATGTGTCAACAACACAAGTGTAACTATTTCTTAACTGTTTCAGCACCTCAGCAACAATTTAAAAACATTCCTGGATTTGGACTTGTAAATGAGTAATATGTTTAATGACTTGATAAACTGTGTAATGTTTAAACAGGCACAGTTGGACCTCTCCTATCCTTTTCTAAGGATGTTTGCAAAGGTGTGCCAATTCTGCCAAAGTGTGTATACCTTCCACAACTCCACTCAAACTGTGCTGCTATTCGTATAAACCAACTGTTCTCTATCATGATATGTACGGTAGTTACTTCTCTGTGTTGCTACATTTAATGATGAAACGTCAAAATAAAAAAAGTAGTGACGGTAAATGTGTTTTTTAACCAAGGAAAGTGATAGGTCAGGATTAAAGTCTGGTTTGCTTATCTTTTGAGATTAGATACACAATCTTACCCCAGTCCAAGCATTGCTGCCCTCTATAGTAAAAATGGAGAATCATGAGTATAAATAATAATTATCTTGTAAACACAAATCAAGAGGAGGAAAGAGAGTAAAATCAAACATCAATTTTAAAAAAGGGCTTTCTGTGTCTATAAGTTATAGGTTGTCGACCACATTACACAATATTATTTTGGACCCAAACCATAATGCAAACTTACCCTTAGGCACCAAAATACAAATATTTATTTTTGTAATGAGTGCTTTTGTTGTCATATACGAGGAGATTTTTTTATAATTTGTTTTGCTTCTTGTCTTAATGTATAGAAAGTGAGTTTGAGTTTTAACAGTATATTTTGCTTTTGGTAGAGGGCAATGTAAACACTGATGTAATGACTAACATCGAGTAAATACACAAAACAATCTATTGTTATTTTTCTCTTTTTAATGTGGAATAGAATAATATAAACTTTCTTCACGTTATTTTAATGTAGTTAAAGTCAAATCTAATAAATGGGGCTAAAGACGTGAACTGTTATATATGCTAAAGCATTAAAGGGTCTCTTGAGTTTTCTTACACTGCGAGGATCTTTTATCATCTGATTTGACATTACATTACATTACATTGCATTTAGCTGACGCTTTTATCCAAAGCGACTTACAATAAGTACATTCGACCAGGAAGATACAGCCTTGAAGAAAACAGAATCATATAAGTACATCAGGTTTCATAGAGCCAAACATTTCAAGTGCTACTCAACTGGCTATAGATAAGCCAGTCCTTTATTAGTATATAAGTTCTTTGTTAGTAACTCTATCGCTCGAAGTGGAGTCGAAAGAGATGAGTTTTCAGTCTGCGCCGGAAGATGTGTAAGCTTTCTGCTGTCCTGATTTCAATGAGGAGCTCATTCCACCATTTTGGAGCCAGGATAGCAAACCCACGAGTTTTTGCTGATGGGAACTTGGGTCCCCCTCGCACCGCAGTGCGGGTGCAGCGAGCTGTTTGGCCTATGCAGAGCGGAGTGCACGTGCTGGGGTGTACAGTTTAACCATGTCCTGGATGTAGGAAGGGCCAGATCCATTCACAGCATGGTACGCAAGTACCAGTGTCTTGAAGTGGATTCTAGCAGTTACCGGAAGCCAGCGAAGGGAGCGGAGGAGCGGCGTGGTGTGGGAACATTTAGGAAGGTTGAAGACCAGACGAGCCGCTGCATTCTGGATGAGCTGCAGAGGTCGGATGGCACATGCAGGTAGAACAGCCAGGAGGGAGTTGCAGTAGTCTAGGCGTGAGATGACGAGAGCCTGGACCAGAACCTGCGCTGATGTCTGGGTCAGCTGGGGACGTATCCTCCTGATGTTGTAAAGTTTGTATCTGCAGCAGCGGGTTGTAGCAGCAATGTTTGCAGTGAAGGACAGTTTGTTATCTAGGATCACACCCAGATTCCTTGCAGTCTGAGTCGGGGAAACAACAGAGGTGCCGATGTTAATTGTTAGGTCAAGAGTGGGACAATCTTTTCCCGGAAGGAAAAGCAGTTCAGTCTTGTCAAGGTTGAGCTTGAGGTGATGAGCAGACATCCACTGAGAGATGTCAGCTAGGCAAGCAGAGATGCGTGCGACGACCTGGGTCTCTGAGCGGGGAAAGGACAGAATTAGTTGGGTGTCGTCAGCGTAGCAGTGGTATGAAAAACCAATGCGGGCTAATGACAGATCCGAACAAGTTTGTGTACAAGGAGAAGAGGAGGGGACCGAGAACAGAGCCCTGAGGGACTCCTGTAGTTAATTGACAAGGATCGGACTCGGACCCTCTCCAAGTTACCCTGTAGGTGTGGTCTTTGAGGTATGAGGTGAGGAGGGAAAGTGCAGTGCCTGAAACTCCATGTTCTTGGAGAGTGCGAAGGAGGATCTGATGGTTCACGGTGTCGAATGCAGCAGACAGGTCCAGAAGGATGATGACAGAGTAGAGGGAGGCTGCTTTAGCAGTGTGCAGTTCCTCAGAGACAGCAAGGAGAGCAGTTTCTGTGGAGTGACCTGCCTTGAAACCAGACTGGTGCGGATCCAGAAGGTTGTTCTGATGGAGATAACAGGAGAGTTGTTTAAAGACAGAGAGAGACAGGCCTGTAGTTTATAACATCAGACGGGTTGAGAGAGGGTTTCTTTGATCCACGTAATTGTTGATTTTCAGATTATTCTACACCAACCATTCAAAATGTCCTGTTTTTTTGTTTTATATTTAAATATATTGCTCTAACTAGTATACCATGGAGTGTTTTTATGCTGTTAACTGACAAAGTGTATACACTTCAATTAAAAAACGATATATTTTATTTAAAAAACATTATTAAACTACCCAGGGACAAATATGAGATCTATCTTGTGAGTGTGATTTTCCGTAGGACTTGACCTTACACCCCATCATTGTGTTGGAGTTTAGTTTCTGAACAAGGCTTGCACTGAGGACCAGAGTGCAATGTGTGTGGTGTGAGATGAATATGATAACAGACAACCTGTATCCAATCCGTGAAGTCAAACACGGGCCATAAACTGTGCAGATAAGCCTGGGATGCTCTGTTCGAGTATACACCCACCACACTTTGAGTTTCAGTTTCAAAGAACACACCTGCTCAGGAGCTCTTGGCTACATTGATTGCTTTGACAGGAGCTGGTTTGAAAAACAAGGCCTTGCTGAACGAGGCGTGCACTGAGAAGAATCATCTGACATTGGAAACTTTATTTTTTTGGGGTCAAACAGATTAATCCTGTGCAGCCATGATTGGTGTGGAATTGCGGGCGCTCACTCAGCCAGTGGGCATCATACGAATAATGGCGGCCATCCTCACCTGTATGTGTTTTAGCCTGGTGGCAACAGTGGGATACGTAGAGTCTCCCTACTGGGCGTGGTGCATGTTCACCTGGTGTTTCTGCTTCTTCTTCACTCTTCTCATTCTCATCCTGGAGTTCACAACTGTCAACACCAAATTGCCTTTTGCCTGGGAGGATTTCACCACTGGCTTTGCCATGCTGTCGACCCTCCTGTGTCTTTCCGTCTCCATCATATACCCCATATTTTTCACTTGCAAGACCTGCCACCGACAGATCGGAGCCTCTGTTGTGTCCTGGGTTTGTTTCGGGGTGTACGCAGGCGAGGTGGTTTTAACTCGCCTTCGTCCAAGCGGGCAGAACATCGGGTTCCTCTCCACGTTGCCCGGCATCATGAAGATGCTGGAGACGTTCCTCGCCTGTCTCATCTTCATGTCCCTGGAGACAGGACAGTATTCAAGCTTCCCAGGAATGCAGTGGTGCGTGGCCGCGTACTCCTTTTGCTTCATCTTCGCCCTCCTCATAATCCTGCTCACCACTGCACAGCTGAACTCTTTTGTTCCGTTCTTTGACAAACTTGTGATTGTCTATAACATTTTGGCAGCTGTGATGTATACAACAGCAATGGTGATCTGGCCACTGTACAGTTTCCGCAACAATAAGAGACCCATTACCTGTGCCTCCCTCTGTCCCTGGGATAAACTGGTGATGGTCACCTTCATGACGATATTCAACGTCATTGTTTACACCCTGGACACGGTTTACTCCATACGCCTTGTGTTCTTTGTAAGCAATGAGTGAAGCTGCTGCCTCTCAACGTGAACTGAAAACAATCCAGGGATTTATAGATATACTGTTCTTTTAGACACAATGCTGAATGCAATACATATATTCTGCTGAAGATGAGTGATTAAATTAACAGCATGTTTGGTGCCCTGTATACTATGTGGAGTTAGTTAATGATTACAACTATTATATCACTGTTGTAAACATTTAAATTAGCCTGGTAGAACTTTGGATCCTGATGTAAATCAAATAGTGCAGGTCATAATTTTGAGCTCCTACTTTAGTTTTTATAACACTGTGTCACAGTCAAATAAGGCCACATGTCAATCTATGTCGACACTTAAATGATTGTGATGTCATCATTCGTGGGTGGCCTGCTGATTAAAGGCATAGCGGTTGGTAGCACCCTCATGATCATCTAATCTAATGCTCCACAAAAAAGCATTAAAATGTACTATTCCTTTATTCGTACAATTATTTTCTGGCAAAGTAAATGCCTACAGATAACAATGAGTTTAACATGATGCATGGACAGTGACAAGCAGTGCGTCCATTGAAAGATGCAACGGGAAGAGAAGAGGAAGAGAAATAGGTAGAGGCGAGACAGCGAGAGATTTCCAAGTTGAAGCGATGTGTGGGAAAAGTGGAAGAGAAAACCCTTTAATTAACAGCTAACTGCTGCAGGAGTTGTTGTTTTTTTTCAAGGTGTTATCTTTCTTTTTTTCTTATTTAGCTTCTTTTCTTGTTCAAACTTGTAGTGGGTAGGAATGGAAAGCTACAAAAAGTATGACGTCAATTCATTATTTTCGTTTTTTAACCAATAGGAAGTGTAAAAAGACATCAACCAAATCTCACTTGTAATCCTGCAGCCTTTGTGCTACCTGGCACACCAATCCCTGTGAGCGATCGGGAGTCAAAAGGAGCAACCGGAGCGTGGAAATTTAGCTTTTCTTCTCATGTCAGTCTGTCAGAAAGACAGAGCTTTTTTAAGTCAATTGTCTGTTTCTGTCAGACACAGAGGCATGCACAATCTGCTTTCATTTAGATTGCACAAGAGACAGAAATGCATTAAACAGAGTGTTTTCTTCTCCATAAAACTGAATAAATATGGTGGCAATTTAAACTAGGCTGCAGCTACAGATCAGTTGTAAGAATGACATTTGTTCATGAAATCTAATCTTGTACTTTAGAAAGGATCTACTAGACTCAGCAGTGGGAAAGTGTTTCTGTGCTGTATGTTCATTAAATCAATGACATTCCTCCAACCTGCTCTAACTCTGTTATCTGAGGGGAGTGTGTCAAACACTATTGACAATCATTGACAGGTTCACTCATTAAGTGCCGTCTAAACTAAATAAATGATTGCAATTTATGGCAATGGCAAAACTTATCTTGGAACTCATTTACTTTGATTCTCCCCAAGAAGGAATTTTAGGGAACGTAGCTGTAAGGACATGTTTAAGGGATTCTCAGTGTACAGTATTTTTAAGCAACAATAATCGTTGACCCTTAATGTGTTTATATGTTTTAAAATAAATCAAGTTTAATGTATTTAAATGTTTTACCTCTAACTTGTTCTTAATTCACACAGTTTATTACATTACGTTTATATTGTTTAATATTTACTAGGGAAAAAACAATGCCTGTCAAAGGTGTTTCATCATCTCTGGTTTATGATGATATTTGCTTATTAAGATATAAAAAAAATTAAAAAGCTATTTCTTTTAGACTATTTTATATCAATGTTCTTATTCTAGCGAATTTACATTGACGTTTTAATGTAAAGAATAAACCTCAATAAATGTATCGACATTTTGTTATCAGCAATAAACACATTTCTTAACTTCAGGTCCATTTTTTGCTTAATTAATCTTACTTCCCAATAACCTCTTACTCATTTTTAGGGATCTTTTTTTTATTTTATCCAAAATAATGTGGATACCTTTTGGACCAATCAGTGACAAGATGCAAAATGTAGCTGCTTTTAGTTTTTATGCTCCCCACAAATGAAAAAAACGTCCAGACAACCTGAGGTCTTCACTAACGCTGAGTTATTTTAATTCGAGTCTAAAAACACTACTTTTTAGAGCTGCTTACCCAGACGCCTTTTAACTTATTTTAGCAACTACCGTATTTACAATGTCGTTTTTAAACTATTTTGTATCTCATTAATGCATTGTTTTTATGAATCTGTTATTCTATTATGTTTATTCATTGTGTTCCTTTCTGTTGTCTTACTATTATGTGTTAATGATCATGTAAAGCACTTTGAATTGCCTCTGCGTCTGAAATGTGCTATATAAATAAACTTACCTTACCTTGTAGCGCAATAATTAGGGTAACAGATTTACCTTCAAATTATAACACCCCATCAGCCTATTTGTTTTTGTTTATTTGTTTCTGTAAATTGATGGGAGAGCTGTTATAAGCCTGTGGCTTCATGACCTTTTCTGACACCTCTAATTTGTTCACACATTTTCAGAGAACTGTACCAAAATGTTTCATGAATGCTCCAATCAAATTCTTTAAGAGTTGGCTGTGTTTGAGATAGTGTAAAAATAGCTGGAAATGACCATTAGCATGATCAAAAGTGCATTGGGTAGGTCTTTACAGTGTTCTAAAGAGCTATTTATTAAGCTAGCTAAAGACAGTCTTTAAACAGGAGCTTTTTATTTTTCTCAACATAGTATTCTGGAATAACTCTATACTGTCAACTGTATGTTATTATATATAAAGGTGTATGTTGGCAATCCAGTTTATTGTATTTTTTTTTTAAAACATCCTTGTCCTGCTGTATGCTGTGATCCACTGAAGTGAGCTCACTAGATACATCCTTCCCTTTTAAGTGATCATCATCTTTAATTGATCTTCTCCTCTGATTAGTGGCCTTTAAATGTTACTGTGCAGCAATCAGGAGAGGACGTTTTGAAAATATATCACCACTTATTAACTGGCACTATTTCAATATTGTCCGGGGGAAAAAATCAATACACCAAATATTTGAAAAATGTTTGTGAGAAAGAGATAGAGAGAAAATGCCTGCATGTTTGCTGAGTCATTTTAAGTCTTAATATAACAAAATGTACCTGTTCAAATAGTAAACTGAATCCCTCTTTATCAAATGTGTATGCAAATTAAAGCACAAAACGACGGTCTTAGCTACAATGCTAATACTGCTAGCAGTGGATTGCACTTTAAAGACTATATCAGTGCTTTTATAAACAAACCTTGTATCTGCCTCCGCATTCTGATGTTTAACAAAGCAAATGTTTTCTGGCTTATTAGGCAACTTTGTTTTTTGCAGAGTTATGGAAATTCAGAAAGTAAGTTTTGTGGTTGTTTCTTAATTTCTTCAGTTTAAGCATTTTTCAGCAGCGATTGGCTGCACTGTGAAAGTTCAACAAATTTGAACTTTTTATACATATTTTTTAATTAAGTAGGTTTTTACTGTTTGAAGGTTTCTCATTTCTCTAATTTCCCCTCCTCAACTCCTCGGTCCTCGACTCCTCGGTCCTCCGCTAGTGACCCGGAAATGGATTTCAGCGCGCCATGTTGAAGGACATCTAATTTCTCTAAATGCACATCGAGGCCCGAGGATCGAGCATCGAGGAGGCTCTCTGGAGGAGCTATAATCGAGGATACACTGATGTATCCTCCGCGGATGGAGTGATGTTTATAAGAGTCGTGACGCACGGCCGGACTTATCTCAGCCAATGACAGCTCTGCATGCATCCCCTGGATATTATTTTATTAACTGCTTTAATCAAGACGCGATTTTTCTAAAACCATTTAGTGCTTCACACTGTGAAGTGTGTGAGTGTGTGTGTGTGTGTGTGTGTGTGTGTGTGTGTGTGTGTGTGTGTGTGTGTGTGTGTGTGTGTGTGTGTGTGTGTGTGTGTGTGTGTGTGTGTGTGTGTGTGTGTGTGGGTGTGTGTGTGTGTGTGTGTGTGTGTGTGTGTGTGTGTGTGTGTGTGTGTGTGTGTTTTATCTGATCCGGATGGTTACTAATTCCTTTTCTTCAGGAAAGTTGATTTGACCGGAACATGTTACTGTACCTTGAAGATACAGTTACATTAGGCGCGTTCACACCGGAGTAATTTTCCCCGTACTTTTCCCCATACTTTTCTCGTTTAGTTCCGTTAGTACCCCTTATGTCGCGTTCCCACCAAAAAGAGTACTTAGTGCCGGGAACTTTTACCCCCATTGTTAGTGCCTGCTGAGAGGTGTTACTCTCTTGGGGGCAAAAAAGTGCCCCAGTTCTTATTGGCTGGGCGAATTGCAAACCACGCCCCGTAAAACTCTGAAATGTTTTTGTAGAGCCAGCCAGCACACAAACGCAGAGAGACTAACTTATGGGAACACAAAAGAAAACATGGGAGCGGTGGAGATGAGGAGGTGTCGGCGTTCTGGCGATTTACTCGGAAGGCTTCAACTCCGGGCACTTCCAGCCGGGCTGGATCGGCTCTTAGTTCCATAGGGGAACTAAGTGCTGGGAACTACTGTAAGTGCTGGGAACTAAGAACGGCAAAGTACTTGTTGTGAATGCGGCTAATGTCATAGGTTCTTTCAGCTAATTGCTCATAGCTAATATACTGTAGCCTCCGTGATTTTTCAAAAATGATCACAAAGATCCTAAATGAGCACTTGGAGCAATTCTCATCTCATTTAAGAACAAATCATTTCAAGAAGCCAAAAAACTCACTCTTCCTGTGGTTTAGTGTTAATGCTAGGAGGCAATCTGTCATCAACACAGACATTTGAAAATGTTGAAACTTTGAGTCTTGAGTCCAATACATTTACAAAACATAATCTAAGTTTTAATATGTATTATATTCACACTATATTTAAATCTCTGCGCTTTCAGAAGGTCAACAAGGTCAACACCTCAGTTATTTACTTTATCTTTAACTTGTCATTTTAGATTAAACCTGCCAAGAGGATAGGTATTTAACAAGAAATAACACTAACTCCAACCCCTTTTGCAAAAGGCCAAATTAAAATCTGTTTTCCAATCCTACCAGCTAGTACATTATCCCCTGATATCCCAGATCTTAGCCAGACTAACCTATAGAGCAGGGGTGTCCAAACTGTTTTTTACTGAATTATTGAAGTATTTCAAGCTTGTTATGTATATAAGTCATTGGGCTTTTTCAACTAAGATATGTTAGAAAATGTTTCCAACTTTAATTGACTGAATTTATTTGAAAAGTGGTCTTATTATCACATGAATAGTACTGTGTAATATATGTTTACATTTATATTTAAAAAGTACAATAGAACACAAGCACAAGTTTCAAGTGGTTCAAAATGGTCCGCGGGCCGCATTTGGCCCCCGGGCCGTAGTTTGGACACCCCTGCTTTAGAGCCATAACTCCTTCTGTAAGATTTGAGGAGAGTCAGTATTTTTTTATCCAACTCAGAAAATGTTATGTTCACCATTGAAGGACAAGTGTTCTCAAACATTCCCACACCAGACGCCAGGAGTTGTTATTTCGAGCTTCCGCTTTGTGCAAATCCTCCCTTTCTTCAGACAGAGGGTTAAATGCAGGCTGACACTGTCACTTCCATGAAAGCCTAATGTCGCCTGAATGCTTAATGATATGTCTTCCTTCAAAAATCCTGGCAAGTTATAATTATGATTGTCAAATGGGGTTTCCTTTAATAATAAAATATAGCCTTTCTGTCTTTCCTAATTAACGACTCTGGTTTTCCCTCAGGGGAAATGATAAAGGGCCGTGTTAACAGGAAGATAACATACTGCAATTAATTAGCATAATGCAAAAAGACACACTGAGGACTTTTATAGCTTATCAAAGAATGAGTATGATGTCTGGGTGACGCTCATCTTTTTTTAAATCTTCAGATTAGGAGAAACATTTCCTGGAAACTCAGATTGTTTTAAGATAGTTGTTTTTTTATCTTATTTTATTGATACAATCAGAGGAAACACACAGCAGTTAGCTTTGCTCTCACAGTTAAGCACAAGTTATTAACCTAAATAGCTAATCATAAGTCGGCAGTTAATTAAATGAACAATCTTTACATGGAAAATAATTCCCCAAGCTCATGTGCATCACAACTATGAATTTAAACGTTCTCAAAGTAATTAATCCCGTAGTGAAACAACAGAGAGATGTAATTTGCTTTCATACTTTCTACTTGTATTCCTTTAAGTATGGATATATCGTGTAAAATATATTATATACACCGCATACAAATATATTATATACACCGCCCTAATATTTAGAGAAACAATTTCCCCACGAGGGATTAATAAAAGTCCATCTTAAAAAGGAAACTGATGAACACAGAAGACAGCCCGGTGCCTACATTAAAATGTAATTTAATGATGATACAAACAGGGAGACTGCTGGGAGATTTAAAAAAAAAACTCTCCTATTGATACTGTGTGTGGGTTTTTTATCTAGAAGAGTGATCATACAGCACAGATACCGATTGATTTTTTATATTTTAAAAACCTTTTCATCTTCTGACATGAACACGCAGCGCCAGCCACAGCGTCGCCACTCTGGAACTCCTCTCATTAATTCACTTCAACTTTCTTTGTCCTCCACTCAACCCTTTCCTGCACACCAAAACACACACACACATGTTTTGCCTCATCGTGGTGATCAGAGGTGGAGTATTGATTCAGCTCAGTAAGGAGTTGGGATGACAAAGTAACTTTAGAAATGTAGTCCGTTACAAACTTATTACCTGTAAAAAGGGTTAGGTTTGTTTTGAGGAAATTAGTGTAAGGAAAGTAGATCACTGCAGCCAATGTTAGAAGAATGTAAACACTCTATTGACTCAAAGGCCATTCAAGGACAATTTAGGGTATTTCTGTATAGAAACATACAATGAGCTGCTGTTTTTGTCATTTTATAAAAGAGAAAAACATTTTTGCCAGATTGACTACACTGTGGCGTACTATTACATTTCCTTAAGTCTTAAAAGTCTAATAAAGAATACCTGAGTTTTACATATGTTTACCCATCCATTCATATCAATGAGAGTAGACTAAATCAGGCTTTTTTAGACACCGTTTTGTGATCATCTTGTCTCGATTTTTTTTCCAGAATCAATACGTTTTTTAAAGAATATATATTCTGGGAGGTCTTTTGCAAATAGCAGCTAATTTAGGCTCGAGCTGCTCCTCATGCTGCGATGAGGGGATACAGAGATTAAGCCCACTCCTTACACCAGATCGTTTTTTCTCTTTCTCTGGAGACACACTTTAGTGTTTACACTTGGTGGAGCTTCAGGTTACAAAACTAGTTGCAAAAAGAAAAGGACACCAAATACATGAATGCAAAAGGCTTAGAGGAACCGGCAAAACAGGTAAAACCTCACCAGTAGCAGATAAGGAAACCAAAATCCAGTAGTCAGACAATAAGGTCCAAAAAACACACACACCCTGCACTCTAAAAACGAACTCAGGCGACCTTTCACCTCCACTTAATTAAATGCATGGTTGCAAGATAAAAATGTGAGTTCATTGATTTGGATAAACATTTTAAGTTGCAAATATTAATTTATAAGTTGTGTTGACGAAATAATCTTGGTAAATACATCAACTTAATATTGTGTGTAATTTGAACTCTGATTTCTGCGTTAATTGACTTAAAACTAAATTCAAGTTGTAGTAAGTAATGCAATTGGCTTGATAACTTAATTGTTCTACACCTTGAGTTAAGGATTTCAAGTCCACTCCCACTTAACATGCCTGGACAAGTTCCGACAGTTAAGACACATAGAAATATACAAAGGACATTTTAAGGTGAGTGTCATCTTTTGTCATTCAAATACAGTAGATAGCCTTGTAGTTGCACTCTATAGGCAAATTGCTGTTTGACCAAAATTAGTAGCCTTTGAACTGCGAATAGTTATGTGAGAGGATACAAAGTAGTAGAGGCTACTGTGAGAGTAAGAATACTTTGGTTACTATTGTGATATCGCTTTTTATTAAAAATGAATCCCGGTGAAGCAGATCAAGGACATGCTGCTTGAGGTAGGATCGTTATTTAGAGTTGTCATTGAAATGCAAGTTGTTGGCACCCATTCAGAATATATTCATGTAGGTAATTTCTCTTTTTTTCCTTTTTCAAAAATAGCACAATACAATTGAAGTACTCAGAGAACTATAGCCATCCGCTGCCTTGTCGTGTACCTTGGAGAAAACGAAGAGGACCTTTTCAATGAGTTTAGCGACGTAATTAAAAATCTTGAAATAAAATAAATTCCAAGGAAAAAAGCGCTGCTCTCTGTCAGTTACATTTTGAAGCATATTGCACTTTTGGCCACACCCCAATCAATAATATATTAGCAACGTTTAGCATGGATAGGTGTTGACAGCAATGGCATGCAAAGGATTGAGTACAATTTGAAAAGTTGCTTCTGCTCTTCACTTAACCAGTTCAAATATTGTATGGAACCTGCAAAAACGATGAGAAGATACACTAAAACTTGCACGGTTGTGATTGACAAAATCTGTCCACATGCATTTAAACACTATAGGCAAAGTACTCAAAAGCACCTCTGTGTGTCTTCAGGACCACATTCCCATGATGACACACACATGCAGACTCAATAGGTGAAAACAATAAGCGTTGCTTTAGCAGCTGGTAATAATGAGTGACAGTTTAAAAAGTATGCAATTACCTAATTCATTATCTCTTATGCGCTGACCTATTATTTAATGTGCTTCAAAGGGACGTGGATATCGCCTTCATCAGTGACCGGTCCACCCCAGGATCTGACGATACGATGGCAACCATCTTGGTGGAGGGAAACAAATGAATGAGCAAGCATTCTGCGTTAAATGTGTTCATACTGTTTGAAATAATGACTGTCGGCAGTGTAAACATCTTTGTTACATCTTTTGTAAAATGTATGTGTGTGATCTGCAGATTGGTGGCCATTGAGAGTTTGTTTCTGTAGTTTTACAAAAACTTTACTTTGGCACTGGTTTTAAATATGCAAAGGCCTCTAACTTTGTTGTGATGGCAGAATTTATTTGCTGTGTCCCCATTTCCCATGGTAATATGGCTAATTATTTGTGGGGCAATTTAAATTTGTGTTATTTATCTTTTTTCAAGATTTAAATGAAGCTCAGCGCAAGTTCTTTCAGGAAGACTGGGTGTATATACATTCACTCCGCAGCTGCTTATAATCAGCTCATCACAGGCGTTCTCTTTAACCTATTACATTTCACCTCATTCTCCAGCAGCCAATCAACGTGCTGCAGCCAAACTATAAAATGGTTCTCCTCTCTCCTGCAGCCAGCTGTGATTTCAGGTGTTCATGCACCTTATCATATGGCATGTGTCAATACATTTTCAAACTAAATGAATTCTCTCCTGATTGAAACATCATGTGTTGAAATAAACAACTGCAGTTCAAAATAAAAAGTGAATTGCCTAATATTTTTGTTGTGGAATCAATTAATTTCATTCTTTAAAGGCAAAAACATGAAAAAGCTAAGAAAAAAAACTATTGAATACAATATATTTGGAGCAACTTAATTTATAAATGGTTGTCAACTTAAAAATGTGTGTTCACAATGATGGTAATTAAGTACATAAAACTTAAAATTCCTGTTAAATCATGCGGTAAAACAAGTTGGAACAACTTAATTTTTGGAGTAATCATCTTAAAAACGTATATCCTGAATGAGGATAATTAAGTACGTACAACTTTAAATTATTTTTAAATCATGTAGTAAAACTAACCGGAACAACTTAATCTTTTGAGTAATCAACTTCAAAATTGTGTTTATGCTACGAATTATGAAGTAAGTGGTAATTAAAAACACCTCTGATTGTAGAGGAAAAGCCTTCTCCCCTAACTCAAATAAATGTCTTGCTTTAACCCTTTGGAGTCGACCGTCACGCCCAGGTCACGCCGGCGTGATCAGATCACATGACCTGTTCAAGCCGGTGCCGCATAAAAACAACAGTCCGGACAGCATTGCCGTGTGTTTCTGTCGAAAGTACTGGCTTGAAACTATATCCCAGTCTTTGTTTCATGCAAAAAGACCCAGTAAACACGGAGATACGATGATATAAATTCAATACATTTCAAAAGTATGAAAAATGGAAGCACATATTTGAATATCCTCGCCGTATTTGATCATTTTACGAAACGGAAAATACTGGAAACTGTAGATCCTGCTCAACAAGATGTATATGTGTATTTCTGTCGAAAGTACTGGCTTGAAACTATATGCCAGTCTTTGTTTCATGCAAAAAGACCCAATAAACACGGAAATACAATGATATAAAGTTAATGCAAATATATTTCAAAAGTATGAATAATGGAAGCACACATTTTAATATCTTCGCTGTATTTTATCATTTTACGAAACGGAAAATACTGGAAACTGTAGATTCTGCTCAACAGGATGTATTTACCAGGGAGGGGGTGAGGTAATCAGGTAAACGCAGTGATACGAAGCAAGACGTAAAGAGACGAAGAGGGACGGCGGGAACCAAAGAGAGGCGGCGGGAAATGGAGAGAGACGAAGATATACGAAGAAAGGCGGGAGACGAAAAGAGACGGAGGGAGACTGCGATTGAAGTAAAGTGACAGACACACATTGAGCATTTAGATACAGTTAGATAGATATAGAGTTTTGAAGATTCAACTATGATGAAGAGAACTCTGAACGTGAGTCAAGCTATAAGCTTGTTTTTTGACATGGAGGAGGAGGAGCCTGTTATGTTGCCCTCTGTGTCGTTGACAAAAACTGCTTTGAAGCGTGGCACAGATAAAGACAGAAAAAACAGATTTTTGTACATAATGTGTATATATATGTTTGTATTATATTTATAATAACACTTGCACTTTTATCAGAATGAAATCCCATGTACATTATTTAAGCTTTTAAATGTTGTGTTGTGCCTACTGTGTCACTGTTGACAGAACTTGAGAAATGAGGAAAAAAAGCCTATGGATACACCTGTTATTTGTTCATAAAATTTGTATAGAGTGGCGAAGTCACGCCCACTTACTTCCGCATCATGGGACCTTATTCCGAAAAAATAATACATTGAAGTCAATGGAGAGAGAAAACTTATCTTTTGATCCCGTTTGAATTGAGCCATGAAATACACATATGTTGTTTGTCAATCTTAAAAAATAATTTCCATGTCAAAAAATTCAAAGTTTGTCTTAAAACTGTTGAAATATAAGACTATGAGAAATACGCAACTAGAAAGACTACAAATCCCAGAGTTGCGTAAGTGCTGTCATAACTGATGTATTTCCTCCAGATAGCTAAAAATACATTTACTTACTGTACTTACTTACTTTAACAAGATGCCTGTGTGCTTTATTCCAGGTTGTTATCATACCAGTAATAGTACCTCTTGCTCGTTCTCGAAGAGCAACTAAAACAAAACACGAGAGTGTACCTTGTTAGCTAATGTTAGCTAGCTGACATTAACGTTACACATTACACTCGTGTTACTCACCGAAACCTTGCAAAGCCGGTCCCGCATGCTGGCTCTTACGGAACCGACTAAATCCCCTTTTTCGTATGTAAAGCTCTCAACATGCCCAGACTTGTAGTGATTTTCACCTCTTTCAATACTTTTGGCCTCATTCTGAAAGAAAGAGGTGAAATGTACCAACGTGACGGCCATCTTGGTGTTGGTGACGTGTGCAAGACCAGAGTTGTAGTTTATTGAGCGCTTCACACAAAGAAATGTGTAACTTCACAGTTTTACAACACATTTAAAAAATTTTGACTTGCAAAATTATCTTTTAAATTGACGAACATCATATGTGTCATTCGTGGCACAATTCAAACGGGATCGAAAGATAATCTTTCTCTCCCCATTGACTTCAATACATTATCTTTCCGAAATAAGGTCCCATGGAGGTCCACCGGAAGAGGAGGGACTTCGCCACTCTATTTAGGTTCATGCTACCTCAATCAAACTTTCACATTATCTTAGTGAAATCCCATGTATATATTTCCAGCTTTCAAATGGTTTCGTTGTGTATGTTTGTGTTACCTATATGAAAAATAATATCCTTTTCAAAATCGTTTTTTTTGTGATTTTGGGTCCAAAATGTTCATATAGTATCTCAAAATGAAAGAAATAACTATCAGCTTATATAGGTGAGGTTGTCCTTAAAAAAAAGATACCAAACATTGACATGCCAAACATTTCTTAATGGGGTTTAGTAAGACAAATCAAAAGTATGCGAAAACGGCCAAATTAGCCCAGGACTCCAAAGGGTTAAGACAATTTCATTAGAAGTTGTCTTAACTCAATAAACATCGATGCAAACTGTTGCGTTGATTTTCTTTGTTGAGCCAAGGCATTTGTTTTTAGAGTGTGGCAGGAAAAAAATGGATCTGTTGCCTATATGAAATGAGTGGGTGATAAAGGAATAAGGTTAGTGGGGAAACTCAAGGGAGAGGGAAATAAGAAGAGGGACGGAGAGGTCTCTGAGTAATTCAAAAGATCTGTTCTGCTTAATTGCCCTTAACTCTAGTTTGACACGTTTAGGTTTGGTCCGCTTTCTGTAATGCCACAACAGCTTTGGTTGACTCTGTAAGAAAAGCAAATCGTTTTACAAGGTAAAATATACACCTGAAAATATGATGTGCATGGTTCAAAAGGATTTTTTATTGACGTAGTAACCTTGAAACTGACAGCTGGCATTGCCCTCATTGGACAAAATACAGTGTGAATGAGCCATGTCATTATCGTGACAGTACCACTGCACACCACTGTCCCTGCAGGGCAAGCCTCTATACACAGGCTTTGAAAGTGTTTACTTAAGCACTCAATCACAAGTCTCATATATCTGCCTGTTTGGTCTGGTTAGAACCAGTCAGACTGGCCCATAAAGAATGAGACGACATCAACTTCCTACTGTCCCCTATTAACTCCAATTGATGCTTCAGACTAATAGCTTACAAAAAAATGAAATGGTGTAGTACACACTGTAAACAAGCATGCAAACACACACACGCTTGGACTTGCACAGACACACTTTTTTTCCCAACAGAGGCATTTTATACTGGCAACTTTATCTTGTGTTTGTTGTGTGTGTGTGTGTGTGTGTGTGTGTGTGTGTGTGTGTGTGTGTGTGTGTGTGTGTGTGTGTGTGTGTGTGTGTGCGCGTGCGTGCGTGCGTGCGTGCGTACGTGCGTGCGTGCGTTCATGCGTGCGTGCCTGCTTGCGTGTTTGTGTGGTCATCTAAAACAGTTGGCAGTAAAATGGATTTCATTTGGAACAGTACTGTAATTTAAAGCCCTTAGTTGATTAATCCATGTCCTAAAAAGCAACATTAATATCATACCTCAGATGTATTCTCTATGCAGTATTTCACACCTACATTTCATATCCAGCGAAAGACAAATATAAGCTCCGTGTATATCTTACATTATTCTTCTGTAGCACTGAGGCCAGATTCCTTTAAGCCTCCTGTAACGCATTTATAGATTGAATCCATAGATGTTTGGGCAAGCCGTTAAGTTAGCAAACATAATGAATAAGAAAAAGGGTGAAGTGAAAGGACACGTCATAGGGTGCAGTTCCTGTTGGACACGACACAACTGCTGTAAATCATTTGAATTATTGTATTGACCATGCCATATCTACAACTGATAAGCAACAACAAAAAGGGAAACACCTGATACTCCACCCCGAAAAAAACTCTCCATATGTCTCACACGCTTATTTAACATTTCCTTACTGACCATTTAAGGAAGAAGGTATGGATGGGCGTTGACAAGGGACCGGCCCAGGCCCGGCTCCAGGATGAAATTACTGAGGGGGCTGTTAAAAAATCAGAGGGGGCGATTTTTTTTTCACAACAACGAAAAATACTGGCAATGTAATGAATTGAAACACCAAGCTTTTTTCCTTCTCATTGCTCTACAATCTCTTTGCTTCTTTATTTTTATTCTGGATTTACCCCTCTCGTTCTGTTCTTTTCCTCTGATCTTTAATATTAGATAGTACATTATTAGATGGGCGAACTTTGGTTAACATACTAACATTGATTTCCTCAATTTATAAATGGACAGGCTCTGTAATTATACCATAACCTTTTCTCCTCTATCCCTTAACCCGTTTTCCTATACAGATTTACTTACTTACTATCTACTCTAGTCAGGTCAGGATTAAAGAAACATTAATCTGATTGATTTTTTTTTTTCAGGATTGAATGTTCAAATCAAGGCCTAAAACCTGGCTTTTCATAAGAAAGTCATTAATATATCAACCAAATGTAATATTGGATCAAATACTACACCAAATGGACAGACACAGATTAAAAATAAAAATAAAGTCCCCTGGTTTGTCTCTACTGCCATGAGAAAAATCAAATCAATGTTCCAAAATCCGTCACTAGATGTCGCTCATTGTACCAATTTGGTTGATATAATACATAACATATTATTATTCTAGTAAAAGGGCTCGCTTTGGCAAAAACCTGATCCATACAGCCCTAAATAATAACAAGTAACCATCACGTGTGGTGATATCTGTAGTTGTCTGTCTTATTTTTTGTTGATGTCAAACAACATGGATTTCAAGTCAATATACGAAAGTAAATCAAGAAATGAAGTAAACAAGCTGATTTTCAAGTTCCTTAAAAACACTGGTCTGAGGACAAGGATTTAATATGAACATTTAATAAATCAACAGTAGTTGGCGATATATGCTCCAAGTGGAAGCGATTCACCATTAAAGACAAAAGAAGAAGAAGTAGTAGAAGAAGAAATACGCTAACACAAACAGGCACAACACTGTTACTCTGTTTTTACTGACATGTAACATTTGATTTCACCTTGCTCTATTTTTTTTAACGCACGTTCAAAAATGGGAACATTTTCGGGAGTTTCAACCGGGTACCAGCCACCGAAAATGGGTCACCCATCCGACTGTGTTTACAGTAGCACACACGCTAACATTAAGACTACAAGCTCACTTGGGGTTGAGGCTTTTTTACACGTTGCTTGATTGCCTTCCCCACATATCTGATCTAAACATAGTAACGTGTATTGGTGAAAATGTATTTAAAGTTATTTCATAATTGTGACATTTATTGCACTTTTTGATGGATGAATGATGCTCAAAGTGAGGGGGCAAAGAATAAAACTGAGGGGGCAATGCCCCCTTTTGCCCCCTCGTGGCGCCGGGCCCGGACCGGCCATTGGTTCTGCATTCACCTTTTCTGTGTCCGTCATTCAGGCAGGACTAACCGGATGAGTTGCGTGGCCTGAGAAAACAAAAATAATAAAACAAATTAAGAAGGAAGAGGAAACAAGCTGGTGAAAAGAGGATATTGTAGTGCCGAGGACATGGAGTCAGAGGCGGTGCAATGGAGATGTGAAAGGGTACTTTAATAGAGAGCAGAATAGGACATGTTGTCGGGTCGCAGCCCGGGTCGACAAGAGAAAGAGCCAAGAGGGCACACACTATATATAGGCAACACATAACATGTCCGTGCGGGAACAATAGCCGCAACTGTAGTTCCCAGTTTGAATTCTGAACCCAGTGTATAAATAGGTGGTCACCACACAAGCCCCCCCAGAATTCAAACAAAATAAATCCTCGCGCCCGTGGAGGAAGCACCATAGGGGCCGACGAGGGTGTGGTTGCAGGTGAGGATCGGGCCATGGAACGGGCCACGAAAGGGGGCTGCAGGAGCGGGTAGGGGCCCTAACGAGGGCGAGGGCACCCCCACCGGGGGCGGGCCGGAACTGGCCGTCGTAAGGGGTCCGCAGTAGGTGTCGCAGAGAACCCAACAGGAAAAAGCGCAACCCGGCCGCAGGCAGACGTGCCGCGGCGGCGGGCATGAAGTCCTCAGCAGGCGCTGAGGCGTCCCCGGGAAGCAGGAAAGGAACCCGGCCGCGGGCATGAAGTCCTCGCCAAGCCTTGAGGTAACCCCAGGAGGCAGGAGCAGTCTCCCGGGAGGAAGGAGCCGTGGACAGACGAGAGGCCAGACAGGGTCCCGGAGCGCGCCACCCATGGGCCGATGGAGCATGGGCGACGTCCGGAACTGTCGAGGCGAGACGGGGTCCAGGAGTGCACCACCCAGGCATCGATAAAAACATGAGTGGCGTCTGGAACCGCCGTCGATGCGGTGAAAAAGGTGAGAGTATCCACCTGAGGTCAACCGGCTGGTCGAACCTCCTCTCCGGCACCAGAAAACTCAAAAGGGCCGATAGCCGTTAGCACTAGCCGTTAGCAGTAGCCGTTAGCATTAGCCGTTAGCACTAGCCGTTAGCCGCTAGCTAGCAGCCATGGGTAGCTGCTAGCCGCCGTTAGCCCCACGTGGTTAGCCGCTAGCCGGCAGCCATGGGTGGCTGCTAGCCGTCGTTAGCCCCACGTGGTTAGCAGCCAGGATGTGCAGCCGCACGCCCCGAAGAACAACTCCACGAGGTAGCAATGGGGATGCTGGTCGACCCAGCAGGTCGTGCATCGTCCCCCCGTTGGATAGAAAGCCGATGCGGGAACGGCGAGCAACGTCTCCAGCCTTCCGCGGAGCGCGCACCGAGCCTCAGTCCACGTGCCGGTGGCAGCCACGGGCGTCTCCAATCAAACCCCGGCATTTCGAGAAAGGAACTCGAATTCCTTTTGCCATGTTCGGCTCCGTCCAGGAAACTTCCCAAGATGTATCGGGGTCACCAGTGTAGTGCCGAGGACATGGAGTCGGAGGCGGTGCAATGGAGATGTGAAAGGGTACTTTAATAGAGAGCAGAATAGGACATGTTGTCGGGTCGCAGCCCGGGTCGACAAGAGAAAGAGCCAAGAGGGCACACACTATATATAGGCAACACATAACATGTCCGTGCGGGAACAATAGCCGCAACTGTAGTTCCCAGTTTGAATTATGAACCCAGTGTATAAATAGGTGGTCACCACAATATCTTATTAAATATCTCTCCAGAACCACAGTAACAGGATTACAACCACCATGGTGACACTGGATTTCAGGACACTGACAGTGCCTGTGGGCATCGTGCGGATACTGGAGCTGATCCTCACCTGTATCTCCTTCAGCCTGGTGGCTTCAGTGGGAAACAGGGCAGAGTCCTTCTGGACGTGGTGCATGTTCACCTGGTGCTTGTGCTTCTGCGTCACCTTTCTCATACTCTTCATGGAGTTCTTCAGCCTCAGCTCTAAGTTGCCGATCTCCTGGGAGGACTTCACTGCCGCGTTTGCCATGTTGGCAACTCTAATGGTTGGTATCTTCTCATTTGTCTTTGTTTACAAATATTTGTATTATAAACTTGACATGGGTTGTTGTTGAAGCCAGTGACATTAGTGTTATTGGGAATATTAAAGTCTACAGGTTGAAAAGAAGATGCATTTTAACCTAAATGAATGAGCTAACCTATTAAATAAATACAGTATGTGAGCCAAGATGAAAATGTAAACATAAGGGTACAGAGGGAGAACAAATCCACCTTATCACACAATTAATTTATGCACTTTTTAAGAAAAATATCCTGAAATTGTTTCATTTGGTTCATTTTGTTTTTAACCCCTACAATTCAATTAAAAGAGATTTACAGAAGCTGAGTTGTATTTACATAAAAAAGTATATTTTAATATAGCCACAACTCCCTAAACCAGATGATAATAATCACATTTGACTAACTTTGACATTAGGCTGTTGTAAAAATGTATGTTTATTATTTACTGGTGCTAATTAACTTTTTACTGGTGCTAATATACTTTTTACTGTTGCTAATATAAAAAAAGGGGTTATCAATAAGTGATAAGTGAACCCTTTCATCACAGCAGCAAGTTAAAACAAGGCCTTGCACATAATGTGAGAACAAAAAAAATAAATTAACAAACACAAAAAGAACAGAAACACAGAACTGAAAAGTAAAATGTATACATGTTGACAGTGAAAAATCTGTAGACTACCTGTCAAATGAACACAATGAAGGCCAAATTACAGAACAACATGTAAGAGTAGGATATCATTTACATTAAGTGTGCAATTGTTCTTAGAAGTAAAAAAGACTGACAGTAAGGTTAGAATGAATCATTTCTCATTCTTATAATTACCTTTTCCTCACACAGGTGCTAGCAGCGTCCATCATCTATCCCAGGTTCTACACTTGCTCCAGCTGCAGCAGACAGATCGGCGCCACAGTCACTTCCTGTCTGGTCTTTATCCTGTATGCCGTTGAAGTAGGGCTGACCCGAGCTAAACCCAGCGAGCTGAGTGGGTTCCTGTCCACAGTCCCGGGCCTCCTCAAGGTTCTGGAGGCCTTTGTGGCCTGCATCATCTTCATCTGCTTGGACCACCACCAGTACTCTAGTTATCCAGGCCTCCAGTGGTGTGTCGCTGTCTACTCCATTTGCTTCATCTTTGCCCTCCTCGTCATCATCTTTACCGTCTGCCGCCTTCTTTCTCTCTTCCCCGCACCATTTGGAGGAACCGGCAAAACAGGCAAAACCTCACCCTTAGCAGATAAGAAAACCAAAATCCAGTGGTCAGACATTAAGGTCCAAAAAACACACACTAGACCAGCTGGCAGGAAAACAATGGATCTGTTCCCTATATGAAATGAGTGGGTGATAAAGGGAATAAGGGTAGTGGGGAAACTCAAGGGAGAGGGAAATAAGAAGAGGGACGGAGAGGTCTCTGAGTACTTCAAAAGATCTGTTCTGCTTAATAGGCTCTGTGCACAAGATGGCGTCTATCAACTTCCGGCGGCTGGGTGTAAGGCCGAGTACTTCCGGTTTGAGTACAAAGTTTTGACAGCTTGACAGTTTGACAGTTTTTTATGACACACCGAGAGCAAGAATGAGCGGATTTCGGGGAAAAGAAAAGCGGTTGGCCTTCCAGCGTGTAAGAAACTCGTCACTACATTGCTGTGTGCCCCTTTGTACAAATTCGTCCCGTTATCAGAATCAGAATCCCTTTATTAGTCCCACAGAGGGGAAATTTGCAGCGTTGAAGCAGGAAAGAGCCACAGACAGCTTAGTGTTGAATATCTTACATGCGTTAAAAAGTACTAAGTTATAATATAATAAACAATATGCTAAAAAAATATATAAAAAGTTACATAATTTTCAAAAATACAGATCAAAAACAAATCAAATCTACAAATCAAATCCTGTAGCAGTTCTTTGGATTTAGCAGCCGGTATATATTACAGTTATTAAAGATGGCATATGTATATAAAGTATATATTGCACATAATGCACATATTGCATATAGTTTGACGGTATTTAACAGCAGCAAGTTACACAATGTTATAATCGGGAGATAAGTTTCCATTCATTTCGGCAAGCCTGGGCAACAACGATTAAAAGATTTCTTGCTCCCAAACCAATTGTGTATTTCATTACAAAAAGCAGTTATACCATACTATGTTTAGGTACTAATGAATTATATCCTCAAAACAAACGCACACATAAATAACAAAGGAAAATAAATAATTTAATAAATCCACAATATGATAACATTTTACAGATTAATTTAATAAACTTTTACAAAACATAGGTTGATGTTATATCGGGGGGAAAAATACATATCTAAACATTTCAATTAGTCTCCGCATATTTAAGTAATGCTAGTTTATATAACAGATGAACAGATGTACAATATCCAGAAAGTAGATGCAAAAGATATATATAATGTGTGCATTTCCAACATATCCTCTGAAAGAGTGTTAGTCGTTGAGTAGTGAGCCATTCGTTTTTTTTTCGTGGTGCGAGGTCTGCTGAGAAGTCCTTGTATGCCTCGCTGACTTTGAGGACATATGGGTCTGGCAGCTCCCCCCGCACGGCCTTGTAACGTGTACTCCTTTGAACATGTTTATATGATAATTAGGACTTTAAGAACAATTTTACACTCAGACAACAATCACAAAGTTGTAGCAGGCTACATACAATTACTTAGGACAATAGATATTACCTTACACCGTCAGCATCTGTAAACTGCTTTGGCTTAGTGGAAATGAACACCATGTCACTCACTCTGCCTGGTTTCACACCCTATTAATTACACAAAAGAATTGTCAAATTAATTGAAAAGGTCGTTGATGCAACATACTAAATCAGCTCTTTGCACAAAGGAAATACTCATTAAACCGTGGATTGGTTGTGAACACATACTGTACTTACCGTGGTTCTTGGCTTGTGCCATCGCTGCTCTGTTTCAGTGCAGCTGAGGACAGGGGGTACAGCAGCCAGGTTGAGTGTGGAGTAGTGTGCGGTCTGGAACAGCAGTGCAACATTGTGGTTGCAGAGTGCTGTTCCAGCTACACAGGAACACTTTGCCACTGCAATCTCCAAAGGTGAACAGTTCTTAAAACAACATGTCAGTCATTTTACATTTAGGACACTGCTTCAATACAACACAGACAAATGAGAAAGCTGAGAGCAGGCTGATCAGGCAAGTAATAGGTGTGGGAAAAGGCTAAACCATGTCAGGTTGTCAGTCACATCACATACACAGAAGTTCTGCTGTTTGGAATACTGTAATTTAAGGAAATTCAAACAGATAAGCTTGTATAGCCTGTCTCAGCTCTCTCAATTTATTATCTTATATTATAACTACATAAAATAGTGTCTGTAGAATGTTGAACAGCTTAACATAGATGTAGGGTAAAAAACCAGCACTTACCTAACACTGGCCAATACAAATAATTGGACCCTACATGGATTATACTAACCATTCAGTAAAGAACAGCAGCCGTCACAACCAGTTTCTGGGGTTTCCATGAAAGCGGAGACGGTTTTCAACCTCTTATTAAGAATCTTTGATGAAAGCTAAGTTTGGGTTTAGCTAATGTATTTATCATTTTAGATGAGAGGGTTACAAAACGAAAATAAATCTGTAGCCCCTTCAGTCAACAGCTTTGGTTGACTCTGTAAGAAAAGTAAATCGTTTTACAAGGTAAAATATACACCTGAAAATATGGTGCGCATGGTTCAAAAGGATTTTGAACCATTTTTTATTGACGTAGTAACCTTGAAGTTGACAGCTGGCATTGCCCTCATTGGACAAAATACAGTGTGAATGAGCCATGTCATTATCGTGACAGTACCACTGCACACCACTGTCCCTGCAGGGCAAGCCTCTATACACAGGCTTTGAAAGTGTTTACTTAAGCACTCAATCACAAGTCTCATATATCTGCCTGTTTGGTCTGGTTAGAACCAGTCAGACTGGCCCATAAAGAATGAGACGACATCAACTTCCTACTGTCCCCTATTAACCCCAATTGATGCTTCAGACTAATAGCTTACAAAAAAATGCAATGGTGTAGTACACACTGTAAACACGCATGCAAACACACACGCTTGGATTTGCACATACACACTTTTTTTCCCTACAGCATACCTGCCAACCCTACCGATTTGGGAGTAGTCTACCGCTTTTGACATGTTTCTACCGCCTACCGATTTAGCTGGCTTTCCCTACCGATTTCAATCTTCCCAAATTATAAAAAATAAAAATGCCCCTTGGCGCACCATACACAATGGACTCGACTTTGGATCCTATCCAATGAAATTGGATTTGCTCATGACGTGATTAGTGTTCGTTCTTGGCGCTCCAGGGTTGTTTATTCACATCAGAGATGTTCAACAATACACACAGCTACAGGTTTTGATATGGAAATTCTGCGATGAATAGAACCCCTAAGAAAGAAGAAGCCCACCAAGCGGTGGGACAATGTGTTTAAAGCCAAGTGGACAGCAGATCACAAGTTTATCAAGGCATCACAGAGAGGAGAGAAGCACACGAAGGTCTGTTGGCAGGGAAAATAAACATCTTCCAAAAATGCACCTGCTGCAACTGGAAACCAGACCCTGAACTTCTCAAGAAAGCCAAGTCTGCTACCAAGCACTAAAGTGACTGAACATTGTATGTCCAATTTTTGTGAAAAATGCAAAAAGTGATGCAATATATTAAGTACATGGTTTATAGCCCTGTAATTACTGTGGTTCAATTTCTTCTGATTACCTAATTTGGGTGTGCACATTTGCCACACGCAAACCTACCTCTTTTGGATTTGGAAAGGTTGGCATGTATGCTACAGAGGCATTTTATACTAGCAACTTTATCTTGTGTTTGGTGTGTGTGTGTGTGTGCGTGCGTGCGTGCGTGCGTGCGTGCGTGCCTGCGTGCGTGTGTGCGTGCGTGTGTGTGTGTGTGTGTGTGTGTGTAGGAAGGCGCCATTTTCCAGCGTTGCGGGATATTTTTAAAAAATGTGCAGCATATACAAAAAAATGACACTTCATATTTCATTTTCAGATCATTTTCTTTCGCTTCTCTCCAGATTGTCGGAGAGACTGAGAGGCAGTGATGCAAACGGCTGAAATAGAGACGCCTCACACAGCCAGGCTCACTGCATCATCATCATGCAGACACCAGATCACACTGTCACCTCCAATAATTTCACAGATTAACAACTTCATCACTCATCATATGGGCTGTGTCACATCTCAGCTCTGTTAGTGTGTGTGTGTGTGTGTGTGTGTGTGTGTGTGTGTGTGTGTGTGTGTGTGTGTGTGTGTGTGTGTGTGTGTGTGTGTGTGTGTGTGTGTGTGTGTGTGTGTGTGTGTGTGTGTGTGTGTGTGTGTGTGTGTGTGTGTGTGTGTGGCAGCCTGTTGTTAACGCTGCATTGACCTGGATGACAACAACATGAAGCTAATGGCTTCAAATTAGGCAGCTTTCTCCAACAATTATCATCACATCTCCTTCAATGTGCAATTTCATCCTCCTTCCACCACTTTTCCGTTTTAGCCTAATTTATCTCTCCCTCCGTCTCAGGTGCCCCGGGGCACCATCAAGGTGATCTGTTCCCCAGGCTGCACCTCCATAACTCTGGCTGTCATTCACAGTAGGGAAAAAAGTTTGTATATTTACTGGAACCTCTAAACAGTGGTGTAGAGTAACTATTCAAGTTCAATGTTGTGTTACTTTTTACTTCTACTCCACTACAATTCAGAGGTAAATTGTGTCATTTTTCTCCCAGTAATTTGTTTTTAATTATCTTTAGTTACTTAGCTTATTTGGATTAATAATGTGAAATATAATCAACACTTAAATAAGACTTAATTACACCTGGAGTAAATTCACAAACTACCCTGCAGTATACAAAGCAATTAAACTAGCTGCACCTTTACCAGTTTTAATAATGCAGCAATATTTATAATCAAAACAGGTAGTATATAATATTCTGAAATGGACCGATCTGCAAAATGAGTACTTTTACTTTTGGTACTTTAAGTTTATTTTAATGCAAATACTTTTCTACTTTTAATTGAGTAACATTTTGATGGCAGGACTTTCACTTGTTGTTACAGAGTATTCCTACTCTACTTTTACTCAAGATCTAAGTTCTATCCCCACCACTGCCTCTAAATAAAAAACGGAAAAAAATGTGTTAAATGTGTGTTTTTACTCCAACAACTAGTCTCGTGCTGTCAGGTGATTGCAACCACCTATGGGTGGGACTTTCCCATCCAAGAGGCGGGGGTTGTTTTCCACATAAATACTCGCAGAATGCCTCGAAGCGCTAAATGACCCTGGGAAAGATCAGCTTTAGGACGCACGGAATTTCCTTGAGACTTGCGCGGAAAATCCTGGAAGATAATGTTGCTTTTAGCGACTGTGGAAATGGAAATCTGAGCGTGGTGACATCAAGAAAATGCGGCAGGATGAACATTCAAGTGTGAGGTTTCTCTTTAAAGCGACTGAGGAAAATAACGAGAGAGTTGATTTTGACCCCAGAGAAACCTGATGAATATCGTGGGAGACGCGCATCACGCCTACTGATATTGGTGGAGAGGTAAAGCGCACAGGTACGTTGAATACCACGCCATTTAAAAGAGAAATGTAAATGTAAATTCATGAAATACTTGTTTATTAGTTAGTTCACTCTACCCCTCGATTCCACCGGGTCCGTCTACGTCGCGTCACGGCTGCGCCGCGGTTTTGGTCCGGCGTCATACCCTACCGGGCGCGTTTCAGGAGCGTTTCAGAAGCAGAGTGTCTTGCGTGCCGGCTCGCAGTTTTTGTTGAGTTGGACATATTTCCTGGACAGGCTACTTTGTACAGACAAAGTCAACCCTTAGATGCATAAGTGGGTCTTTTTGGACCCGGGGAGGTGGTTTTCTTGAAGTATCTTTGTAAATCAATTTTTTTTATCATTTCATATTCCAGCTATTCCTCAAAAAACATGTTTTGGATATCATGCAATTTACATTTTAAGAAATTGTAGTTTTTGTATTACTACCCCAAGCTTCCATAAGTGGGTCAAAAATGACCCGCATGCATTTTCTATGGAATCCTATGGGAACCTTTGATTCTTATCACCTGTTGCTGTCAGGGATACATTCACTGTACCACACAGACTACATCACAAGTGATACCTCTCAGGAAGATTATTTTACACAGCAAGAGCTGATACCTGTCAGTAGGCCTATAATAATAATAATAATAATAATAATAAAAATAATACATTATATTTGTATAGGGCTTTTCAAGGACTCAAAATCGCTTTACAATATAAGGGAAGGTTAGGGTGGGGGTTATAGGACTATCAAGCTTGATCAACCGGCATGGATTGATGGGGGGGCTATGAGTAGACAAGAGGAGAAGAGGTTCGTTTTGAAAAGGGACTGGAATACTGTGAGGGTCTCAGAATAGCGGAGATCTTTGCATCAATATGCTCAAAACGTTTTTTTTGAAAATGTAAAAAAAATGTCTAAAATTATAAATTGTAAAAAATTAAATATAAAATATTTATAATGTGAACCAAAATATAATACTAAATACTATACAAGTGATTTTTCTTAACCGAAATGACCAAAATTGCATAAAAACACATTATTCTAATACGGGTCCTTTTAGACCCACTTATGGAAGAGTATAGGGTCCAGTCACTCGTGCATCTAAGGGTTAATAATAATTGTAATATTCCAGTTATAAACGACATGAATCAAAGATGTGTTGCTGTATTTTAGTGGTAAAAAATAAAGGCATTCACCATCATAATTATTCTATATAATTTACACAGTGCCTGTAAACCGGAGGAGAACGCTGGAATTTCTCCTCCTACTTGAAATACTACGGAGGGATAGGGTCTGCAAAATTAGTTTATTTTGGGGATTGACTGGATGCTCTGACCGATCCACTTCCTGCCCGGCGCTATGCAACGCCTCTATGCAACGTAGAATCAGGGGTTCCCTAGATTCCACCGGGTCCGTCTTCGTTGCGTTACGGCCGCGTTATGGATAATGTTACGGAACTGCGAGCCCTGAAATGCTCCTAAAACGCGCCCGGTAGGGTATGACGCCGGAGAAGGCCGTTCCAAAACCGCGGCGCAGCCGTGACGCGACGCAGACGGACCCGGTGGTATCGAGGGGTAGTGGCGCGGCAGGGTTTCGCCGCCGCGAGGCTCCCCCCGTCGACGCTCGCGAAACAGAGGGCCTCATCATATAACTTTGCGTGGGGCCTCATGTTGGCCAGGGACGGCCCTACGTGGACATGTGTGTTTGGAAAACTTGTGAGCCATAAAAGTTTATTTGGCAAAATTAAGATTTAATAATAACGAGCCAGGCATCGGATGGCTGTGGGCTGAAGGTGTTATAGATCAGTTGACACCATTTCAAACACCAAGCAGTGTAAAGGGGGACAGGGGCTCCTGTGTTTGTGTTCTCAACATCACTGTGCGGGCTGCGCGTCATTCCCGTGTTTTGAAGCGCGGTTCAATGCATCTTTACGTCACACTTCTTATTTGTGCAACACATTTTTGGCTGACAACTGACTGCTTTAAGGTTGTTGTTGTTGTTGTTGTTGTTGTTATTATTAGTATTATTATTATTATAGGTCAAACACAAGGCAGCAGGTGGGGATATTGTTGATGAAGTCTCATAATGGCAGTAGGAATTCCATTATTAATGGGGGCAGCCATTGTTTTAATTGCTGTAACATGCTTTACATTTTATATGTCAATTAGGGATACCTTCACAAACTTATATCATTATTTTAAGTTTGGTTGTAATATTAAAGATGAACGTTGAAAATGTAATTAGGAATTACTCTTCAATCAATTGCTCTGTGGTGGAATCAACATTTTACTATCTGAATCAAGAGTTTTAAATTCACTAACATTCAGCTGCATTATGATTGGTGGAATTTACGTACATTTATTATGTACAATATTGAGGTGCTGCACACTTTAGAATTAACTCCACCTTTACCGGCTGCAACATTAGAACAATGTTCACATGAATGCATCACCAATTAAAATATATTTTAATATGAAGTGAGTCAATTTGCTAAATGTTACTTCTAGTCATTTAATTCAATGTTGTTTTATTTTAACTTGTAGCAGACCATTTTTACTCCATTGTTTTACTACTTTCAATATGGTTAAATATCTGAGAACTTCTACCACACAGATTATATTACAAGGCAAAATTAGAACTAAATTGACTTTGAAAAAAAAGATGTTAACAGCAGTGAAAGGACACAAGACACTGATTTGAGTTCATCTTCAGCTCAAACTTCCTTATGTCCCCAGACTGCATGAATGCACACGAGCACACATCCATCAATCAGTGAGTTATCCATTGTCTACCTCATCTCCTGTTGAACCTCAATTCTAAAATAAAAAATCCCACCAATCATGTTTCCAGTTGGCGGGACAAGTGACAAGATGACCTCCTGTTGTCATTTAAATGATCAGCTCAACATACAATCACACTTTTATATGCTAGAATATAGTCCTAAAGTATATTGAACCAGTACACTTTATCACACTTGAGGGATTTCACAAAAAAAATGGAATAGTTGATAAAATCAATTACTTATGTTCCACTTCAAATTCCTTAATTTATATTTTTCATTGTGGCACTCTAGCTCTTTGAGGATTTTGGCTACGTGATAATTGGCTGCTGTTTCTTGTTCCTACATTTATGGACATCTAATTCAACTCCAATGACAGTACTTGGAACCTGCTTATCATTTTCTAGGAAGATTAACTTCCCATTAAGAGAAATGGACTGTTGGCCACTGGCCCAAGAAATTTAGTGGAACGTTTCCCTAATAATATTGGCACCTTGCCCAGAATGCCTCAAACCCATGTGTTGTTGTAAGGTGCAGAGGTATACATAACATAGATTGTTTAAAGACAAAACTCGCCTTAGAACAGCCCCGGGGTTCAGATACTGCTTGGATGGTCCCATTTCCCAAACTGCCAAACTGCCAGACAGACAATCCAAGCTGAACATTGCATTTCTTTAGTATAGTTAACATGTGTTGTTTTCAAGTATCACATTTGTACATTTGTGTCTGCATTTTCCCTAATTTACTGTAATCCTAACAGACACCAGCACTACCTCCTTCAACATGGATGGCTACTACAATTGGACGTCAATATCTGACAATGTCACCTTGCCTGTCTCCAAGCCCTACCCAAGCTACCCCACCCACAAAAATAACTCAGACTTGCCCGAACCAATGTCCTTCAACGTGGTTACTGCAGTTGTCTACAGCATCGTCTTTATTGTGGGTCTTCTGGGTAACACTCTGGTTATCTATGTGGTGGTTCGCTACACCAAGATGAAGACTATAACCAACATGTACATCCTCAATCTAGCCTTGGCGGATGAACTCTACATCCTAGGAATTCCTTTCCTAGGCACCAGTAGTGTGCTTTCCTACTGGCCTTATGGAGATTTCTTCTGCAAGGTGTACATGACTGCTGATACCATGTGCCAGTTCTCCTCCACCTTTTGCCTGACGGTGATGAGCATCGATCGCTACATGGCTGTGGTTCATCCTGGTCGCAGTGCCAATTGGCGGAAGCCCCAGGTGGCCAAGACTTTGAATGGCATGGTGTGGGTTGTGTCCTTTGTGGTCGTGCTGCCCGTCACGATCTACTCACATGTACAGGAGGAGTTCAACACCTGCAACATTACCTGGCCTGAGCCGCACGAGTTGTGGGCCATTGCCTTCATCCTGTACACATCCATCCTGGGCTTCTTTGGTCCTCTGGTTGTCATCTGCCTCTGCTACCTGCTCATTGTCATCAAGGTAATGAGATAAATAGAACTGGTCTTTGGCTTTTAATGGTCTCTAAATACACACCCCTGCCTCATATTAAGATTAAGTTAAAAAACAACAATATAGTTAATGTTCTAATTTTAAATTAAGGATAACTAAAGCGTAACAAAACTACTTGCTTGTGTTTAGTCCACACTACTACTTGTATAGCTCAAGTAAAAGATCATGCTTGTCTTAAAATAAGTATGTGTTTTACATTGACATTAAAGGTAGGGTAGGTAAGAATGGAGAAACCAGCTCGAGTGCGCTAGAATTTGAAAATACGCAGCTGAAAAAAATCTGCCCCTTCCTTCAGACTTCCTTACAGAGCCCCTCCTCCAACACATGAACGCCCACATGACCAATGAGGGCACGAGATAAGTTTGTGCACAGATGGAAGGCTGACAGGCAGGTATGCTATCCAGTTATTTTAGCCGGGCCGGCTAAAATGATTGGTCGTGCTTTTTAAAGCGCCACGGCTTCCACAGATGACATTTTTTAATGTATTTATTGTCAAAGCATTTAATGTATTCATTGCTATCGGGATGTTAAGAGCATTCAATGAAATATAACAAAAAGTGTTTCTGAAAAAAATTACCTACCCCACCTTTAAGGTATGAAGTAAATAAAGTAAACATTGACTCTTCCCCCTGCCCTCCACACTGAATGGACGTCTATAGGCGCGTTCACACCAAGTACTTTTCCCACAAAGGTTCCTGAGAACTCTTTAGTTCTCATGAACTAAGTACAGATCGCATTCACACCGGAAATTAGTTCCTGGGGGTGGATTAGGCAAATGAAGCCACTGACGTCACTTCTTCTTTTTCTGCTTTGGGTTTACTGGCAGGCCGCAAACAACTTCACGGCGTATACTGCCGCCCAAAATCCCCGGCCGGAAGTCCCCGGAGTTAGGGACTGGCTTCAGTAGAAGCTGCTGGGACTCCCAGCAGCTTCGACTGAAGCCTTCCGAAACGGCCAGAACGCCGACACCTCCTCGTCTCCACCGCTCCCATGTTTTATTTTGTGTTGTCATAAGTTAGTCTCTCTGCGTTTCTGCGCTGGGCTAATGCTAATGCTAATAATGCAATGTGAGGATAATAAAATTGCAGCTTCACAAACGTTTTTGGGAGTTGGGGCGTGGTTTGCATTCCGCCCAGCCAATCAGACACAGGAACCTTTTTCTCCCACGACTGGAAAGGGGGTAAAAAGGGTTCTCTAGAACTAATTTAGTTCCTGGGACTTTTTGGTGTGAACGCAACTAAATCGTAGTTCTCAGGAACCTTTGTGGGAAAAGTACTTGGTGTGAACGCGCCTTATGGATCATGATTAGAAACATATCTGTAATATATTGTATATCTGTATACAAACGTAATCTGGGGCAAGTTTTATTTTCCTCAAAAAGTTATTGAGAATGCATTTGTGTTGTATGGCACCCCAATTCCCGGAAGATCAGGCTGGAATACACTTTTGAATTTCCCTGTAGCTTCTTCTGTCAAAGTCTCATGAAACCTTCTCAATGTCCCATCTCACTTTCAGGTGAGGTCAGCGGGTGTGCGTGCAGGCCGGACCAGGTGGCGTAGATCTGAGCGGAAGGTGACACGCATGGTGGTGATCATCGTATTGGTGTTCGTACTTTGTTGGCTGCCCTTCTTCACTACCAACATGGTCAACCTGATTCATATCATCCCTGAGAGCAATACCAATGCTGCCATCTACTTCTTCCTGGTCATCCTCACCTATGTTAACTCCTGCGCCAACCCAATCCTCTACGGCTTCCTATCTGACAACTTCAGGCAGAGTTTCAAGAAGGTGCTCTGCATCCAGAAGCCAAACACTGCTGGGAACGGAGGCCAGATGAGAGGTAGACCGACTTCCCCCAAGGAAAACCACAATCCTGTTTCCTCGCGAGAAAATCACACACAGAATGGAACCGTGCAGAGCATTCAGGTATTGTGTAAACCATATTCATGTGATCCATCTAGTTCCTGATTAAAGCCAACATTCCGACCTCATTCCTAATAGATTTTACAACTGGTATACTTAACCATAAAGAGGCCCTTTTATTTCTCTTTGGGGTTTTCCCTTTCCTGTAGTGTGTAATATAGGTTTATGTGTGTGTAAATGGTCTGCAAAGGCTAAAATCACAAAGGTCCCCCCCCCTCCCTGCCTGAAACGCCTCACAACGTAACACTCACGCTTCCATTGCACCAACACATTATACTATTATGATATGCTAAGTGCCTATTGTAGTAGAGGCTCAAAATACAAATATGAACCTGAAAATGAGCATAATAGGGCCCCTTTCAAAAGAAGGACCCGGGCAGGCATAATCATTGTGTTTAAAAAATATATAGCCTTGTCATTGTATTGTATTATTTAAAGTCATACTTATAGTAGAAACATGTTTCATAGTTGAATGAAATGTCAATGTTTTTTCATTTTGTCTTTATTGTATTCCTAATCTATGTGTCTGTGGTATGTTTCAGCAGCCTGTCCAAATGCCGGTTAATGACGACCATGACAATCACCCTTTTACTACAAAAACAGAGCTGAATGGCCAACAATTGCTTTGAGTTTTCAAGCAAGGGGACCGTGATCTAGTCTGCTACAAAATGGGACGTGGGACTGTTCACTCCCGGACAATTTTTTGATAGGTATTTCCTGTCTTTATTGCTGATACTCCCTATCTGATTGGGACTTTTGTAGAGAAGACCAGAGTGAGCAAATAACCCTCATTACTGATTTGTGTTTGTTCTCTATGTCTTTGAACTGTATTTAGGATAGCTGCAGTGTACAAGCATTAGGCTATGTAAAGATGCAACATCTCAAAATGAAACAAAACACGTTTCAAAAGCTTTACACTCTCAAACAGCTGTTTTTAGCTTAACTGCATAGAAAAAAATACAGGAGGCATTTTTCTCCAATTTATTTTTCACATTTGATCATATTATAGTAAGAAGCCTTGTTAAATGTACTGCTGGTGCTTTTTGCTATTGATGCAATCACTGTACTGTATACCTGTTATCTTGATGAAAACTGTATAATGTACATTAGCCAGCACTTGAAACACCAGTGTGTGCAAGTGGACGGTTGGGCAGGTAGACGGGCAGGTAGGCCGTCCAATCACTTCTTGCAGGCCAAATGAATTGATTGGACAGGCTTTTTCCAGGCCTGCAAAAACTTCAGTTAACGTTTGTAGTTTTTTTTTTTAATTTATTTATTGATAATTTTTGGAAAGTAGAGAATTTCAACAAAAACAACTATTTGCATATACCCAACATTCAGGGAAGAATCTTGGAAATATTTGTTTCGTAAACGCATTTTGTTTCTTGTAAAACGCAACTATTCCAGCAGAAAGTGGTTGATTGATCCTTTCATCTAACAGTCAACAATAAATGATACAGCTGTACTTCCCCAAATATTAATCTGCTTTTTTAAAAGGAGAATCTCTGATATTTGGTGCTGCGATACATTATGCTGAATTTATCATGTGAGCCATTATAGTACAGATCGTTTCACCTTGTTTTTTTGTTTTTTTTACCGGGAGTTACGGTAATATTAAAATTCCGCAGTTGTTCTCTTTCTTACAGTAAACTTGTGCTGCTTTAAGCAGATTGAGCACTGCTCTGTTGGTTAATTGTAAAGCTTGTTCAAACATTTCTCATTACCATTACAATTATATTTTTCCTGACTTGTTAGATAGGGCTTTTTTGTGACATTTTAACATCAATGTAACTAATCTATGAACATTCCTTGAAGTAGCTCAGCCAAGTATTGTACATATACGTCTATCTCTTCTATCTTATATTTCTAAAACAGAATCTGCTGGAGCAGATGTCATGGAGAAGTAAAGTGAGCATTTAGCTCCTGGACTTTGAGCTTTCATATTATATGCCAACCTTATTGGGAAATTGCTGTGGCAAATGTTAACGTAAGCCAAGCAAAACCATGCTAACAATGTTTGTGGTGTGTTTGAGTTCAGCAAGAAGGACCTGTGGAAAAATGGATACCTTGAAGGATACATTGTTTGTGTCTGAAAAACACTGAATTAAAACCAAAATAAGATTATAGGCCACTTTAGTTGTGGAGTTTTGAGTTCTACATCCTTAAACAAATAAAAGATCTAATGTCAGAAAAATAAAATCAGATGACTTTCAATTTGTGTTAATGGTGGAGGGGTTTTGTTTGTTTGGTTTCCTCCAAATTAAAGCTATAGATATACACTTCACTTTTTCCCGTTTTGAAGTATATTCGATTACAATGTCATGAACACGTTGAAAGACTTATTGGAACTTTCATCCATCTCCATTCTCAAGTTGAATAAATGCATAATAGTATGGGTCTTAAGTAACTACTTTTTAACTTGTTCAGAAGGCACACAAAATAAAAATAAAACCTGAGTAAGTAAGAAGTGATACAACAAAATAGGAAAAGCTGACAATAAAACATTTTTGTAAACATATTTTAGGATGTAACTTGAAATCAACATAATGTGCAAATGTGCAGAAAAAGAAATATTTCAAATTAAAAATTAACTAGAGAACTCTCTTAAACACTGGATAACTAATTGTGGGGAGAGTTGTAAACTCAACAATAACTCGTCATCTTTTAAGCTGATATAAAAAACATGTCAGCTAACAATTGGTAATTTACACATCTAGCAGTTAACTTATGCAGGTTGAGATGTAAACAAAAAGTAAGTTTATGCATATCAACCTGTTATATTACAATGGAGTTGTACTAAATTACAACACATATCATTGACATTATTTGATTCAGTGAAGCTTATAATACTATCTAGTCTATGTAATGTAACTAATTTCCATCGCTGTACAGCATGGGTTTCCAGTAGCCTTCATCATTTTCTCCCCCTGAGCATTTTCAGAATCATCAGAATACCTTTATTAGTCCCACAGAAGGGACATGTACGTTGTTACAGCAGAAAAAGAGCCAAAGACAGCTTTATGTTACATAATATGTTACATGTATAAAAAAGTATTAAAGTAAAAAAAAAGTTAGAATAAAAAATAGAATAAAATAAAAGGTTACACAATTTCCAAAAAGACACCCTGTAACAGTTCTGTGGATTTAGCAACCAGGTATATATTGCACACTTATTAACGGCATGTATATGTATTGCACACATAGCACATATTGCACATAGTTCGTTGGTATTTCCTCTCTTTGCCGCTGCGCCTTCCACTTGTCTTTATGTCCCCTCCCTCACTAGTGCACTTCTATAACATATACGCAGCCCTTATTCTATGTTTACTGACAACCTGTTTGTGTGGCAGGGTGTGGGGGTAGAAACACACTCTGTGCCTTCTGCAGCTTCTGGTTACCTCTGTGGTTGGGGTAATGCTGCTTTTGTTCCATCGACCTCAATGTCAAGTGAAGCACACGTATTTTTACCAAGCAGAGAAAAGAGCACATTACAACTTGTTTAGTCTTTAAGATGATTCCGAGAAAAACTAGCCATGAGAGGCCGACTTCTTTTCAAAGAACTTAAACAAAGGAAAAACTAGAATAAACAATTAAGGCCTGAGGACTTTCTAAGGTCAATATGCTAGCCAATGCCTCCTGTCGCTCGCAGATAGATAGATATTGTAGTTTTCACAGTTTGTACAGTATTTCAATGTAAACAGGAATTCCAGGGATTTATTGTTTTCTGGGAAGACACAAATCAGACGCCATCAAACTGACCACTAATGGCTTTGGACACACAAGATGTGTTTGGGAGAGAAGGAAGAAGGTGAGTAACTTGTTTGTTTAAATAAACAACATGTCAGTGCGTGTGGTGAGAGCAGAAAGGAATTCAAGCATTTATTTAAGTGGAGGTGAAAAAGACAGTGGCTGATATTTGAAAAGTAAATGGTAAAAGTTTAATCCTCAAGAGAGTGTACATTATAATTGTGCATCATTGCTGCTTTTTTTTTATTTGTGTTGCATTGCAGCAAAACAAGAAGCCAATCACAGCCCAACCTGAAACTAAGATAGTTTAACATTTCTAACACAGAGGTAACCAGAAGCTGCAGAAGGCACAGAGTGTGTTTCTACCCCCACTCCATTAAAATGATGGTTCTTCCTGGCCTGATTAAGTTGAACCCTGATGTATTAATTAAAATGGTCATCAAGATAATAGATCATCTATCAGCGCATGGCTATCATAACAAAGTTGCAAGTGAATCCAGATCCCATAGCAGACAAACAATAATCTGATTGTGTTTTCTCCAAATGATCTAATAAAGGAAAATGCTATGAGCAAATGGAGCCATTGCTGAGGACAGGAAGATCTGTAGGATAGCATGATGGAAATACCGGAGATCGGCTGTTTGTTGTTTGTTGCAGCCAGTGGCGGTTCTAGACCAATTTGACTGGGGGGGCCAGGCTGGGGCCAGTTATTTTCTGAGGGGGGCACAATAAATGCAGGACGAAAAACACAAAGAAAGTATGAAGTAATTACGCATACACCTAAGAAAACAAAGCAATTAAGTTATTGGTATTTGTTTCATTACACGTTTTCAGTGTTTACTAAAAGAAAATGTATGCAATTTAATTATTTGAACCTGCTTTATTTGGGGGTGGACCTAACTTTCTCTATGGGGGTCCGGGGGCATGCAGCCCCAGGAAGATTTTTTTTTTGAAATGTTGAAGTTAAATGCATCAATCTGGTGCACTTTGAGCACAAAAATGAATTTATGGATACAGCTCTCAACACTCATGAAAGAGAGCTGTATACTTTCAATAATCAACAAATCTTTAGAATATGATCACAAACAATAACAAACCATTTAAACTAGTTTATTCTTATCTTATGTTACCTAGTTAGCATTCTTTCTTTTTATTTATGCATATTTTACTATTCTCTCCCCTTTCAAACTGTTTTTTTTTTTACTGTCCTATACACATTGGAATGATTTCTTTATTTTTTACAACACATTAAATAGATAAAGGTGTGCTCTCTCTAGCTCTCTCTCTCTCTGTCTCGCTCGCTCACAGAAGCTGTGTGCTCCTCCGTGGCGATGACGGTTTGCGTAAAAAAAAAAAAACATATTTGTAAAGTGGGGGCTATTGAGGGCTTGCGAGATACCGGTAGCTCGTGATCAACGTGTTGGAGACCCCTGCTCTAATGGGTCCGACTAGAATGAAAAATATTGTTACTTCCGCCTATTCTGTCAGCCAAGAAATCGTTTAATCATAAACTTTTTTTCTTTTTTCAGGGGGGCCACCAGGGGGTTCCAAAGTCAGTGTTAGGGGGGCACTGGCCCCCCCTGCCCACCCCCCCCCCCCCCAGAACCGCCCCTGGTTGCAGCAAAGCTCTTCTTCCTAATAGTAACTGTAGGATAGGTAGTCATGTTAGTATCATTGACGATGTCAATAATGTCTGTATTAATTATATCATATTGCAATGAATCGATATCTCCCCATCATGTATTCCAAAAAAAATATGATTTTGTTAATTTTTTCTCTACCCTTATTTAATTCCAGTGGACACAATAACTTGATTTAAAAGGTTTGACTAGAAGTGTGTTGTGTAGTAGTTGAAACACCTTTTGGTGTTCATTGACCTCCAGTGGTCATTGTTAGAAACTGCAATAATAAAGCATTGGTTTAAAAAGGATTATCATAATCATGTGACTACAGTGACAGGTTTGCATGCTCTAATGTTCCAAAAGAAAATGGTCTCATACTGCCTGCTGCAGCACCTCTTTTCACCCTCTCTCTGGAACCAGAGCCCAGTGCGCTCTGATTGGTTAGCTCGCCGGCTACGTAGTGATGTGTAGGAGCGCTAGCCAATAGAAATGTGAGAGTTACGTAGTGGTATCACTATGTTACAGAAGTAAACAAAGGAGTCCAATGTAGACAGGGGGTTTTAACCTTTGCAAACATACCCAAAAATCTATATATAACACACTTCAGGTAGGGAAACTCCCAAAAAGCATAATAGGGCCCCTTTAACATTAGTTTATATGTATTATATTACCAAAAATGTATGAACAGCAATAGTTCAGCAGATCTTTAATTCAACATTACAAATAAGAGTATAAAAGTATTGTAATAACTATAAGAATACAAAACGGATACAAAAAGTTGCAATATAAGATGTTATATTTATGGAAGATAATGTTGGCCCTTTAGCTTTGAGAATCCATCCAAACTATGAGCTACAGTCATGTAACTACTGTATGGATTCATTGTGTTTATTATTATTTTAATGTTGTGAGAAGATTTTTTTTATTTATAGCATAGATAAATGAAAATGAATAGTGTTTTGTAGTTAAGTAGTGGTAATATTGCTTTTAAAATGTTGATTATACTGTATAGTAGACTAAACAAATAATCAAAACAGAAATTGGTTTACTTACTAAGGATTCATATATCTACTCTTTAATGGTGACCACAAATATCCATTTACTTTAAGCCTTATGGTTGAAGATCTTTGATTCGCTTTGGGTTAGTCATTTGGGGCATTTTTTCCCTATGGGGTTTAAGGGGTTATAGATTAAATTAACAATTTAGCCAAGAACCTGGTCTAAATTATGAATCGAAAACTACAGTCAGTCATCTTGTGGTTTGCATGGTCTTATTGAATTATATGTTAATAAAAACACATGTTGAATCTTGTTTGTTGAGCTGAGAAGATGTATATTTTATGTATATTTCTTAAACCCAATGCAGCATGCAGTGCTTTGTATTTACTTTACAACCCACCACCTAGGGGCAGTATTGTATAACTCTGAATCCTCTCACTCTGCTCCGAATATTTCACTTTCCTGAGAGACAAACAGGTAGCCTGGCCAGAGGGAGGTGGTGCTATTGCGCACACGGGCGCTCAACCTGCGCAAACTACAGCATAACTGCATGCATATTCTCCGATCAGTTGTTATGGATAAATGTGGAGGGAGAGGTGAGGCCCTGCTGATCATTTCGACTCCAACACGTCTGCAGTCACATCAATGATGCTCTCCTGGAGGCTCTGAAGTCTGTGCGCGCTGCAGCGGATCAGTTTTGGAGTCGCCAGCAGTGCGCCTCAGCTGGACACAGGACACACGATCTGGAGGACTGGCTTCATCGTTTTATTGAAGTTTGATGCCTATTTTGTTGGTATTTTTATCCCTGGGATTTCTTCTTGTGAAGTGCATTTGGAGCTGCTTGTATTGAGTGTTTTTATTACATGGAAAGCGTGCGTATCGTGCAGATATGTTTTCGCTCAGTGGAAGTTAGCCCTGCAACAGCTCTCCTAACTCTTCTCTTTGCATCTTATTTATAATAATTTAACTAAAAACTGCACGAGGTTTTTAAAACGTCAGTGGAAAAATGGCCAGCGAACGGAAACCACGGCTTTGTGTCATGGCAAAATCGGAGAACGGGTATGGATTTCACTTGCATGGCGAGAAAGGGAAGAGCGGACAGTACATCCGCAAAGTGGAGGCTGGGTCCCCCGCAGAAGCGACCGGGCTGCGCGCGGGGGACCGGGTGGTGTCGGTGAATGGGGTGAACGTGGAGAAAGAGACACATCACCAGGCAAGTAGATGTGCATGTGGCTTTACCTCATGTTACAGGAGGAATGTTACTCCACACACCGGTTTTCCATGCATTACCCTCCTCCTATTGTAATACATAACTTTTCTTTTAGCTTCTAATTATACCTTACAGTTTTCTTTACTAGAAACATGTGACTAACCTGCACCATCTCTTTGTTTGGAAGCAGGTATGCACTGTCAAAGGACTTAGAGCTGAGAGACTGTTTTCGCAATGGTTGTCATAAAGAGACAGCAGCCTCAGATAATCATTTTCCCAGGCTCGCAGAGGAACATTAGGTTTATCTGTAACCTTGTTAAAACAGAGATAAAAACAAACTGTTGACTGTTGTGTTTGAAGCTCTCAGAACGTTTCTGCATCCCTGGTGCTTTAAATGTAGACTTTGCACAAAGAATTGCAAAGTTGCTTGTTTTGTCATCTAATGATGTTTGCCCACATTCAAGGGTTGGAGAGCCCAGTATCTCCATCAATGACACGAAGGATTGATTCAGAGCAAATGTTTGCACTAAATTAATCAGACGGTCTTTTCTTAAACATCAAGACAAAGATAAAGTACAAAATATTGGCTAAATCATCAAATTGTTGGCTTTATTCCTGAAATATTACGATCAGTTGCCATTTTATGGTTCATAGTGTCTGATATTTTGGTCAATGTTTACATATGTCTATCACCACTGTGATAGGCACTGTACACCCACATGTCTGAGAACAGTGTGAATGTGTTAAATCATTTCAAAAGATGTCTTTGCGCTGACTGGATGCCTCTAACGGAGCTGGTTAACCAAATATTATTTGATGCGATTGGGTTATTTTCCTATAGCTGCAGTCTGTAGTGTTTCACTGCTGCCAAGCTGTGGAGTTAATCCTTCTTTTAAGAAACAAAATGAGCAGTGAACAACCCTCCTCTCCCGTCCCTCAGGTGGTACAGCGGATCAAAGCGGTGGAAAGTGAGACCAGGTTGCTGGTGGTGGACCAAGAGACACATGAAAGTCTGCGCAGCCTCCGCCTCACACCCACAGAAGAGATGGCCATCGTCAGGGTTTCACCTCCGTCCTCCTCCTCTCCCACAGCCTCCCCCTCACCACCCCCATCCTCGGTCCCATCCTCCCCAAGCAAGAAGCGGGAGAACGGCTCGGTGTCCAAGCAGCCGGTCACTCCGAGCAGCCAGGTGCAGAAGCCCACCAGGAGGTCGCTTTCCAAGGCTGCGAAGAAGGTAAGCTGGCCTGACAGGAGAGAACAGTAAAAACAGTCTAATTTAGTTATCTTTTATACTTGTGTTACTCTTTTAATGGTGTTTGGTTTCTAAGGGGGGACATACAGGTGGAGTATTGATCAACAGTTGTAATATGTATAGGTCTCCCTTTTTTCCAAATATGTATCTTGTTATTCCGTATATAGCTGCAAACCTCCTGGTTGGTCGCAAGAAACCAAAGAATATTTTCCGGCTCAAACTTGTATCTGTCAGAACAGAATATGACCTGACCAGTTGTTACAATCCTTTTATAACAGATAGTTCTGTATGTTATTTTCATGATTATTTGATCAAACAACTGTGAAGTGCCTAACAATATTTATTTATGAAAAAAGCCCATCACAACTTCCCTAACCCCCAGTTGACGTATTTAAATGAATTGCTTTGTCTGATCCTCAGTCCAAAACCCCAGGGCAAAGGAAATCGGCAGCTTTTTACATTTACAGTTCTTCAACTAGTGATTTTTACAGTTTGGAAAATATACTGATTAGCTTTCTTGCAGAGAGTTGGATAAGAAGATCAACAGCACACTTACATTATGTGCGCAGTGAATTTGAAGCTATATCAACAGACGATTAGCCTAGCTTAGCATAGGGGACTGGAAATGGAGAGAAACAGCTTGACGGACTCTGGCAAAAAGATTAACAAAATCAGCCTATGAGCATCTATAATGCTAAAAAAAAAAAAAAGATCTTCAACCAAGCAAAACTTTAGCCATTTTCAGTCTTGATTCAAGCTAACGCTGCTGCCTGTAACTGCACATTTATCTTCTCATGTAACGCATACTGAAGCAGAAAAAGAGCAAGAGTATTCCCCAAATTCTCTAACTATTTTCTTATTATGTGAGCTTTTTTTTTAGTTAACATCAAGTAAATGATATTCTATGTGTAGAGAACATAAGGCCTTGTCATTCAGCCTAAAAAACACAAGTCTTTTTCAGACACTCAAACAAAGCATTCTTGGAGTATGTCAACCTCCAAACACAAGAGTTAAAAATACTGAACCCATCAGCGAACAGATTGCAGATAAGTGAGTCATCCCTGAACAGATTCTCCTCACCCCGGACTTGTTCTCTTGCTGCTTTGCCAGTTTCAGATTTGATAAGTATATGTTATGCAAGTTTCCATCCTGTTCTGCAGCCTTCCTTGCATGTTTAGGGTATGTCTGATAATGAATGTGTGGGTCCTGAGGGAGGAACATGGCAGCTGAATTCGCTCCAGATGTTGAGTTAGGTCACAGAGAGCAAGGAAAGGTCAGAGGGGGTGACCCCTTCAGATGTTAAGAATCTGGAAACGGACAACGCAGTGGCTCTAGGAAATGCACAGAAATAGTTATGATTTATGAATCAAGAAAGATGTTTGGGAGATTTTCTAAAAGCCTTTTGTTTTAGATTAGCCATTAGACAAAAAAAGCACTTCACAAGTCTCACGACATAAAATGAATTGAGGCTTGAATGAAACCATTGCTACATTTCCATTTCATCATTATGACCTCTCTTCTTTTCTAATGTTACATTGTTTTGTTTTGGCATTTCATTTTATATTGAGGTAATCCAAATATAAAGAGAAGTAATGAGGTTACATTAGTTTTAAAGTGTGATTCTAAGATTAGTTTTTTTTTTTTAACCCTCTTAACCCTGTAGATATTGATAATATTGTGAAATGATATTCAAGCAGGAATTTTACTTTACAGGACATTCACATCTTCCTGTGTTTGTTTTCATAACTCCTTGTCACAGTTGGTTGGATATTTCTCAATAGTCATTTGATACACTTTTTTTTCTAAATCAGATTCACTGTTTGGTTATTCCATGTTAAATTGGAAAACAGGATGTGTTTCCGTTCGCTCTGTCTCTCCTGGAACACAAAGATCTGATGGGCTTTGGTTTCACATGGCCTCTATCAGCGGGACGAGGCTGCTCCACTTCTGCTTTTTGCATTTACACAAACATGTGTTTTAAGTTAGGCTTACCCTGCCCATATGTGAGCAGCACTCAGGCACTACTTCTACAAATGCACGGCAGCATCAGGGCCAATCAGTTCAATCTTAAATGTGTGTGTGTGTGTGTGTGTGTGTGTGTGTGTGTGTGTGTGTGTGTGTGTGTGTGTGTGTGTGTGTGTGTGTGTGTGTGTGTGTGTGTGTGTGTGTGTGTGTGTGTGTGTGTGTGTGTGTGTGTGTGTGTGTGTGTGTGTGTGTGTGTGTGTGTGTGTGTGTGTCTTTGTTCAGCTCTGGGTTTGTGACCTATGGCAAGAAATCCCAGTGCCTGGTGGGCTCAGATTGGCCTGGCTGAGGCTCAGGGAAACGCTTAGAGGTCTCTTGTTCCTCTATTTTTTTTGTATGACTTATGAAAGGATGGAAAAAAGTTTGTCAGAAGCCAAAAAGCATCAGCGCATATAAAATGTGGGAGCTGCTATTGGGACATTTTAAACTTGTACTTTGACGACCATAAGCAACCTCCTGTTGAGACTGGCACATTGAAACCTGCCTCTGTTTCTCAATTGATACCTTGATAGTGTGGAAAAAGGAAGATGTTTCCATTTCCCTGGTTCTACAACAGATATGCAGACTCAGTATTGACACTGCATGCTAATATAACATATTTCGACTTGTTTGTCATTTGTCCATGTGGCTGTCAAGGATCTTTGGCAATCAGTGCCGTATAATTACAACCACGAAAGCAGAGGGGAAAAAAGACTGATCAGCATGGAAACATTAATCACCAAGTGAACAATCGTAACTAAAAATATGAAAGATTAATCTCTTCTCCTAATTCTTTGACTCTGTCACAGCTGTAAAAGTCAGTTTGTTTCAGCGAGACTGCTGAGATCAGCACATTTCTTCTCATAAGTTTTATTTTCAAAGAAAGGCAGGAGAGAAAGAATGAGGGAGGGATGGAGAGCAGACAGCTTTTGGACAGAGGGAACCCAAGTAAGAGAAGCCAAGGCAATAACAACCTTGAAGATTTGTTGGAGGGACTTTTCAGGAAGTGGGCCCCCCTCAGTGGGGCAGGGGAGTGGGGAAAGTAAAAGGTTTTGAGGTAGTGGAATCACACAGTGAGGGGGAGACTTGGTGAAGAGGTTTGATAGAAGCTGGCAGAATACATGGTCACAGCAGAAACATGGGTAGACATGGTCCTTTCTGCACCTGTAATCACTTTGTCCATTCATTTTCCTTTTAGGGGTTTTGTGAGTGTGCATGTTCCCTCGGTTAAATTACACTGCCTTTCTTCAGTTGTATGGCCAATCCGTGTCATGTGCGACTAAATACTATGCAATGGGTGTCTTTCACAGAACCTTAAAGGTGGGGTAGGTAATTTTGGAGAAACCAGCTCGAGTGCGCTAGAATTTGAAAATACACAACCGGAAAAAATCTGCCACTTCCTTACAGAGCCCCTCCTCCAACACACACGAACGCGCACATGACCAATGAGGGCACGAGATAAGTTTGTGCACAGATGGAAGGCTGACAGGCAGGTAGGCCATCCAGTTATTTTAGCCGGGCCGGCTAAAATAATTGGTCGTGCTTTTTACAGTACGGCTTCCACAGATGACATCTTTTCATGGATTTTTTGTCAAAGCACTTCAGATATTCATTGCTGTCGGGATGTTAAGAGCATTCCATGGAATATAACAACAAGTGTATCTCAAGCCGGTTTCTCAAACTTACCTACCCCACCTTTAAAGTGTATCACTGTTAAGCATATTGAGACTGAAAACCCATATAAAATATGTTGGCTCGATAAAACAGTCCTAGAAAAAAAAGGTTGAAGTTATTATCTGGTTCTCGATCCATTTCTCTATGACAAAATCAGAGAAAATTGTATGAAACTGAAAAAAAGCTCAGATACTTCGTTTGCTGTCGCTTTGTAACAATTTTCTTTTCACTTTCTTGCTCACTGGCCAGCAGACAATCGACAAGACATTTAGTAGGAACTAAGATTGATGCTAGAGTCAGAAAGGATGAGACGTCTCAAAGACAAGAACATTACGACTTGGGTTTAAGACGTATCATTTTACCCTAACACACCTGAGGTGTCAGTGCTCTTTCTCTGTGCACACGTGGGTTTAAAGCTCAAGTTGAAGTGTCAGGTGTCACTTTCTCACCAGAACCTTTTATTGTTTTATAACAAACACAAGCACAGAAAATTATCGGTTACTTTTACGGTTGATAATCAATTCAAAGTTCTCAGATGTGGATATTTGCCGTTTTTCTTGGGCTCACATAATAATAAAGTGGTATTAAGGCATAATATAATGAATATCTTTGGACTCTGGGTCAGAGAAAAAGGTGACATTTGATCACTGTTGACTCTATATTGTGATAGGCATGTTTTGCCCTTGTGTTATGCCATGCACAAAGACAAATAGATAGAAATATTCCTTTCCACAAATCCATGACAGACATGTTCCTGGCAGGACAGTTTCTGTATTATGGGGGAGATATTTTTTTTACTCCCACCTCTCCCTGGCCTGCACTTTCCCTCTCTGTTGGTGGTAAGGCCTCCACCACATGCACAAACACACTGTGGATTGCTGTTGTTCTTTCCAGCCCTGCTGCACTCCTGGTCAGTTTAACACCACGCTTGCTAGGAAGTACATGGAAAGTCGTTGCTACGGTAACAGTCAGCATTTGGATTTGTGCGCTGGAAAGATAGAAAAAAATAATAATAATAAAGTACCGACAGAGGGAAAAGAAGAAAAAGGAAAAACGGTTTTGCAGAAATGAGCGTTAACGTGTGCAGGCAGTGTCTTGGCTTCTCTCTGATATGTCCATTATGACTTTGACCTTTTAAAATTGTTATTTTCTTTGTAACAAAATATGATGGTTTGGCTCAGTCAGAAACATATCAGTAGTCCAGATGACCCAGCTGTGAGCACACAGACTGACATGTGAACAGCACTTTGTGTTGTAATAAACTTCACTACATCATGTGTAGGATTTGCAGAGGCCTGCAAGAGATCATCTGCTCCCTATAGAGAACATTAAACAGACACACACAAACACACAAACATCTGTCAAAACACTAAGACTGAAAGGAGGGGTGTGTGTTCGTAGAGGTGCTCTTTGTGTGCGCAAAACTGTCTTTGCTCTGTAAAGAATAAACACTGCTTTCTATGAAGATTCCCAACATGTTTTATTAAGTGTGAGTGCATGTGTATGCTATTGTGAAGTTTATGAGCATTTGTTCATTTGTAACTTTGGGAAGACACATGTGTGTCACAGGTGGTGAAACCTTAACAAACTCCATGTAAACACCAGCAGAGACTAAACAAGTCAGACACGAAGACGGAGTAAACAAGAGAGGCCAAATAATTTTCTGAAAATGCTTCTACAGACAACTTCTAAATACTTAAACATGTGCATATTTGTGGTGCTGGGGTAAAAGAGATCTGCGTGAGAAAACCATGAACAGAGAGCACTGTTTTTAAGGGTCAGGGGCAGGGCTTAAAGTCACAGGGTCAGAATTGAATAAACACAAATAGTAACTCTGTTGGATCTGTTGGGGGAACATAAACAGAAGTTGGGGGGAAAAGAAACAAAAGAGAGGTCTTTGATGACAAAACAAGGCTCCCCACATTGTTCTTTAAGAAAAAGTTATTTGCTCCATCTCTTTGCAGATGTTGAATGTCATCATGAAAGGAAATATTGTTCTCATTTCTTGTCACTGGGATCTTTTCTTTAAATTCCTTTTTTGTCCCTGGCATGAAAAACATGATCATCTCAGGGTATTAGTTTATCGAAATGCAAAATTGAAGATTGAAGAAGATTCAACTTATTGTCATTACGTAGTACAGGTACTATGTAACAAAATGGTTTCTCTGCATTTGACCCATCCTAGTGTTAGGAGCAGTGGGCTGCCATTATGTACGGCGCCCGGGGAGCAGTGTAGGGAACGGTGCCTTGCTCAGGGACACCTCGGTAGCACTTGGTCTTTTCGGGACTTGAACTGGTGACCTTCCAGTTGCCAAGCAAAGTCCCTATGGACTTCGCCACCACCTTCCGAGAAGATGAGAAGATGGCTGAGGTCACGCTCTCTGACATCTCCTCCTTGCCCACTACACAGACTCAATTTCTGAATTTGATCGGGATAATTGGGAAAATATGCTGAATCATTCAGCACTTCAGTCTGTGTGGACATCTGTTCACGATTTCTGCCTGCTACCCAGACATGATCTGAAGAGCACAAGACAAATGTGAGGTTGTTTCTTGTTGCTTCAACAAAACGTTTGAGGTTGTGTACCGTATAATACAAGGGCTGAAGTGGAGCAATACAGCTGACGTTGGAGCATATCAAAAATCCTCTCCAAGTTTTCCTTTTTGGCAAAGACAATGTATTTTATTTATCTAACCTTATTTAACCTGGCATATCAACTATCAAAACATTCCTATTCAGCTTGGATACCACACGAAATATGAAGATATATACATTTAACTGTACATAGGTAAGAGTGAGTTAGTGTAAAATACTCTTTAGTAACATCTGGAACTGGTGTTTCACGCCCCCTCCTGCGAATACCAACTGTGTTACATCAAGATGCAGGGGTCCAGATTGTGTGTGTGTGTGTGTGTGTGTGTGTGTGTGTGTGTGTGTGTGTGTGTGTGTGTGTGTGTGTGTGTGTGTGTGTGTGTGTGTGTGTGTGTGTGTGTGTGTGTGTTTAAAAAAAAGAAGGGTGAACCAAATTCCTGGAGTAAAAATATGGCCTGTAGAAAGTGGAAGGGTCACTAGTGGGGGGTGGGGTGCCTCGAGAATTGAGGAAGAGAAATGGAGAAATTATTAAGGTGGGTAATATAAGAGAAAGAAGAAGAATTGAGTGTATTGTTCTAGATGTATCTGTGTGTGTGTGTGTGTGTGTGTGTGTGTGTGTGTGTGTGTGTGTGTGTGTGTGTGTGTGTGTGTGTGTGTGTGTGTGTGTGTGTGTGTGTGTGTGTGTGTGTGTGTGTGTGTGTGTGTGTGTGTGTGTGTGTGTGTGTGTGTGTGGACACAGCTGTGTCTCTACTTAATATCTCCCCATGCACAGCTGATAATATCAAACATTGCCCTTGTTAACCTAGAAGACGTCAACCTTACTGTCTCTGCAGGCTCAGTTTAACAGCAGGAAATGTCAATTGTCCTGGATTAGGTTGCTGTGATAATATAATTATAAATAAAATAATAAAGAAAGCTTTCATCTCCATGATCTCAAGTTTCTATCTGGAAAAGAGTAGAAATGACACTGCTCTACAAAATGTGTAAATATATGTTTTGGTAGGGATGAAGGTTTGGGTTCAGCCAGATTTTAATACAATTAAACTTTGTATTTGATACAACAGACCACAACATCTAAATCTGTTTTGTCAGAGACATTGCTCTAGTGATTACTGACCTCCTAAACTGTGGAGTATCTCAGGGCTCTATGCTCGGCCCCCATCTATTTTATCTATATGCTTGGTTGTTACATATGTTATCGTAAAATATATATTTTCATAGCTATGCCGATGACTTTATTTATCTGTATTATCAGGACCAACAAGCAGTCTGCACCCTGAAAAAAAATCTATTAATATCAGAATCTGGAATTATAATGAAGTTGGTAAAAACATTTTTTATAAAATGTTTAAAATCTGATTGTTTACCTAATAATAATTGACAGTTAACTTGGCTGAGTAGCAAAGCCCACTCGCATTTAAGTTATACACAATGTATATTATGATAACAATTGCTTTTAGTTTCAGTTGAGAAGAAGTTATATTTTGTATTTTTATTACTTTGAAATGCATTCCATCGTCCAGCTCCAGCATATATTTGTGATCTTGTGTCAGTTTTTAATAAATATATTCATTATTTACTAGTGTATTATTATAGTTGTCACCCAAACCATGACTATGCAGATTATGAAGCTGTTACATTTCTTGACTGAACTTCACCTATCCACAAATGAACTGTAGCAATTAAAACCCTTGACCCAAATCTTCAGCATTATTTATAGATTGCACTACTTTTATATAGACCTTACTGGGTCAGAATATAGGAAAAACAGGCCTGCCATCTCCTGCCCTCTTTAGATCTTCTGGGACTGATCTTTAAAATCCCTTCTTTAAGTCGTTAATGCTTGTATTTTGTCCGTTCCTAGAGCTTTCTATCCAAAGAAATACCAAATAGTCTAAGTTTTAGAAACATGCGCTCGGAGTTGTTCGATGTGGGAATACCAGTGGAGAGAAGGTCGGCTGTGGCCAGGCCAAAGATTGATTAATGTGCTGCCCACACAGCAGCCTCACCAGACATTGGAGAGAAAGAGAAAACAAACCTTCTGTTGTGGATAACGATGTCTTTGAAAGCAGTAAAGAGAGCACTTCATATGTTGTTAACATTATGGGTTTATGATTTGCACACATATTCAAGACTTTAGCCTTTGTAACAACTGCGCCATTTCATAGCTGTTCTTCTCACTCCTGACCGGTTACTCATGTTTTGGTCCCTTCACATGTTCAGTTTGCATCTGCTCTCCGCTGCTCTCACAGCTGTGAGCCAGCATACGTTCCCACACAATCGATCCCTGCAGTTTGCACACAATGTCTGTGGGAGTCAAAGATGTGATGGGAGGCTTTGTATCCGTATGAATCAATTGGGAATTCTATTGATACTTGAGTAACACTTGACAAACAGGGGGGAGGTATAGTTTATGGGTGTGTGAGATTAGCGTGGGTTAAAGTATAAAATGTGCACCAGGTGGGAATCCCCTCTAATTGATTCCTTTTTTCGAAAGACTCCATGTAAAGTATATCTTTCTGCTGTCTTTTGCAGATAAACATACACATGTAGAGCTACGGAATGTTCAGCCTGATGTAATGTATAACAGCTCCCCTACAGAGCATGTTTGTGTCTACATGATGTCATATATAGTGCCTCTTCACAGCTTTTGGACCCAGAGGCTTATACATAGACATAGGAGTAGTGTAATGTGTGTCTAGAAAGTGGGTGAAGATAAGGAACTTTAAACAAAATCATAAACGTAACTGTAATTGGTCTAAAATATTGCAAATAGATAATGATCACATATCCATCACCGTTCAAGGTGGCATCTTCAAATTATAGCCTTACTTTTAGTTTTATGTTAAAAAACTGTCTCCATCTGCCTCTTGCCCGTCTCTTTCACTTTAAGTCCTAACCAAGTGATAGGGCTATCTGCCACACACTGATAACAGGGGTGTGGACATACAAACACACACATATTACTGTACATCAACAACATCAACTGCTGTCTTGTTACACGTAAAAAAAAAAAACAGAGGTAGATGGAAACCGGGTTCCTACAGCTAAGGGGAAGTTAGATTTAAAAAATGTTTTGTGGAGGTATTCAGTAAATATAGATGTTACAATTTGTGTTTTTGGAGTAACAGACAAAAAAAGATCTTACTTCAAATGTCTTAGCATGTTAGGACCTTTGTAAAATTGATTTAAGACATTTCAATCTTAATCAAGGCCTTGTTTTTAGATGAATCCATTTATTTTTAAGACGTTTTTTAAAGGATCTGCAGTGGAAAGTGTAAACGAACTATATATTAAAATAACTGAATAATTGATTCTAAGAAGCAGAAATCTTACTCCGTCATCTGTGACACACACACACACATATGCTAGCCAGCAGCTCACATAATATAAATTGACATTTAGATGCAAATAGACAGAAGTTTTGTATTCTGCAGCCACTTCACTATGGGAATGTGCTGTAATGTGCGGTACTCAAAGATATGATTAGACAATGGTTAAAGAATGTAGTTCAAAAGAAGACAAGTAAGTATTCTGAGGAGGATCAATGTAAATGAGATGACATTAAGGAAGAATATAGCGTATGAAATTAATGCGGGTCAGATGGAGAAAATATATGAAGGGGGTTTAAACCACCTGTTATTTTGCTGTCTTTCACCTCTCTCTGTCTGTCTGTCTGTCTGTCTGTCTGTCTGTCTGTCTGTCTGTCTGTCTGTCTGTCTGTCTGTCTGCCTGCATAGTTTCACTAAACTCCTCATGTTATACTCCGTGAGAATGAAACGCTTAAGGATAACTCAAGACTAAATGTACAATATGCTGATAGAGTGGAAGAGCCAGTTTCAAAGCCGGTTTGTGATTTGGACATGAACATGAAGCAGGACTGATATTTTTCCAGATCAATGCTTTGATCCTTTTCCTACTGCAGTGCCCTAAGATAATAAATATAGCATCAAGCAGATCTATTAAATTCAATCAACCCTATACAGCAGGTTTTATGGAAACCAAAGCCACACTTCCTCTCACAAAGAGGCTGTAATTGTGTACACTTGTGTTGTTGACAAAGTACTCATGGTATGGAACTGCCTTTGACGACTCTCTCTCTCTGTGTGATCGCCACATTGGAGACTTTTGAACCCTCAGGGGTCTTATAAGCCTTGACATTTTGTACGATATATATTATTGTTGGCATTTACAAGGCAATTGTTATAGACATTTCTACAGCATGAAGTAACACCTTGGAAGGAGTTGTTATCCAACACACTCTCTTCAGTCTGTGTACAAATGACACGACTTTGCTAAGACGTGCAATAGATACGCAGAAGTCCGATTTTGCGTGCATATGATACTCCCATGTTACGTTTGTTATGAACATATGTCAAATACGTTTTTTTTTCTACCATTTTCTCCCACATTACGTTTGTTATGAACGTATCTTAAATGCGTTTATTTTCTACATATCTTTGCCATTTCTTTAACCATAACCCTAACCATAACCCAATAAGCTACTGTGTCGTTTATTGCACCGGAAACATTAAAACTGTCATTGGAACGGCGATCAAGCCTGAAGCCACATCTCTTTGTTAATGTAATGTTTGAGGTGCAATATCAGCGTATCATATGCACGCAAAATCGGACTTCTGCGTATCTATTGCACGCCTTTGCAAAGTCGTGTAATTTGTACGCAGACTGTGAGACTGGGTGTTATCTGTTCACTATCGAAGCTCTTGTTCTTTGCTAGTTATTTGTACAATTATTGAGCTGACGGCCAATAAATCCACCATGATCTCCTCAGTGCTCAGTGACAGCTCAGCCTGCAGCTACATGTATGACACCCTTCACAATATGTTTGCACTCAGGAGTTTTGCAGCTTCAGCCCTGCAGCTTTTCAATCAGCTTGACAGTTCATCTGCAAGCATCTGCAACAAGTGTTAAATGACAGAAAACATCCATGCCCACTTTATTAGATGTTTTGGAGAGTGGGACCCATGTTGGGAGAAGTATTTTGTAAGTAATCTTCAACCTTTCAAGGCAATTTGTTTTGCTCTTTTGTTGGTTGAATTTATAATTTGCATGAAGAAGGAATGTGAATTTTGTTTTGTGGATCTACCCCATAAGCATTTATTTTTATTGTACCATTGCTCTTTTTAGGAAATGTTGCCTCAGTCTATTTAAAGAGAACTGACATTTACAAACTGCACATTTTTAAGGACTGCTGCTCTTCTTTGAAACAAATATCCCTACAACACATGGTTTGTGGCAGTGAAAATAAGGGCATGTGGTAATAGGCATAATAAATAGCATAATGCAAGCAGATGGGATGTTTGCAAAAGATCACAATGCAAGACTCTCCAAAACATTGAACTTGACTTAAATTGCAGGGGATCCACTTTCCATCTTAAATCTGTATTACCTAGAATTCTGGTGTTTAGTCCAACTAGTCACAAAGATAGATACATGGTCACATTAATACTTGCTTCATGAGTAATTCAGTATACCAGTTTTACAATTTGACAATGCAGCTCCTTGAGTATTTTATGTTTTTTTTGCCAGGAGATGCATTCGCTTGTTATTTTTTTAAGACATTCCACCTCAAGCTCCTCTCTCTCTTTTACTTGCTACTGAGTTATGATCTCAGGAGACACTCAAACTGCCTGTACCACAAATACCACACATAACTCACACAAACTTCAGCAGAGCAGGAAACTTTCTAGAGTTTAGAGACCGCTGGTAGAGCCGAGCTGGACACACAAACCACACAGCCAGCTTTCGTATCATTGAGCTGTTAAGCAAAACACCACAACACCAGTGGGAAAAAACGTTTGGTTATCAAAATCTGGCCAATCCTCATGTTCACTTTGCTCTGTCTAGTGCTGCCTTTCGTGCTCTCCTGTGCTCCATCTTCCTCTCTGCATGTCCTATTTCTCTCTCTCTCCTGTCGCTGCTTTCCCCCATGACCTTTTATTCAGTTTCATTTTTAAAAGCTCCAAATCCCACTTTTGGATTCCTCCAGCTGGTTCTTGGTCCTTTCCCAATCCTCTCTCTCTTTTTCTTCCTCTGAGAGCTGGCCAGATCTGCTCTCTTCTCTGATTGAGCAACACTTAAGGCAGCTGCAGGCACACACACACACTATCAATGTCAGGGTAGAGCTGTCACAGCCAGAATGTCTGAGACACAGCAATTTCATTAATTTGGTAAAACCCTTGTAAGTTATCCTCGTTCGAGGTTTGGTTGAACTCTTTCAAGCTATGAAGCCTGTGCACTTTGCTGTCACGCAGATACAGAGCAATGTGAGTACACTCAGAACTCTTCAAACTACATCAATCTCATTACATGTAGATAATGCATGTTTTCTCACAGACGTTTGGAACTGGCTGTACTGGTTCCACTACTGTCTCAAAAGCAACTTGTTGTCACCCATTACATAAGCAAAAGTGTCAAATGCTTCAGTTGTTTTTGCTACACTGGCGTTACACAACATTAGCATGGGATGATAATCTATTTGCAATGTTACCTTTCAGCAGCCATAGCTAGGTAGCACAGGCTAATGCTAACACGAAAACTGTGCTAGTCGTTGGAAAACTCTGTCTATCATTAAGGTTATACTATATACCAGGGGTCGGCAACTGGCGGACCGCGGTCCGGATCCGGACCCAGACGCCGACCTATACGGACCCGGAGCTATAATCAATACATTAATAGGGGATTTTTCGGCGCCTTCCGCTTTTTTAACGCTGATTTGGGTGACTTGTGTAATTCCTGAAGAACCGAAGAGTTTTCGTTTTGGGGGCGGGGGTTGGGAGGCGGGGGGGGGAGTCCGTCCGTCAGTCCGACTTCTTCAAAAAAAAGAAGAAGAAATCTAGACCGCAAAAATAATTAAACAAGCGAGTACCTGTTTTTCCTGGCCAAGGACAGGTTCCTTGAACACAACGAGCGTAACGTCTCTTCACGTGGTATATGTCTCGTCTGAAATGAGTGCTGACCAAGCGGCAAACTCTGTGGAAGAGCCGGGACGCCAATACGGACACACTGCAGTTCATATATTGGCCGATAGGGACTGACTGCAGAAAGGAGCAATTTCCATAGACCCCCATGTTAAAATGCCCAACTTTACAGCAGAAAAAAACATGTTTCTACCCATGGATGCAATAAATATTATTATGAATATAGTTAGATTCCACCTTCATGATTATGGATCTGTGATTGAATTGTTTTCTAACACAACCCTTTTATTTATATTAGGTCTTAACGTTTTTGCATAAATTAGGGCGTGGTCACATTGAGTGACGGCTCTGTGATGTGACTGCTACTGCTAGCTTCTTGTCTCTCTGCTAGCTGCTCCGTGAAGCTTGCTACAGGCACTCTGCCTGTTCAGCTCATCCAGGGAACACAACTTGCCCCCGGCCGTGTTTGTTTGTTCTTCATGCTTATATATCGGACTATTGTGACTCGCTCTGCGGTTGAGACAGACGGTGCATGAATGCGGTTTTGCGGTAAGTGAAATTTGAGTACTTATTTATGTGTTAATGATTTTAATCAGCTACGTAATTAATGTTACGGCTTGGGTTAGCGTGTAAGCGAGTGGTAGCTACATCGGTGCTAACGATGCTAACAGTAGCCTCCAAGTTAAAATCATAGACTATATTTATAAAGGTTAAAACGAAATAGACAAGTGTTAAGCGTTAAGTGGGATAATACTGTACAACAAACGGCTTCTGTTTGAGGTTGATAAAATAAGGTCATCCTTGTAACTTAGAGAGATGATTATTATGTAGGTAGGAACTGTATGCATTGCTAAGGTTAATTTAAATTGGCTATGCTCAAGTATGTAGACAAGCTAATGTCGAAGTAGTGTATGTGAAATCAACCTCACAATAAGATGTTTGTATATTACAATTATTAATGTCATATTTCAAGATGGTTACTTAGATAATATGGTTGGTTGAGCTGGAGTTCATTATTGAGCTTACACGTTAACATCACAGTCATCTGAAGAACAAACTCAAACCTTGTTGTTTTTATGAATTGCATTACCAAATTAGTATCAAATAAACAGTAAGCATTGGTAACACAACTTCCAAAGTTACAGTAGAATAAAAAGGACCCTGACTCTGACAATACACAATCCAACATGTTCAACAGAAGAGAATCAGTTATATTGTTTGTACACATGGTACTTTACATATATCTGTTTGTTTAAGGTGTCCAGGTGATGCAGACAGGCTGGACCAGAGAGTGAGAGACAGAACTGGACTCCTCACAGCAGTGAACTTCAGCTCAGGTACAAAGACACTTTTTTTCATACTGTACAAAGAATCAAGAAAGATATCGGTTTGAATGAATGAAGTATTGACTTTAATACACTGATATACATTCCATTAAACAATACTAGATCACCTACAAACCAGTGAAGTTGAGGGTTTTTTCCATGCAAAAAGTTACATTTAGATGTTAACAAGCAATATGATTTTGTCAGCTTTCTAATTTAATGTATTGAAGGCAAAGATATTTAACACAGTGAGAACTGCTAGTATTTATCTCTCAATATTGTCTGTAAAAAACGTTGTAAAAGTTATTCTTTCAGTGAGACAACAGAGCAAGCTTCTACAGTTGCACTACGTTTTGATAACAGTTCAATATTATTTTGATAATAACATATATTTCAATGTTGATGAACTTCATACTTTTCATTCATAATCTGATTGTCTTTGTAGCTCGCTGTTGAAATAAAAAAAAAACATTACAATTACAAAATAATTATATCTACAGCCCCTAAACACACAAACACACCGCTTTCATAAATAACAAACTTGTTCTGCAATAATATGTTTTATGTTTCCTGTAATTTTTGTTAGGAAAGGACATGCCTGAAAGACACAACATTTTCTCCTTCTCTGAGGGTCAAGAAGAACATCCAAGAGGAACATTAAAAGCTGATGCTATGAGATCTTTAAGACCCAGTGAAGTGCATGTTTTTGCTCCAAAATGAAATGGCAGTTTCATTCCTTACATATCATTGTGCCTGTTCATGGCTAAAATAATTTTTAATAATTCATAATTAATGAATTAATGAATTATTAATTTTGCCGTCTGAGCCTAACGGAAGTTGCAGACGATAGTGGCTGTGACGTCACAAGATGTACCCAGTTGCAATTGTAAACATGGCGGAGACTTTGGAAAGTGATACTAGTGTGAGAGAAATGATTGATTTGGACAGCTTTTCGGACAGGATAGATGAGGAAAGTGATCAATCTGTTGCACTTTGAGGGCAACATTAAGAGATTTATGGATACAGCTCTCAACACTCATATGAAACATATATTTCAATAATCAAAAAACATTGGAAGGATTTCTTAACCTATTTTATACAACTAATATTACATAGATGGAAATATTTGTTTACATAGATGACCAAACGCACTGAGATAACTTAGGCTACAGTTTACCTCCCTGAGCTGACGTTATCTCTCTCAGTCCCACAGGAGAGCACTCTCCCTCTCCTTATTGTTGAAACAGCTAATCTCCGTTAGCTTCGAGCTAGCACCAGATGCTAACGACAACCCTGTAACTCTCTCAGTCTCTCTTTCTCTCTCTCTCGAATCGACCAGTGGCCTTTATTTATCATGATCAATCAAAGAATCTACGAAACAATGACACCAGCCAGGCTCACCTTCATCTTTTGGGAACAGAAACATCGCCACTTCGGCAGACTTGACATTACTACAGCCAGCGGCAATGCATCGTTTCCCCTGTGTTTTTCATCCCTCTTTCTTCACTGTCGCCTCCATTGTCAGGTTTTCTCGATTGGCAATCACTTCCAGTCGACTCCGACACACTTTCCAGGAAAATACTAGCTCAAAAACGTTGAGAAATTCGACTTTGAAAAAGAGAAAAAATGAACGGTGGTGAATGTAAACAGTGCGGCGGCGTCCATCTCGTGACGTCACGTAGTAGATCGCAAGCCACGCCCACGAAGGCGAAGGTCGACTGCAAATTCAAAACTCGTCAAATTCGTTGCTATTCCAACATTTTTTGATATGGGTTCCAATAGACAATTTTGGTCATTACTATACGTATTAGCATAACAGATCATGCACAGGTGCACACTTCACAGGGTCTTTAAGACCAGTACACTAAGAAACTACTTTTATTGTAAAAACAGTCAGCTGATCTATTTCCACATCTACACTCCATCAGCTGATTATTTGTATTTGCCTCGCTTTATGAGCTTCACATCATTTGTGCCTTGTACCACAGAGTTTGCAATGTCACAAATAAATGGGGCCAATCTTCAGTCAGATGTGAATGTGTAATTTAACATTTTCAGTAAGAATAATGGACAAAAGGAGTGCAAATACAAATACAATTTATTGAAATGTGAACCAAAAGTTAATCAAAGATGTTTTAAATAAAAAGCACATATGGACAGAAGGTGTAAACATATTAAATGTATAAGTAAACAAATTTAGTCAAATAAAGTGACAGACTAGGCCTGTGCAGTTGGTATCAGCTTTGCCCAGCATGGGCTCCTCCATCAGGCCTGGTCCCCCTCGCTGAGGAAAGACCCTCAGTCCTCTCCGGGCCAAACAAACAGACAGGACGTCCATCACACGGAGGTTTCTCCCTGAAGTCTCAGCAGCTCTCTGGACACCACGCTGTCTCAATCCGTCCACACTGAATATGAGAGGGGGAAAATGAATTAAATGAAAATAATAAATGCTTTAGACCAGTGACCACCAACTGGCGGCCTGCGGGCCACATCCGGCCTGCAAGACATTCTCATCCGGCCCGCACGACGGGGGTGACTGTGGCGTTGGCGAAGTGGTTACTGCGTTCACCCCCCACCCATTTTTTTTTTTACAACGTCTCGTGAGTAAGGTGCAGTACCGGAGTCCAACAGAGAGGCAGCAGCTGCAGGACAGTAGACTGCGTACTGCGAAACCTTCCCTGCATTGAAGAAGAAGTGATCCTTCATTGTGAAGAGTCTGCTTTGTGCGCTCCACAGCAGTAGCCCCGCTGCGACAGAGTCCAACAGAGAGGCAGGAGCTGCGGGACTGTAGCCTAGAAGCAGGGTTGGGTTGTAATGGAATGTAACGGCGTTACGTAATCAGAATACAAAAATCAAGTAGGTTAACTGTATTCAGCTGGCGTTACATTTGAAAAACGAGTAATCTGATTACAGTTACTTTCGTAAACCTGAAGTGAATACATTTTGGAATACTTATTGGAATTATTGGTGGAAAAGTTTCCTCACAAAATGTAATATTCATTACAGGCAGAACTGTGTGCATCTCATTTACCGACGAACATTTCTACTAAAGACCGGGCAAAAAGTGGGGGGAAACTATTCTGCACCCCATGCAACTGTGTGTTGGAGCATAAGAGAAAATCGACGGTGACGACCCACTTTGATTCATTCAAATGTTCGAAAATGCTTTCTGCTGCCGCGGACAAGAAAGCCAAACAACTCACGTTCACCGAGGCATCAACCTCCAAAACCCTTTCGAGGGCTACAAGAGACGAAGTGAGTAGCCTACAAGATTGAAGCTGGTCAGATAAGGAACGAGTAAACAAAAACAGAATGAGGCGGAGAAGTGTGTGTGGGGGGGGGGGGGGGGGGCCCAATTGCTTTTACAATAAATAAACATTGAATGTGTTTAATTGAATAGTAAAGGGGTTTAACGTTAGTGGCAGGTTGTGTGTGAGAGAGAATAAATAAGATTTAGCATATTTCGCAACTTTCCGCATATTTCGCAACTTCCCGCAATTTCACCGCATAAAATCACATAAAAACCTTGCATGTTTAATCGCATAATCAAGAATTTTTGCCCGCCTTTTTCTGGAGGGTCTAATTACACATTAGGGATGTAATGATATACCGAATATCGCGCTAAATAAACGTCCCAATACCGTCGTGAGACTGACAAAATCTACTGCGATTTCTAAAAAAAATAAAAAATGTAAACCTTTATTGAACCAGGTGGTCCCATTGAGATCATCGATCTCTTTTTCAAGAGAGACCTTTCCAACATGGCAGCAAGTAGGTTACAACATGAACATAAAACAACAGATACATTTACACACCTAGAGACATTGACAAGTACCAACAATATATTTATATCTCGCCCTGTCAATAAGCTTCACCTTCTTGGCAAAAACTGTATTGTTTTTGAAGTGGTGGAGAGACCATGCACAGTTTGACCTATTACTGTCATCCATGGCCTAAGCATATCTCTCCGTCCCACTGAGGTGGCGTCAGACTTTTTCGCTGTCCGTAATTTGGACAGACAGGATCGTAAAATATCCGTCATAATCCCTTATTACCCGTCGGGTCTGAATAGAGAGAGCACGCTCGTGAACTGTCAACTGGGGGGGCGGCGTTATGCCCTGTGTGCATGCACCTCGCGGGAGCGCGCACAGCGTAAAGCAAAATGTATTTTGACATGTATTGATCTGTACGGCAAAGTACGGTTTGGAAACTATATAATTTCCTTTTGGAGGGCATGCATAACACGGCATAACACCAGAGCCTCGCTGCGGGGAAACGTTGCCGCTGTTCCGAGTCTGTTCTAATCTGTCAAAATGACAGACTGCTTTCAGATTTTTCCGTCATTGTTAAATAAAATATTTGGTTAACGCGTGCGTCCCAGCAACATCAGTACCAAGCGAGAGAGTTTGTTCCAGACCAGGGGATATTGTAAATGCCCAAACATCCCAGCTTATAAATACCTGGAAATGTGGACATTCTCATATTCCTAAAAACCTGTCTGATGATGCTGAGTGAGTGACTAGTGAGTTTGAGTTGAGTTACTTGAAAAACTAAAGTGAAACTTGATTTATTTTTATTGCAGGGTCTGATTATTAAATGTCCTTGTTTATTTGTGAGATGCAGTTGCACAAAGAAAATGCCTACTTTGTTTGGTAGTACCAGTAGGTACAAAAACACTGGTTTTCTTGTTCCAGTCTGTTACTGTCACTTTGTTTTTGACACTTTAAAATACTGCTATCCTACTAAAATGCTGTACAAATCAGATTTATTATGTAATAAAGAAACATTTTCCGAGTAAAAAAATGTGTTATTGAAAAAAATAAAATTGAATTTTTTTTCCCCTTTATTATTCAATATTGCGATAAATACCATACCGTGGACTTGTTATCGCGATATTATCGTGCCGTGAGTTTTTGGTATCGTTACATCCCTATTACACATATCCACAGTATTTACTGTATATCTGTATAGTTCAATGTTAATTGACAATAAATATTGTTGTTTTTTAATTGTACTTTCTTTATTTGATTGGCAGTCAGTTGTTGATTACATGCAGACGTTGATAAAGCTACAGGCTACTTCAATATATATCACACTAATTCATGAAGCAAGTTAGACATTTTGATGTTCCGTACCTTTGCATGGGGAGATTTTCTCTAACTGGACCTCGTTGCATTTTAGTTGAATACCCCTGCTATATACTGTAAGGTTATAACTAAACTCTAAAAACTATACATGACTCAGTCAATGTTCCAAAAGTGAAACAATTAGAGACATAAACTCAAATGTAAGCTCCAACTTCATTGCAATTTATTTGGGGCTAAAGTCAATGTTTACAGCTGTTTTGAACGTTGTATGCTTAGGTCTACATAGCACAGCAGTACATTTGAATCAAGCTGAATTGTTCTAACCTGAAAATACAAAAATAAAAACTGGGATTCAGTTTTTAGCTCAGGAAAGAACTCCGGTCAAGTTATGGAACGTCATAAAATAAATTACATTATGGAATGATGAATGCACTTTTTAGTTTAACTGCAGATTGAAATTTCCCTTAAAATGACTTCAATGTTTTCTTGTTTGTTTGACCTGGCGTCTATCGATTCATCAGTTTACAAATGATATGCTTTTATAACTCTTAACTTTACTTGGTTGCATTCAGGAGATGTAGTTTTTGTCAAGTATATATCATTTATTCTCAATAATGTGTTCTTTATCCAATGCAGTTCTCACACAGCTTTCAAGATATGGTAATCTGCCACATCTGCCTTTAGCAACCAAACTCAGCAGGACTGAGGGCTCAAAGGAAACTTGACCTCCTGATTTATTATAACCGGGATATTAAGTTTACGTTAATCCCCTTTTGGAAAGCATGCAAGTGAGAGTATTGTTGACAAAATCCTTTACATGCATGCATACACACACACACACTAGATTTAAATTAGCTTTGTAACAACTCAGCGACAGTAACAGCACACACAAACACATGCATGCCCAAACACACTCCATTGTGTGTGTGCAAACAGTGAGCAAATGATTGTTGGCTGTGAAAGGGTTAACAGCGGTCATGAGCCATCCCACCGCTAAATTATTCAATAAGCTGCGATCTAGTTTCATCAACTGCCACCGCCACTGCCAGTGGTCGCATGCAGAGGGAAATATAAAAATTAAACGTGTAAAAAAAAAAAGTTATCCAGCCATCACCAAAATGTAGAAACACAGCATACAGTATACATCAAGCTGTAATACTCAGCATTAGCATGTCCGCTGAACTAGCTTACTACTAACTAACTTATTTAATGGTTCGTTTACACAGAACGTTTTGCCAGCGTTTGATTATTTGTTGCCTCTAATGTAAGATTCAGATTTTTCTAATGTTAGCTGGATATGTTAAAGTCAGATAGAGAAAGCATTTTCAAAAAACTCATGAAGCTAACATTGTTCAGCTAGCTAGCTACGGTTGTGTAGAAACTGATATTTTGATAGGCAATGCAACTGTAACCTAGGGGGCTGGTGTTTTGTGAAAATATAGCTTACATTTATAAAGTTCAAAGAAATTACATGGGCTTTCAAGTCAAAGCTGCAGCCCCTGTCTGAACTTGCGTGACAATTCATGTTGCACTATAATAAACTAAAACAATTGTGTATTTTAGCGTGAAATATTCCATATTGTTTTCCGTATAGAAAAATCACTGTGATTAATTGAAGAATTTTCCATGTGGACATTTATGAGCCTGGAACAAAACATTGACAGTGTTTTCCAACCAGTTACTGCGTCTCCTCCCATTGGGACTGTTTTGAAAAATGTACAAATACAGATAAGCGGTCGCTTTCCTGATGACAGCCTGTTTGCCGACAAAGATGGAAAACATCTATTTTTCCTCCACTCAGATACAAATATTTTTCACATTTTTCCATTTTCAACACCCACAGTTCAAACAAACATGGTGAACCCATTTCAATCAATGACCTCTCGTATTGGTAGAGAGCGAATGGTAACTTCAGGCCCTCAAACACCCTCTGCCTGACACTAAAATCTCTATCTTTAACACACAAGTAGGACAGTTGGATCTATGCACTATCAATAATAAACTAAGGACACACAGTCGTGGTGTCTCCCTCCATCACTGACACAAACATGCATAATTAAGCTTGTTAGATCAAACCCACAGCACAAAAAGACCAAATCAAACATTTCCAAAATGCACTCAAACACCAAAGACTGAGACGTTGAGAGATGGTACAGGCTCCAGGGGGTGATTAGTGGGTGTGGACATTCATCGAGAGGCAGTCAGAGGTTAAATTGGCAGACACTTGCGTCTCCCCCACATAATGACTCCCAGCTGTGCTACTCTCACTGTTTATGTTAAATGAGTTCCATTGCAAGCTCTTTTCCTCTCCATGGTCGCTAACTGTAAACTTCTGTCATCTGGATTTTTCTGTAAGGCTCTGTTTATCTATCAGTCTGCAGTATTTCTCTGGGCTCTACAGGCTGTTCTTAAATCCGCTGTTTCTCCTCTTGAACTCTCCTTCTCAATCCTCTCGCTGCATCTCATTTTCTTCCTTCCCACGCACTCTCTTCCTCCTTGCTTGTTCTTTTCCTCCTCTCCCTCTCTCTGCTGTTTTTTCATTGCCTCGATCCCCGGATGCTAATATATTAGATATTCCAAGGGGGGAGATATATACATATATATATCTCCCCCCTTGGAATATCTAACCCAGCTGCCCAACACAGGAACTTCCTTTCTGGCCATGGAAGATTTGGAGGGGTTCATTAGAGTTTTTGCTCTTGATTTCTACCTCCGTCTCAGGGCAGACTGCCTAGATCACAGTTACCCTAAAGAATGATATGTAGCCATCTGTGTTATTTTTGTCGAGGCTTACGTTTGCAGGCTCTGTTGTGGTGATCAACACTCAGCCATAATTCCTCAAATATATTTGCAATAATGGCACAAGAATGTTGAAGGGGAAGTTTAAAAAAAATGTTTCTTTCTTTCATAATAAATCATGAACCATCTTCTCTCACTTTTGTCTCTCTTTCTCTCTCTCATGCCACCCACATACTCCATTTGTATTTTTAGCATGCACAAAACGGACCATGATAGTTGCTTCACATGAAACAATGGAGTTATCAGATTGCGTAATACAGATCTGTCCGATGAACACAGCATGTGCACCATATGTAGACTCATATTTGGTCACCCAACACCCACTCTACCTGTCAGTAACCTCACAGCTAATATCAGCTGAGGTTACAGAGCTGGCCACCAGCTCTCATCCCTCTCACTGCACATGTTTTACCCGGTGTGTGGGTGGAAAATCTGTGTGATTATACAGGTTCTATAAATGTCTTCACGCAGGCTTTAAGAGCTGTCAGTGATGAGCTGCAAATGGACATTTTCACTCCAAGTACATACAGTCTATTCAACAACTTTGACAAAGGAGATGCATCAGCAAAGAGTGATGTTATAGAAAATAACTATTATTATTATTATTATTATTACTACTATTACTATCCATACTTATATAAAATAAATGCACTCAAATTCAAAAATAACAGGAGACGTGACGTATAAAGGGGATTTAGGGGTGATTGGATGGGTCTAAAAACAATGGATTCTCACCCTGTGTGAAACCAGAAATTAGCATTTACCTATTTATTACACAACTTTGTTGCAAATGTTAGCCCAATACATAATCTTTTCCAAGAACTTATGTAGTTGTGTTGCCAAAAAGGTTTTGCACTGCAAGGGCTTGCCCAATATATCTTCTGAATCATTGTATGAGGTTAGGTTGACCATAAACAAAGTGATTTCTTTACAGGAAATGAGCTGATCAGATTTTGGCCACTTTATGATGTCATAACGTTTTTTCGGCTTGCGTAACCATTGGCAAATCACCAACCAAGGTTACACCCCCCCCCCCCCCCCCCCCTTATCACCTGAATCTCCTCCTAGAGCACCATTGTGTTCTTTGTAACCAAATATCTCTCAGAGGGGCGTGGGGAGGGGCTCCTTATTTTCATCTAAAGTAATGAAATCAGAATCAGCACTTTTGAAACAGGGCTGAAACAGAGGGGTTTATGGGATGCTACAATGCATGATCTGTTTGGTATTTCGAAGCAATCACTTCAGAGACATGTTTTGTATATATCTGAGACCTATAAATATAAATAATAATATAAATGTTGTGATTTAGTTTCTAGCTCCTTTCTGAGAATGATCCCATGTCTGTCTCCATTTAGCATTTCAGAATTTTACTTTCCATTGTTTGTCATCAGTAACTAAAGTATGAACTTCTGCATTTATGTTTTTACTTTTCCCTTGCAGGAGGCTGTTGCCCAGGTTGAAGCCCAGGTCCAGTCGCGGCCCCCGGTCGACCCGTCCGAGCTCGTTCCACGCCTCTGCCACCTGATCCGGTCTGACGCCGGCTACGGCTTTAACCTCCACAGTGATCGATCCAGGCCCGGACAATACATCCGCTCCCTGGACCCCGGATCAGCTGCAGACCACGCCGGGCTCCGGACCCAGGACAGGCTGATTGAGGTAGGACAAAGGAGCGTGGATGTATTGTCTGGGTATTACAGCACAGTGCAATCTAATATAACAACACTGCAGTAAATCCTCCTCTGGTCTCGTTTTTTGTGAACATGGTCAGATTTGAAGCTCTGTTACCTTTTTGCTGATTGGACTGCATTTTATAATTCTTGTTGTGTATGATTAGATGTACAGATTAACAGATACATTATTTAGCTATGAATAGATTTACCTTTAAACAAATAGTTTCTGAAATTGTGTCTTGAGAGCGTTCCTCATAAACAAAGTAAGCTAAATAGGTTTGTATATTTTTTCCCAAAGGGTGGGATTTATTCAAATGTTGTTGACCAACTTTGTATTTATCTGGTCTTCCTGACACTTCAATATCCTTTGCTATTTGACCAACTGTAGAATGATGACTGTAGCACTTTTTTGCCTATATGTTATTTTCTCAAATCCTTTTGTTGACATTTTTAATTAATCTAAACTCTGGCCACTATAAATTCCACCTTGAGTTTGTTAAGAAAATGCATGCAATATGGCTCAATGCAATTCTGTATTGCATGTTTTATTATTTGACTTGTATGATGGTTAACATATTATTTAGTTGGAAGCTATAATAGTATAGATTGCAATAGAAAACAAAATAAAATACAAAATGAAAAGTAGATTTTCAAAAACGAACTAGTGCAGCTGTAGATACAGATACAAAAACAGATGTGTATGTGACATAAACAAATACAAGGTTATAGCCCCAGTGTATATGCATGTGTGGTGGGTGGTGGATCAGTTAGGAGTGTTTTTGTGTCGGAAGTTAATGGGATGGCGAGAGACCTCCCATGGTTGTGATAAGCTTAAAGGAATATTAAGGAGTATTTAGTGAGTGTTTACATGCATGTATGAACTTTGACAGCAGACCCACGCAGAGGAATGAACCCACACTAATGAGGTGACTACTGATGAATTATTCTGGGTTAATCTGGTAGATGTCTGAGAGTAATATGATTTACTGGGTGTGAGAAAATCCCTGTATAAACCTGTTCTCGCCCTACGTTGTGTCACTTTTTCTGTTGCTTTGTAGGTGTGTTTGAACTGTATACGTGTGCTGCTGTGTGCCTACACTCCTGGTTTTGCACATGTGCCCACATTTCCACACAACCATCCAGTCCATTATCTCCAAATCTTCTGTTTAGCATTAAATCCATGACACACCAACACACCAACACACCAACACACAGCACTGCCTACCAGTGCTTCTCAGCTAAAGTAGCTCCAGGCTACTCAGAACGTCACTAAAAGTCAACAGATGCCATTGTCCATTTCTTCGAGAATAACTCAATCCAACAATAGTAGAAATAAAAGTCAGTCATCTGTGGAAGAATCATTATACAGAGAGCTGGTCCAAAACAAAAGTAGATATACCTTTGTCTAAAGTTACAGAAACGTTTGCGTTTTCACACTTGATCAAATACAGATGTGACCCCATCTACATAAACTGTCACAGCTGTAATTAACAAGGCAGGAGTCACACGTGTGTCTGCTGCTGCCAGGCCTCTGTTACTAAAGATAACAGGACCTGAAGCCTGGACTCAATCTTCACTGTGTGTCAGACTGCAGGGAGAAAGAAGAGGCCGGTCAAAGGGGGGAGGAGAGTCCGTTATAAATCAATCCGATCGCAGGGGGTGGCAGGGGGAGGAGGAGTGTGTGTGTATGCCGCTTCTTTTAAAACATAGAGAGAAAAAGAGGTAGACAGTGTGTGTTGGATTACAAAAAAGGAGTGGATAGCGAAGATGCAAGGACAGAAGGAGTGTCCCCAACAACAGATAACAAAAACAGACTCTAAACTGTATTTTAAAATGTTTCTGTCCCAAACTGAATCTCATGCATCTATGTGTCAGTCAAATAAAAGTGAAAAGATATTCGATTCATCTCGACATGAGCAAATAGGTGACAAGGTCATGCGTGTTTTATCAAGTTTGCCACGGTGAAAAGTACAACCAATTACGCTGGCAGTAACAACATCATTTTCATTATAAGCTGTTTTCCATCTGAGTTTACACACACAACATTCATCCTTCATTCCCATGACCTTTGCCCTCACTGGCTGAACATCAGGGTGCAGACCAGGCTGCAGAAGAGGCCAAACAGGACTCCGTGGGGTCTGATAGGGAGGCTAAACAGAGTTCATATATATAGGATCTCCCAACATGTACGTTTTTTTTTTTGGCATGTTTAAAGGTCACATGTCATGCTTTTCCGGTTATCACCCGTCCCCTTTGCATGTTAACGGTCTGCAGAGTCAGAAACCCTCAAAGTACACCCTGTAGCGAGTAAAACTCTAACACAGTCTGCCCGAAAACGCCTCGTTGGAGATTTCTAATTTTCCATTGTTTACTTCCTGGGTACTGTGACGTGTGAATACTGGGCTCACATGGAGGGGGGGGGGGCAGGAGCTCCAACAAGCCGTTTAGGACAGAGAGTGAATACCGGTGAATACACATACTTTACAGAGATGCTGTATGAGAAACCAATGTGAGTTTGGAAGATTGCACAGTATAAATCTATATTAGTATACCTCAACAATGGAATTATGATCAGTAGAAATGGCCATGACATGGGCCCTTTAATACAACCTTTCAATCAAATCTTTGGTTAATTTCTTATTTCCCAGACAGCTACTGGTATTATTTGATAAGAGACTAATATCCTAAAAGCCCCTTGCAGAGATATGAAAGTTGCTTTGCACAACAAAAAGATAATGTCCTTTCCTAATGATGAATCAAGTGTAATGTAACATGAGCCAGCAGCTGGTTAGCTTAGCTTAGCACAAAGACAACATGGTAAACTGCTAGCCTGGGACTGTGTGAATGTAATAAAAATAGAATTTAACACATTGAACCTCGGTTTGCTTTCTGTTTGCATAAGACTTCGCACTGTTTTGGAAGTATTTTGCATTTCCTCTGGGACGAAAATGGGGTTTAACATTAGCTTAATAACTCTATCTCAGTGCTTTAGTTTGGTTGAGAGAAAAATCTGAGTCCCCGTCGGGTTGGGTGGCTGTAGTGTGTGTGTGTGTGTGTGTGTGTGTGTGTGTGTGTGTGTGTGTGTGTGTGTGTGTGTGTGTGTGTGTGTGTGTGTGTGTGTGTGTGTGTGTGTGTGTGTGTGTGTGTGTGTGTGTGTGTGTGTGTGTGTGTGTGTGTGTGTGTGTGTGTGTCCACATGCTGATAATTGCAACCGTCTCTAACCATGCGTCAAGACAGCGCTTGTGTTATCTGTCAGCAGCCTGTTAGAGAGGTGAACAACCATGACAGATCTCTCTCTCTGTCTCTTTCTCACCACGCCCCATTACGCTGGAGGTGGATCAGCAGCTAGCGCTGTAAAGGCTATGATGAGAGCCCAGCTGTCGATGCTTGGCAGAAGCAGTGACACCAGTGAATGCTTCATCAGGCTTTCTGCTCAGCCTGTGCTCAACAGTGCGTACTCTTTACAAACTTGAGAGTGACACTAAAGAACATAGAAAAGTGCACCATACTCACACTTGAGATTAACTTCTTGGTAGCCCACCTGATAGGCTACCTGGATCACAACCTTAGTTTTTGTCAAGCATTTTACTTTTATATTTTGAATGCACAAGACTGTAGACAACGATAAAAAGCCTCATAGATTAGCTTTAACAATTTTAGCAATGTGGCTCTATGGGTGGTAATGTCGGTCTGTAACCCTCCTTGTTCCAGTTGGACATAAACTAAACTATTGGAGGGACTGACATGACATTTTGGACAAGTCCAATGTTTTAGTTTCCAGTACATCATCTTTAGCGCAACATTTTTTAGCTTTGTGGTGTCATTCACATTCTGTTATTAGCCTCGCTGTGCCTAAGTACAGCAGAAGTCTCTTTTGTAAAGTTATTTTTAGCCAACACAAATAAATACATTCAGAGATATATCATGTGCACCACTTAAACATAAAAAAGTAAATCTGTCCTTGTTCCTTTTGGTTCCATATACAAATGCATGAAAAAACAAGCGAGATACTGAACTGCACACAAACAAAAATCCCTGACAGACCAGATTTGGTGACCATGGTCAAACTGTTCTCATAGCCACTATAGCATATTGATTTTCATTCTAACTGTAGTCATGCAGGTGTTTTTTGAGGAGCATAGAACAAAATTATCAAAGAACAAAATTATCTGTCCATCGTTTTAAACAACAAATGGTGTCCTTACTGCTGAGACATTACCATTAAATCTTTCTACGCAGAGTGATAAGTACTCTTTCCACTGGAAAAGAAAACATCACAGCTGTTGTGGGAACATTACATTTTCCACTCATTTATCTAACAGGCTGTGCAGTTGCTGAATCATACATTATCTATAACAGCTTTTCTAACAATGGGGTGCTGACTTCATCTTAATCACCTCTCATTGTTTGCTGCATGGTCAGTGTGAAAAGGAGCTCAAGAGATTGCGTCTCTCTTTGCTAAATTAAACTGGAGACAGAAGATTTAATTGCCACACATGCAACGTGCACACAGATGTGCAGACGCAACGGAAAGTGTTTGTTTTGATTGATCCAAGGTTAGTCTAGCTGCACTAACACAACCAAACGACATAAAAAATGTGTCAGGTGGATGGACTCTACATTACTTTCATGAGTTATACACCTGAACACACGTGCACACATACACACACAGACAAACACGACAAGTATCGAGAGGTTCCCTTATATATATAATATATATAATATTCCCATGAGAAATAAGCTTCTGTACTGTTCCTGCTGCTCGTATTAATTAGCCCAGTGTGTGCAGGGAGCAGAGTGTATTGTCTTGTGTGGGATGGACTGCTAATGAAGGGCTGTGAAACATGACACAACACCTGTTGTTTGGCCCAATACAAAGATGCTTGTTCTCTCTATATCAAACTGTCTGTCTGGGTCCCTGGCTGACTGATGTCTATTTTTTGTATGTCCGTCTGCTTGTCTATCATGAGTCCTGGGAAGAAAGGATACATTTTTTTAACAGAGGAGAGGAGCAGTTCACATTTTCCACCTGTCGATTCCTCTCTTTTTTTATCTTTCTTCCACTCTCTCTTGATCTTGTTTCCTTTCTTCCCTGAAAAGCCCATAAAGTCTCTCTCATTCAACCTATTTGTCTTATTTTTTATATTTATATAACCCACTTTCCACACACCAAGGCGCCCAAAAGCAGTTGTTAAGGGTTTACTTCCCTCTGCTTCACTAATGTATCCCATCTTGTCATAAGCAGTGAATTTTAAACAAATTCCTCCTCAGGAATTGGACACCTGAAACCCGCACTATAGCCGGAGCCCAGGAGAGCCATCAATAATTGATTGTGCACCAACACTAACTTGGCGTTGTGCGAAGCTACCTGCCTCAGAGAAGCCAGGGTCTAGACAAAGCAGGCCTCCAAATGTAGACAGCATCTAGATAAGAGAAAGGGTATTCTGTTTTGTCATGCCAATATAGTGACATTAATGGTCAATAGCGTGCAGACATATAACTTTGTCCCTCTGAGGGACGATGGTTGTAACCCCTTTTGGAATTGAAGGAGTCTTTAATCCTGGTAAATCATAAATCAACAGCTGCCCTGTTAAGCTGCCCTTAATGCTTCCCTCAAACCCTTTTTCAAGAATTCATAATTCATAACAAGAGTTTGCGTAACGTTTTGTAGAGAGGTCATGTTGAAAAAGTGTGTAATCAGTATGTTGTCCCACAGCTCCACCTACTGGATAATTTAGGTAGCACAGCTCTCAGTGTGGTATAAATGAAAGTTGTGGAAGATGGTTTACTCAGGTGTTGCATTCAAAACTAAGTTGAGTGTCATTTAAGTAATTCATGGACATGGAAAAGTTTGTCTTAGGAAAAAAAATCTCTTTCCTTCCAAATAAACCCTTCTCTTTTTTTCCTCCGTTTTCCAGGTAAATGGTGTGAACATCGAAGGCATGCGGCATGCAGAGGTGGTGGCCTTCGTTAAGAAAGGGGGAGATGAGACCTGGCTGCTGGTGGTGGACGAAGAGACAGATGAACACTTCAAGAGGAGTGGGGTCATCCCTACAATCAGCCATCTCAGAGGTAAACATGCACATAACAGTCAGAACACCACATTAATATGCATGTTATGGTCATTTCATAATAGATAGTGATAGCAGGTATTTCACTGCAAAGACTGAGGTGGTCAACAAAACTGGTTACTATTTTAGAGTTCAATCACTTTCTTTTGAAATGTACTTGAAGAGCACCTACGTTCTCACTTGTTTCTTTGTGTACATTTACATTTCCTGCATGCTCAGCTAAAATATCAGAGGTTAGATTAACCATTATTGGAAGTAATTCAATTTAAATCAACTGATTTGTCCTATAATGAGTGGAAAATGATATGGTTATTTCTGGAAACATTTAGGAATTGTATACTGTATAGTTCTCGACTAAAACATTAGTTGCATAATCATTCAACGGGCAAAATAACCTTTCAATATTGCAAAAAAGTTGTAATACTCGGCTGAGGTGGAAAAGTTAAAGTAAGCAGATGTGTGCACTGGAAACAGATTTAGCTTATACATCAGTACATACATGATGAACATGATGATGATAACCTTCCTTAAAAACCTCACAATAAACCGTAGTGGAAGGAAACAAGCCGGTTTTGTAATTACTTTACCATATTTTATTATGAAATGTTGGCGATACTTTTGGATTAGACCTCAGGGAACCCTAATACAAACATTGTTGGACTGGGAACCCATTTCTTTGAATATCGATATGTATAAAGACAACAAAAATCAATGGGATTTTCCTTTCTGTAGACTATGACGGTCCTTCCATATCCAACGGCTCCCCGAACCCTCAGATCAACGGCAGCTCCACCACGCAGTCCTTCAGGTCCACACGCTCCGACCTCAGCAGCCAGGGCAACAGCACACAGGTGGGTGTGAGGAGTTTAGTATTCTGTTTGGTCTTTTACTTAGAAGTCAGTACCCTCAACCTTTATCTCTGTCTGTGCGTCTTTAATTCCATCTCCCATTTAGTTGGCAGAAGATGAAGGCAGCCAGCTGATGGACCCTTTCGCTGAGATGGGTCTGAGTTTGAGCGCTACGGCAGCAGAGGAAAAGATGAAGGTCCATAACAAAGAAAAGAGAAAGGCTCCACAAATGGACTGGATGAAGAAATATGAGCTGTTCAGCAACTTCTGAGACTTTCCCCTCCAATGACAGATGTTTGAGCGCTCTGCAAAGGATATCAAGATATAAGAAGACAAAAGGAAAAAAGTTGTAATATGGATTTGACTTTTTAAGCCACTTCAGAGACTTTTTAACAGCTTATTTTCTCCTTTTTAAAGCACAACATGAAGGAAGTGCTAACTGACTTAACGGAACTATGAAGGAAAAGCATATTTTAAAGTCAAGTTTTTACAAATGTATGTACATCCCCATCACTTTAATCCTCCTTTATCCACACTTCTAGAGACTTGTTTCAAACAAATGAGGGAGAGAGTTATTTTTATATTTAAAAAGTATAAACAAACTATGAAAAGAAAATATTATCCCATCTTCATGCATTTTAAAAGAGCTTTATGGACACTGTGACAACAATGATTGTGGACATTGTGGGAGTTTTGGCCCATCAGTCAGAGGAAGCCCAAGATGGGCAGAAGATCACTGTGAAAGAGTTCAGAGCCTCCACCTTCAGCCCACGCAGATCTATTTTATTATCACGCATAAAGAAAAGGATGGCTGTGTGTTCTGGTTGCAACATTTCCTACATGTATTTTTACAGAGTGTATTAACTGGTCATCAGATCAGCCCTGCTTTTGTTCAAAAAGGTAATCCATTATCCATGATATCCATTATCCTAAATAACACATTATTCTGTGTTATTTAGCACTCACTTTTAATAATGCATACCACTAAACTCTTTTCCAAAATGTTCCGGTGCACAACAAAGGGAAGCACCACTAACATAAAATGTATTGATACATTTAATCATGGAAGCTGGAAAGTAGGCGAGGAAGGTTTTGTCTGGGCAAAAAGTACAAATAGAGTTTATCATTGGAGGAGGCCCGATGTGTACAGCAGGGGGCAAACTTGCTCCACAAATAAGAGATCCCGTTTGGTCCGGAAAATAAAAACAGAGAAGATGGTTAAGCAGGCTGGTTTTATTGTGACACTAGAGAACTATTACTTAGTTAAGAAGAGTCTTTTGGTGTCCACTAGTTGTCATGGCCAGGGAACAGTCCGGCACAAATTGCAAGTGGATGTTTTTACACTCGTACGTATTAAAAACATTTTTTTTACATATTAAAAACATTGATTAAGATGTGGCAAGCAAGCTGTTTCCCCCCATTTCTCTTTTTTATGCTAACCTAAGCTAACCTGCCGTTTGCAGTAACTTCACATTTAGCACAGGTGACACTTTCCAACCAAAAGTGAAAAGGGGTTTTCCCAAAAATGCTGTACAAGGGGTTTTCCCAAAAATGCTGTACTATTCCATTAATTAGATAAGGGTCAGGGCCGGGAATGAGCTCAGAAGTGCAACTATAGCCGCGAAAGATAGTTATAGGATGTGATGGGGTCCAACGTGAGCAGAGTGTGAGCAGGTTGTGGGGCAGAGAGGTGTAGCTAAGGCTGCACAGTGAGGTCAGAGATGCTCCGGGGGATCTAGTGAAAGAGAATGCAGGAGCCATGGAGCTTACTGAGGATTATTACACACAGGGGCACAGCTGTCATGCTGGAGCACAATGTGTACGAGAGTAGAGAAGGTATACATGCCGCAATCCAAGCTATGTTGATACAATGCATTGCATCAAGTGAAAGTGCAAATTGGAGAACTTGTCTTTTTGTACCTGTTCACACCTTTACAGTGTCCTAGTTCATCTTTGTAAATCATTCTGTGTGTGCTTTAGCGTTTCACTATGTATGTTCTGACAGTCACAGCAAAGAAAACTCTATGATACCATGGCTGATGTATATATACAGTAAAAGCATCCAGTATATAAGGCAGGTGGCATTTTTTCAATAAAGTGTGACAATGGTGTTTTTTAATATATTAAACTGTTGTCATTATCGTTCATGCCTTCTGTAATCTGTCTCTTCAATGTTGCTTTCCCATCTATCTGCTCCAAAGGCACACACTTTGTTTTAAAGCTCTTTGTGTGAATGGAAATGTATTATCTCACATTCTTCCTTGTTATTAGTCTCTCTGTTATGATTCCTCTTTAATTCCCGCCTTCTCTCTTGCAGAGGATTACGCTAGTGTTCAGTTTTCAGTTTCAGTTCTCACAATTCTCCACCAGCCAGCTGCTGAGAGCTTAAAGGCCAAGCAAAGGTTAAATAGAGTTCAAAAGTAATTGAACTGTGTGTCTGGTGTGTGAGAGAGTCTGTGCATCTGTGTGAGGGGTTGACGGGTGTGTTTCCGTACTTTCATGTGATTCTCTGTCTGGCAGCATACAGGGTCAGGTGTACAGTATGCAGCTGTATTTTTGGTCTAAATCTCCCTTCAGTCTGCATGTATCAAGTTGCTGAAAGAAAGTGCTGGAAGAAATATAAGGATGTTTTACTTAAAATAAAATTGCTGACATAACAATGTAAGTGAGTTTAATAAAGCAAAATGGACAGGTTTAGCCAAAAATACAAATGTTTTGAGTATTTTGTTCAGGATTTTTAATACTGATGCCTTATCGTGTAAACAGCATAAACTGTTGTTGATGTTAGCTTTATCTCAATAAAGTCCAAATACAAGGGTAAAAATGGACCTGCATACAAGTAAAGGGTTGGTCAGTTAAAATTGAGCTTTTCTGAATTAATGTTGAGGAGGGTGTTATGAATGATCTACATCAGCAACAAGTGATGTCCAAACAAACAAGAACATCTATTCTGTAGATGGAAGCCTGTTCATATAAAGGCTTGCAACTGATTATAAATTATACAGCCTCCTTACTCTGTGTACCGTTACTAGAATTAACCAGAAAAGACACAAAAAGCATGGTGTCTATGGACACCACGGCGGTAATAGACTACATGTAGGAAACTACCATGCCACATATTATAGAGTCATCAGCAGAATTAAACATGGCCAAAGCAGACTCCACAGACCAGGGACGTGCGCAGACATTTTGGGGGGCAGGAGCTCAAGTGAGAAAAAGGGCACTTCCCATAATAATTTATAAAAAAATGTTTTAAAACAAAAAGTTAAAAATAGTTGCACATCTCTGACATACTGACCAATTTATTTTAATACCCTCACACTCACGCAATTGTTTAATACTCAACAGAATTCTACAAAAATAATCAGCTAACACAGAAACAATGTTCTTCTTTAGTATTCACTAAGCACAAGAGCAGACAAAAAACTAGTACAATTAATAGTTATTAAATGAGCAACAAACAATCAAAATTATGAAGTTACTGTTTAAGGCAGGACATTACAGGCAAAAAAATCGTTATGTTTGAATTTATATAGATATAAAGCTAAACTGCATTTAAACATAACATTTCCGGGGAAAATACTGACTTGACGTAAGTAACTATCTGTGGAAGTTGTGAGGTGCTATGTTTTTTTATCCTTTTCACCTGCAATGCCTTGGTAACTGCATGCAAATTTGCGCATTTTAATTAGGCCTAGTTAACGCCTAATTTGCATATCAATGTGGTGATTGTGATTACGTTATTAGATACACATTGTACTGTATTCACCTTTAGTGTCTCCCCCTTAGTACAGTAGGCCTACATTAGCCTGTATGCCCATTATAAATTGCCTTAGCTAAACCTTGAGCTAACTTATCCATTAGCTGTACCCTACTTTAACTATATTTGTTTTTGTCTTTTGGCTAATTAGCTGTAAACTCGAGGCACTGGCAGTTTAGTCATTTGTTCATCTCCACTCACATTCAGAAAAGCCAAAAAAAAGCCGGCATAACATGGGACTTTAAGGTGGGAGGTGCTGCTACCTGTCGGTCTGAAGTGACTGCCAATGACCAGGGCCGTTTCTTCCTAGAGGCGGACTATGCGGGGGCATAGGGCCCGAGCGGCCACTAGGGGGCCCCCAAGCTGAAAGTATATACCGTAATTTTCGGACTATAAGCCGCGCCTTTTTCCCTATTTTTCGACGCTGCGGCTTATATAACGGTGCGGCTAATCTATGGATTTTTACAGCTAACGGCCAACACCTTTAACTCTATGGGCTCTATGGCCGGTCCGCGGACCCCCACCTTTAAGCGGCGGGTTCCAGCAGGAAAAGCTGGAGGCCGGAAAAGAGTGAGACAGGTAGCGCGCAAAAGTAAAAGTGGAACCGAGAGTGGTATGCCGCTGCTGCGGCTTATATTCAGGTGCGGCTTATAGTCCGAAAATTACGGTATATATTTTTTTTTCTTCATCCGAAAAACAAAAAAGGTTTAATTCATACACACATGATGAACACAATTAGTAGAAGCGGAAAGGCTTGTGGAAAGTAGCTCTCTCCATTATCCTAATACAGCGGCATTATTGCGTCAAAAACGTATAGAAATTAAGGAGTACAAAGAAATAAAGAAAACAGGGGAAAAAATGTAATAAAAGTTAGGGCAGGAAAATAATAAATGCATATATATATATTAGGGCCGGGACTTTAACGCCTTAATTAAGATTAATTAATTACACAAAAATGAACGCATCAAAAAAATTAACGCATTTTAATCGCACTTATTTTTGCACCGCGGAATGTTTCTCACTGGATGAGTTTCAGGGGTACCGATTATACCGGAGCACCAACTAACGTTCATGACTTCAGACAACAACAAACCACAGTGAACAATAGTCAAACATGAACGAAGAAGCTGATGAGACCGCTTTGGTTGGCCCCGTGGATGGGACATTTTGTTTTAAAAAACGGACGGATGGAAGCATCGATGATAGCACGGTTGTTTGCAAATTATGCAAAAAGGAATTCGCATATCACCGCAGCACATCAAGCCTCAAGTATCAACTCAATGCAAAACATATAGCAGCTAGCGTGGACGTTAGCCCGACTCGGAGTACAAGGACCCACACCCAATTCGCGTTGATCAAACAGTGGCCTATGCAACAGAGAGATTTTATTTTTCATCAGGATATTGGAAGAATAGGAGGGATTGAGGTCAATCACTAGCACTTTTTTATTTTATTTTAAATGGTACACTTTATGTTGAACTATTTATTATGTTGTTGGTGCAACTGGCACTTTATGTTGAACTGTTTATTGTTTTGGCCAAGGTTATTGAGAGAGTTGGACTGAAATGTATTAGATTTTTTAAATCAACTGTTGGTAAATCAACAAAGTCTGTTATGGCCTCTGAAGCAACAGAGAGATGTTTTCTAATAGTCAGGGTTTCCAATGTTCTGAATGTACTTGAAAGTATTGTGTTTTACTTAAAAAACAAAGTGTTATAGTTTACAGAAGGTCTACCTACCTATAGGCTACCTGAATCTCTGAAATGTACTATATTCCTAAATATGCTATTGCTACACTTTATGGCAAAAATTGCACTTTTCTGTTGGTCTTGGTTAAGTACCACCTTGAAAAAAATAAACAATGTTTGTTGCTTAAGCTTATGTATTCAGTCATAATTCAATGGTATACTAAAATCCATGTGAAAAAAATTGCTTCTCACTGTTCTCAGGTCAAATATTTATATGCAATTAATTTCGATTAATTAATTACAAAGCCTCTAATTAATTAGATTAATTTTTGTAATCGAGTCCCGGCCCTAATATATATATATATATACGAAAACTAGATATAGGGTCATTTTCTGTACATGTCAATAGCAGTTTCAACTATCTTTTTTTGGAAATTAAAATACTTTATATACATATATACATAGGTACACATGTACTTGGTAAATAAATAATAATAATATTAATATATGCATAATTGCATATAAACATTGGGACTTTTTTTTAATTCATATGTTCACGCTGTGGTTTGGAACTGCTTTTGAATGTTATTAGGCATTTTCTTATGGAAAATGTTGTGCATAACCAGTACTGTTTTAAGCTGTACTATGTCAACACATTTTAATAGATTGAGTTTTTTTAAATATGGGAGTTGTGTGTTCATATTTACCAACACCACAGACTATTCGTAATGCTTTTTTTTGGGATGTTATTATTTTTTGTAGATTTGTTGAGAAAGTGTTTCCCCATATTTCGGAGCAGTAGTAAAGGTAAGGGAGAAATAGACTGTTATAAAGAGTATCTTTGCTTCAAGAATGTTCTTAGTATGATACAAAATACCTATTGTTTTTGACAGTTTAGTCTGTACATAATTTATATGGTACTTCCAATTGAGTTTTTCATCAACAAGCAGTCCTAAAAATGTAAATGCACCAACTTTTTCCATCTCGGTATTGCAAATCCGTATAATGCAGTCATTTCTACTCTCAGACTTTGTATTGAATAACATGTAATTTGTTTTGGCCACATTAAGGGATAATGTATTAACTGCTAACCAGTTACATAGTATTTCTAATTCTGCATTCACAATTTTAACAAGATCGCCAAGAATTCAAAGTTCAGGTTCAGCCTCAATATATTTGGGGAGAATTCAAATGAGCTTTCTTTATTTGTAGACAGACAAGCCTCCTCCTGTGTTCGCAGTGGCGTTTTTATATGTACAAAAGTGGTGGGGCACAAAAAACGTAGATGTCTATATATAAGCTTCTGCAGTAAGGTTCATGGCTGGTTGAGGCACTGGCACTGACTCTTCAGGTTTACAAATATTATATTTTGACCTAAATCAAAATATAATATTATTCTCAAAAGCTTTTTTTGTCTGATGCTTCGATTCATTTTAAACAGACAGTTCAACAAAAGGATACCCAACAAATGTAATTTTATCATTTAAATATTGAATTGTTCTCTCTTAGTAAGATCCCATTTTCAATAAAATTGCGGTCTTACCTTGACTTGAAGATGAAGTCCATTTGCCTATCCTTCTGGACAAAAATCTCTATTACTTTTTTGAAAAATTCCTCCTTATCTTCTTGTAGTTTCAAAAGTCTATCATAAATCTAATCGATAGATTTATGATTAGAAAATTATAAAAGTAGGGTAGACATGTGGATATTATCCTGCTGAACAAAACATGCATTTATCTAACAGGTACGTTTCCCATCCATCCATCCATCCATCCATCTTCTCCCGCTTATCCGTGGTCGGGTCGCGGAGGTAGCAGTTCCAGCAGAGAGCCCCAAACTTTCTTTTCCCTGGCCACATCAACCAGCTCTGACTGGGGGATCCCAAGGCGCTCCCAGGCCAGAGAAGAGATATAATCCCTCCATCTGGTTCTAGGTCTACCCCTTGGTCTCTTCCCAGCTGGACGTGCCTGGAACACCTCCCTAGGGAGGCGCCCAGGTGGCATCCTAACTAGGTGCCCGAACCACCTCAACTGGCTCCTTTCGACGCGAAGGAGGAGCGGTTCAACTCCGAGTCCCTCCCGGATGACCGAACTTCTCACCTTATCCCTAAGGGAGACACCAGCCACCCTGCGGAGAAAACCCATCTCGGCCGCTTGTACCCGCGATCTCGTTCTTTCGGTCATGACCCATCCTTCATGACCATAGGTGAGGGTAGGAACGAAAATGGCCCGGTAGACAGAGAGCTTTGCCTTTTGGCTCAGCTCCCTTTTCGTCACAACGGTGCGGTAAAGAGACTGCAGTACCGCTCCCGCTGCTCCGATTCTCCGACCCATCTCACGCTCCATTGTTCCCTCACTCGAGAACAAGACCCCGAGATACTTGAACTCCTTCACTTGGGGTAAGGACTCATTCCCTACTTGGAGTGGACAGTCCATCGGTTTCCTGCTGAGAACCATGGCCTCAGATTTGGAGGTGCTGATCCTCATCCCAGCCGCTTCACACTCGGTTGCGAACCGATCCAGTGAGTGCTGAAGGTCGCAGACCGATGAAGCCATCAGAACCACATCATCTGCAAAAAGCAGTGGTGCAATCCTTAGTCCACCGAACTGCAGACCCCCTCCCCCACGACTACGCCTCGAAATCCGATCCATGTATATTACAAACAGGATTGGTGACAAAGCGCAGCCCTGGCGGAGGCCAACCCTCACCTGAAATGGGTCCGACTTACTGCCGAGGACCCGGACACAGCTCTCGCTTTGGGAGTACCGAGATTGGATGGCCCTGAGTAGAGACCCCCTCACCCCATACTCCCGCAGCACCTCCCACAGTGACTCCCTTGGAACCCGGTCATATGCCTTCTCCAAGTCTACAAAACACATGTAGACTGGATAAGCATACTCCCAGGCACCCTCCAGGATCCTTGCGAGAGTAAAAAGCTGATCCGTCGTTCCACGACCAGGACGGAATCCGCATTGTTCCTCCTCAATCTGAGGTTCGACAATCGGCCTGACCCTCCTTTCGAGTACCTTAGAGTAAACTTTCCCGGGGAGGCTGAGTAGTGTGATGCCTCGGTAATTGGCACACACCCTCTGATCCCCCTTTTTGAAAAGGGGAACCACCACTCCGGTCTGCCACTCCTTCGGTACTGTTTCCGACTTCCACGCAACGTTGATGAGACGTGTCAACCATGACAGTCCCTCAACACCCAGAGCCTTCAGCATTTCTGGGCGGATCTCATCCACCCCCGGGGCTTTGCCACTGTGAAGTTGTTTGACGACCTCAGTGACCTCCCCCCGGGAGATTGGTGTCGATCCCCCTTCATACTCCAGCTCTGCCTCTAACATAGAGGGCGGAGTTGTCGGGTTCAGGAGTTCCTCAAAGTGCTCCTTCCAACGCCCTAACACTCCATCAGTTGAGGTCAACAACGTCCCATCCTTACTGTACACAGCTTGGATGGTTCCCTGCTTCCCCCTCCTGAGGTGTCGGACAGTTTTCCAGAACAACTTTGGTGCCGCCCGAAAGTCTTTTTCCATGTCTTCTCCGAACTTCTCCCACACCCGCTGCTTTGCCTCGGCCACGGCTGAGGCTGCTGCCCTTCGGGCCTGTCGGTACCTTGCAACTGCCTCGGGAGTCCCCCGGGATAACAAATCCCTGAAGGCCTCCTTCTTCAGTCGGACGGCTTCCCTGACCACCGGTGTCCACCAGGAGGTTCGAGGGTTACCGCCCCTTGAGGCACCTAGGACCTTGAGACCACAGCTCCCCGCCGCGGCTTCGGCAATAGAGGCTTTGAACACCGACCACTCTGGTTCAATATCCCCAACCTCCACAGGAATTCATTTCATTTCATTTCAAACCTTTATTTAGACAGATTAGTCCCTTGAGATCATCGATCTCATTTACAAGGGAGACCTGCATCATTTAGTTCCACATGAAACATAAAAACAACATACAAACAACAGAGGATATCATATTTACATATTCAACATTTACAAATACCCAGAGTGTCAGAAAGCATTTCATTTAGACATGCCTTAAATACATTCAAAGAAATAAAAATGCTCAATTTCAATTTTGCCTGTAGACTGTTCCAAGCAAGTGGAGCTGCGCACATAAAAGCTGTCTTACCTAAGACAGTCCTTACTCTTGGCACATCTAACAAGACTATATCCTGTGATCGCAGACAATAGCTGCTTGCAACTTTCTGCTTTATCAATGAACAGATATAATACGGGAGTTTGCCCAACATAGCTTTATAGATAAAAGTGTACCAGTGACTGAGCCTCCGTACAGTGAGTGATGGTAAACCTGCCTTGGTATACAATGTACAGTGATGAGTAAGTGCTTTACAGTTAGTGACAAATCTCAGAGCACTATGATACGCAGCATCTAGTTTGCTTAGGTAGTTGGCAGGTGCATTCATATACAGCAGATCACCATAGTCCAGCACAGGTAAAAAGGTCACAGTGACTAGCCTTTTCCTGGCCTCAAGCGAGAAACAGGACTTATTCCTGAAAAAGAAACCTAGCCTAACCCTCAGTTTTTTAAGCAGGTTATTGACATGAAGTTTAAAAGAGAGACAGTCATCAAGCAAGATACCAAGGTATTTGTAACAGGCAACAACTTCAAGTTTTGTTCCTTGCGTTGATACAATATCTAAAACAGGCTCTGGTGACTTTTTAGCTTTTGAAAAGAGCATTATCTTGGTTTTATCCACATTTAAAAGAAGCTTTAGTTCAGAGAGCTGAGTCTGAATAATGTTAAAAACAGCCTGTAATTTAACAACCGCCTCCTGAATGGAGGGACCTGCACAATACATCACGGTATCGTCCGCATAAAAATGTAAAGTAGCTTCATCCACATTTTCACCTAAACTGTTGATATATATGGAGAATAAAAGTGGACCTAAAACAGAACCTTGAGGAACACCATTAGCAATGTTTAACCACTCAGAAGACAGCCCATCAAAGTGAACACATTGGGACCTTTCAGAGAGGTAGTTCACAAACCACCCCACTGCATGGCTGGATATGCCAGTACTGAGTAGCCTCTGTTTTAAGACACGATGATCAACGGTGTCAAACGCTTTGGAAAGGTCAATAAACAGAGCTGCACAACTCTGTTTATTATCTAGCATACTAGTAATATCATTTACCACTTTCATTGTTGCAGTGATGGTGCTATGTTTCTTCCTGAAGCCTGACTGATGTTTAGACAGGATATCATTTATACATAAAAACTCCTTTACTTGTTCACTCACAAGTCGTTCGAGCACCTTAGCCAAAACTGACAATTTAGAGATTGGCCTATAGTTATTTAAAATAGTTGCCTCCCCTCCTTTCAGTAGAGGCAGGACATAAGCAGACTTCCATACTTTAGGAATTGTATTTGTGCTGAGGGAGAGGTTAAAAAGAGAAGTAAGAGGTGGAGCAATAAAATCTGCAGCTATCTTTAAAAAGAAAGGTTCTACGTTGTCCGGGCCAGCCGGTTTCTTAGGATCTAACTTGGATAAAGCTTCATGGACAATACCAACAGTTAAAGGAGTAAAACTGAAAGGGTTTTCCAGACCACATTGTTCAGAGTCAAGGACTGGAGCGTTCACAGAAGCAGAAGCACAGTCAGTGACAGAATCAAACAGAGAGCCACAAGAGACAAAATGCTTATTAAAGCAATTTAGCATAGTAGCCCTGTCTGATATAATGCCAGATACTGTGGTGAGGTACGGAGGTAGCTCATTTGGGATATCACCAGTGGAAATCGATTTTATGGCTTTCCAAAATTTACTAGGATTATTCAGGTTTTCTGTGGTAACTGACAAATAGTACTTTGACTTAGCACTTTTGACATTTGAAGTAAAGCTATTCCTTAGCTGCCTAAAGCGTAGCCATTCTACCTCTGAGCCTGATTTCCTAGCCTTTGCCCAGGCATTGTTTCTCTCATGAAGGAGACTGGACATTTCAGCAGAAAACCAGGGATTGTTTCGTCCCTTCACTCTAAATTTACGCAGAGGTGCATGTTTATCTATAATTTTTATAAAACCAAGATAAAAATAAGACCATGCAGTTTCTACATCAGCACACAGATCGATTTTTCCCCAATCAAAATCAAACAGATCATGTAAAAAACCCTGCTCCACTAAGTGTTTTTTATCTCTCTTTGTGATGATGCGTGGTTTAACTTTTTGGACCTTAGTGTCCCTAATTGTGGCTACAACACAGTGGTCACTCACATCATTAGCAAATACTCCCACAGATGAGTATTTATATGGAACATTTGTTAAAATTAGATCAATTAAGGAGGATTTATTTGGGGACTTAATATTTGGGCGAGTAGGACTGTCTATAATCTGAGTAATGTTCAAAGAGGTACACAGGTTTTTAAAATCCTCTGACACAGAAGTTAACCAATCCCAATTAAAATCACCAAGCAGCACTATTTCCTTGTAGGAAAGTTGAGATAACAGTTTTGCCAATGAAGATAAGGAGTCCTTGACAGCCGAGGGGGCCCTGTAGCAACCCACCACCATGACCTGTTGACCCTTTGTTACTTCGACATTCACAGCTAAAAATTCTAGTTGTTTACTAACAGATTTGGAAACCATTTTTGTTACACAAAACTTATTTTTGACATAAATGGCAACGCCACCACCTTTTTTAGGACGGTCAGTGCGATATACATTGTAACCATTTATGTAAATGTCAGAGGCCAAGATCGATTTGTCTAGCCACGTTTCTGATAAGACAATGACATCAGCATCAGTTGAACTCGCCCAAATACGGACAAAATCTAATTTAGGTAACAGACTGCGCACATTTAAATGAATTAAACCTAACCCCGATCTAGAACTAAAATCAGCAGGAGTAGCTATTTGACTAAAACTACCAGGTGGACCCGGATTTGGCTGTACATTTCCTGATAGTAACAACAATAAAAATACCAAGCACCTTTTCCTCTTAATCAACACACATACATTTTCAGCTGTTCTAGAGTCACCAGCAAACTTCGCAAAAGTGAGATTAGAGTTCAAAAAACAATTCTGAAGGACCATTGTGGCAGGCATGTGAGAAAGACAGACATTTGACGAAATGAATGTCCGCGACAGTGCAACTAGCAATTGTTTGTGCAACCCATCCGAACCTGTACAGGGGATGTCCACTGCGGGCGGCAGAACGGACCCGCATCCAGCAGAATTGTCAGGATGACTAGCGAACTTCTCCTTGTCCAGCACAGTCAAAAAAAGGCACAGCAGAAACACGACATTTGCCATTTTCCCAGTCCAGCTCAACAGCATCCACGATGTTCCCGAAGCAAAACCACGTCAGGACAGCAGCAAGGAAATAGGCAATCAGCAGTGTGGCAACACTCCGGTTTCTCCGCGGTATCTCCAGACCAGGCCTCCCCCGCACAGTAGCACCCAACAGGTGGGAGTAGGCCTCTAACAGCAGGTGGATAGCGGCCTTCAGCCGTGGGAACCACCACCAGCAGAAGCAGAAATGGGTGGACGGCAGGCCCTCAAACCGCGGCAGATCCTCCACAGATCAATGGCGTTAAAGATGGAACATAGATGGACATAGATGGAGCCTAAGCCGGAGAGCTAGATCTATGCTAACAGATGCCAGATGCTAACAGGTAGTGGGAGCCTGTAAAAATTGCGACTGCCTCACGCGAGGCTGGAAGGAAGGAATGGTGTCCCCGGTGCCCGTCCAGCCAGCCAATCCGTGAGCAGCAGGCATTGAAGATGAAAAGAATGCCCGAAAAGCTCCGCCGGAGGTGTGAGTTGAAGGCCTCCTGAACTTGGGCCTCCTCCAGACGTTCCCAGTTCACCCGAACTACACGTTTGGGCTTACCAGGTCTATCCAAAGGCTTCCCCCGCCACTCGACCCAACTCACCACCAGATGGTGATCAGTTGACAACTCCGCCCCTCTCTTTACCCGAGTGTCCAAAACATACGGCCTCAGGTCCGATGATACGATAACCAAATCGATCATGGACCTTCTGCCTAGGGTGCTCTGGTACCACGTACACTTATGAGCATCCTTATGTTCGAACATGGTGTTTGTTATGGCCAATCCATGACTAGCACAGAAGTCCAGTAACAAACCACCACTCCGGTTCAGATCAGGGGGGCCGTTCCTCCCAATCACTCCCCTCCAAGTGTCTCCATCATTGCCCACATGTGCGTTGAAGTCTCCCAGCAAGATTAAAGAGTCCCCTTCAGGAGCCCCATACAGGACTCTTTCCAGGGTCTCCAAGAAGGCCGTATACTCTGAACTGCTGTTGGGTGCATAAGCACACACAACAGTCAGAGTTTTCCCCCCCATAACCCGCAGGCGTAGGGAGGCAACCCTCTCGTCCACTGGGGTAGACTCCAACAACGAAGCACCCAACCGGGGACTTGTGAGTATCCCCACACCCGCCCGGCGCCTCACACCTTGAGCAACTCCGGAGAAGAATAGAGTCCAACCCCTATCCAGAAGTAAGGTTCCAGAGCCGACGCTGTGCGTAGAGGTGAGCCCAACCAGATCCAACTGGTAACGCTCCACCTCCCGCACAAGCTCCGACTCCTTCCCCCCCAGAGAGGTGACGTTCCACGTCCCCAAAGCCAGCTTCTGTCGCCCGGGTCTGGTCCGTCGAGACCCTCTGCCTTCACTGCCACCCTTCTGGCAGCGCACCCGACCCCATTGCTGTTTCCCGTAGGTGGTGGGCCCGCGGGACGGAGAAGCGGAGGTGTTGCCCACGTTGCCTTTTCGGGCTGTGCCCGGCCGGGCTCCGTGGCAAGCCCGGCCACCAGACGCTCGCCGACGAGTCCTCCTTCTGGGCCTGGCTCCAGAAGGGGACCCCGGGCTTCCTCCGGGCCGGGTATCCTCACTTCGTGTGTCGTCTTTCATGAGGTCTTTTGAACCAATCTTAGTCTGGCCCCTTGCCTGAGACCAATTTGCCATGGGAGACCCTACCAGGAACACAAGGTTCCAGACAACACAGCCCCCCAGGTTCATCAGGGCACACAAACCTCTCTACCACGGTAAGGTGCTGGTTCTTCAGAGAGGTTTCCACGTTTCCCACAGATCTTATTTTGAGCTAGTTTCTAAAATCCCATGGAGAAATATCATTGCTTTTTTGTGGAGGGAAGCCATGCGCAGCTTACTTCCTGGTTTTAGGACGCGTCTCTCTCCTCCTCTTCACACACCACACTTTTCGCGGCACACGTACTTACAGCCAATCAGCTCTGAATTATGTGAGATGACGTATGGTGGGGATGGCAGCACTATGCCCCTATGGTCATTTTTTTTTTGCCACACACATTAAATAGGACAATACTCTGAGCATGCGCAATGTAGTTTTTATAGTCACCTTTCACTTAGACAGGGAGGGGCATGATCGGGTTTTGTCCCACATGGCTCTAAACAGCTCAATAGCACACACTGTAGACACTAATTCGAAGAACACAGACTAAAACAGCAATGTACAGACGAATCAGATGATTAAACATGATCTTAAAATATATTCTGTTATTTATTTTTTGCATTTTTTTGTAATCATTATTTGTAATACTTTCTGCTGACACTAGGTGGGGCTGTGCCCTGCCCCTAATGACCAGTCGCCACTGTGTGTTCGGTGAAGCATTATATGCTTACAAATCCAATGTAGGATATAAACACGACTAAACTGCAATGATAGCAAAGCTGTGGCTTGGGTTTTTGGGGTAATAAAGTCCAAATCGTTGGGCTGACAGCCCAAAATCATTTTTTGTCATTTTCAATTGCTTGTTTTTCGTGAAATTAGCCTGTTTTCCTATTAAAGTGTAACAGATTGATGCATCTCCACAGATCATCTTAAACATGCCCCCAAACAGCATCTTGCATAGGGCCCCCAAAAAGCTAGAAACGGCCCTGCCAATGACTGTCCGCACCGCTGTGCGCGAAAAGTGGAGGGAGGGAGGGTAGAGAGAGCATCGGAACTTCACAGTCTAATCTCCCTACCTGATATTTTTATTTTGTATTCAATCAATATATTTTTGGAAAGGGAAACTGTGCGCAAACAGCAGTAGATATATATTCATTTATTGGAGAAAATCAAATGGAAAAAAAAGCACCCCATAAAAAGGGCACTTTCTCTGGAGGAAGAAAAAGGGCAGGGGCTCAAGCCCACTTTGATGTCTATGTGTGGTGTGCACGTGCCTGCCACAGACACTGCAGCAACATCACACAAACTCATGCACGACAGAAAGGGAGAGACTGCACAGTTTTTACAGTGTCGTGGTGCACATGCGCAGTGGCTTCATGTGTACAGTGATTGCAGGAAGTGTGTTGCTGTTGTTGCACTTACCTGTATGAACGGCATCCTGTCTGGCCCTTATTCTGCACGGTCCTCTTCAAATCAAAATGGGCAAACTAGTCCACTTCGTCTCTATCCAAATGTACTTCTTAAAGTTTTCAAACATTTTGAGAAAAGGCTCTGCAAACAGAACAGGGAATATTTTCGCGAAGGCCCCATGACACCCAAAGAAGGTAAAAAGTTCCTTATTAAAAGCAGAATCCCATCTGGAGGGTCCAACATGAGCATTTTACATCGGCATTTTAGCGGTATGCATGTTAGCTAGTCCCAGCATGCACCTGTTGAGGACGCAATCAATGGGTGTGTTTTTGCGTCACTAAACATGATTGCCCTGTGGATGTAATCAATAAAGGTAACCAAAAAAAGTAATTTTATCCATGCTGAAGTACAAGAATGATAACCACACCCATAATGATCCTCAATCAGGACAGTGTTGTATAGTTTTACTTTGATAGAGTAGTAGTTTGTGTCATGAAATGTCACATATTCCCACTCCTGGCAGTTTGGTATCCAGTCCAGTGGTTCACAACCTTCTGGCCTAAATCTGATGTGTTGACACAAGATAAAATAAAAAATAGTGCCTTATTTATCCAGAAGAATATTCTAGAGACTACCCCAAAAAGGACAATATGAATGACTAACATGAACAGTTATAGGAAGAAACACTAACGAATAGCAATGTAAAATAAATGAATAAAAACAAGAGCTGCCTGCAAATATAAAGTGATTAAAGAAACTACTCACATAATTGCAAAATGTAATAACAATAAAAGTAAGAAAACATATCTAAACATAAGTAAACCTGAATAGAAAATTAAATGTGTGCATGATATTAACAGTAATATTGCCAGTGGTAATAGAATGTAAGTTTGCACGTGATGTTGAAAAAGTATTATTGCACATTATGTGGATGTTTGGATTGTTGTTTTCATTGTTCGAAGGTTTAGAAGTTGTACATTTAAATGGACACTGGTCTTAGTATACTGCTGCAGGTGCTCTGATAGGACTCCAGTGTGGAAAGTGTGGATACAGTACAGTTTATCTGTCCCATCTGTCCGTTAAGAATAGATCCACTGGGTGGCGCACCTCCAGCATTTAACATCCAGGAAGTAGGGATTAGAAAGTGAGCCTGTGGGTACGTCCAATGCCCTACCTGATGGTTGTCGAAATGTAACGCCGCACGTGGGCACATTATCAAGCTCCCAGGAGGTTAGCAAGGCCGAGAACTGACGCCAGCACATCAAACACAGGCCCAGTTCAAAGCAGGCTGCAATTTCAGAGCAGTAAAAGCAAGCGAACAAAAGCAGAGAATAGAGCCACAGGTGGGCACTTTTCTGTTTCCCCCGTCACAGCCAATGAAAACCTTTTTACTTACTATTGATGATAGTTTATTGTTTGTCTACACAATAGGTTTCTGTCCTGCTGCAGGCTCCTGGACTTGAATTTAAGTTTACAGTTTATTCCTCTTTTAACCAGCTTTTACTTTACTTTTATGCTTTTTTTTTTCTGTTTTCTCCCACCACCATCCCACCCATGTAACAGTGCCAGGGATGCCTGGGATGTAGCGGTGCCCGCAAGGAGGGAGAGCTGAGACTGTAAGGGGAGGGGAGGCAGGGAAAGGAGGGGTGAGTGTGTCCCCATGGTAACTCTGTGTTTTTGTTAGCGCTCGTGAGTCAGACAAGCAGTGACTCACAGTCAGGAGGAAACACACACACAGTCACATTCATACTCACGCTCCCACTCACTCGAAGAGAAGCCAAATAAGGACAGCTACACCAACATGCACAGAGAGAGAGGGAGAACGAGAGGGCAGAAAAAAGAAACAAGTGAAACAAGTTTGATGATTTGTGCTTACCCCAAAAAATCCTAAAACACAGAAACAAAATGAAGTAAGAAATATGAAAGGAACAAAGACAGAAAGCTGGGTTGGGAGCTTGCATACGCCAAAATGGAGGGAAGCCGAAGTACCAGTGGGCACGAGTGCAGGCACATACCCTCTCCCAAGAGCACCCTTCACATGGGTGGGGGTAGCGGAAACACACACACAGACACACCCAGTTTGTGCACACCTTGGCTTAACTTGCTAAACCACCCATTTAGTGCCTGACGCCTACACAGTTTTGGAAAATTCACCGGGTTTTCACAACAAATTTTGTTTAATTTTGCACATCTTTTTTCTTTGACAAACTTGGAAAAAACTTGTTCAAGAGCGAAGAGTTGTTTTGTGTTTTTACTTGTACTCTTTTATTGACTTTTCTTACTCCTTTTTGTTTCAGTGAAGGAGTAGTTTAGGCGGTGGAGATGACTAACTTTATTTACACTGAGGAGTCTGCAGATTTATGTGTGTAGCTTGTGATTTACACACAGTGACAGACCACTGCTCATCCCACACTGAATGTGTGTTTTGGCTACTGTGGACCCTAACATAGTGGCAGAAATAGACCTCTGTGCAGACCCCTAACTCTCCCTACTGAGATGTATCTGTGTGTTTTTACAGTATCATAAAAGTTGATATACTGCTCGTTCTCATCACTTCATAAAGCTGACTACTAACTTCCACTCTGGCTTTATGACTCTCTCTCTCTTTCCATCTTGTACTTGTCCTCTTCATTCAGTTAATTCAGAGTTTTAACAGCATGTTTAATTGCCATGGCTTTGGCACGACTATACAGTACTATAATTTGCCAGCGCTGCATAAATTAAGGCTTAAAATGTACATAATCAACAATATCTATAACCAAACAAACTCCCTGAAAATCTACAACAAATCAAATAACCCTGTGTCATTTTCTTTGAGTCTTCGTTAACCCTACTTTCAATCACTCTCCTCAACCCTCAAATGTTCAAAAGCTCAGCACATAATCAGCCAATCAGAGCTCAGCGTTGATAATCCTTCTTGTCAGGTTCCCCTCTGTAAAGATAACACGCTAGAAGTATCACCTGTCCACCAACGGCTTTCGGGTTGTTCAACTTATTTTTGTTTTACAACACACGTGCGAGAAAGCCAAAGTACACAAAGCTCCATTTAAAAAAAGAGAGGCCTTTCTTGATCAAAATCAGTCAGTTTAAAGACAGGTCCTCCCTCGTCTGGTTTCAGCACTCACACAGCAGGTGAGCAGCAGGTGGAGAGAGCATGGAGGTTTTATGGAGGGGAGAAGGAGGAGGGATCAAAGGTCACTTCTAAGTGGGCAGGCCAGCTGGGAAAAAGCGTTGGAGGCTGATGTTAAAGCCGGGAAGCTAACAAGGGAGGGCGGAATGTGGTGCCGAGCTGTAAAGGCTACAGGAATTGGGGAGAGTGTGTGTGCCTGTTAACACACAAGTGATTAATGGGATGGAGGAAGTCCACCGGCTGTGTGTCACTCCAAATTATGTCAGCGGTTGAACGGAGGAACAGAAACTCCACATGGCCACAGATAGGCTTCCTCTCTCGTTGACCACCATAAACAAACATTGAGAACTTCTTAGTCTTATGTGTACAGTTCACTATTTTTAATTAGTTCCTCAAATGGAAAAATACAAACATATCCATATGCCAGTTTCACAACTACATTTCATTCTCAAATGTTTCTCGATGATTAGCTTCCTTTTCCTCTTCCTCTTTTTACAGACATAGCACCATCAACAACATTAATTCAATTCACAATTACTACCGCATTGCTGTTTCAATCTGAATCCACCTAATGAGTAGAGATTAGTAAGAAGACAATGTGATGATATTTTGGCATTGATTTTTAGTGTTTGTTTAATGATTATGCTCTTGGATAGGTTTCCCGTTTACAATCTCAAACTTGTCTTTTATGTTTTTATATGGAATTTGTTTTCTGGACGCAGCATGTCTGAAAGTCTGACAGCTTGGCCATGGTATTGCTTTTTGCAGCTTTTTCAGGAACCTCTCATCCAAAGAACTTCACATTCAATACTGCACTTCCTTGGGTCCTCAGCATTCACCCTGCTAGTGTGAAAGTTGTGGGAAAAAACGTTGTCAAGAGACTGCTTGCGTTGTAGTTAGTTGTGGGTGAATCTTAGGTCTTCACATGTGTTTTTAATCTTTCAACTCTCCTTGATTTTCTCTCTCAGTTGTAAGTATACTATGAGCTGACACCAAAAACCACCTCTGTTTTTCTGGTAACAGAAGAACTCATGTGTTTCACCTGGTTTGACCTCCAGCCAAGTCCACATCAGCTGGCCAGCTGGTTGGTCCAGTGACTGGTTGGAAATGCAAAGCAGCCTTGAGGGATTGGAAGAAGACGCCGCTGTCAGTAGAGCGATACAGAGAGGAGGTGGAAGCGGAAAAGGGGGTCAAAGTAAGTAGGAGGGGAAAAAAAAGAAAGGTCACATCACATAAATGAGTTAAGGGTCATGTAAGATAATGAACCGGTGTTGAGTACAAAAGGTGAACAAGTGAGAGGTGCATCAGGGATGCAAATGAGGGGGAGCAAGGACAGAATGTAAAGCGAGTGAGTTAAGGTGGTCTTGGCTGGATATTTTTAGCATGTTGAGTGGGAGAGGGCGGTATGTTCTCAAGGGGTTTTTCCAAAGGAGTATATTTAGAGCTGGGATGTGTAAAAAAGACAGAGCGAAAACAGGAGGGATGTGCACTAATGTCAGCCTGATGTAAGACTCTGCAATAGGACCACACACATTCTTTCTATTTCTCCGTGGTACTGCCCTTGTTGCTATATTAGCCTCTGACTTCACCTGGTGACTCACTCGATGATATATAAAGTACACATACAGTATGCATATCATCTGACGCCCTTGTACCTATAACTATGAATCCACTGACGTTTTTTCACACATCCACGCAAACTCCAAAACATACAGTACACACATTCTTGACCCAGTTTTGAAACAGGGTAGCAGCTTCTCGGCGGTGAACGCCCCGCAGACACGTCGAACTTTTAAAACGCTTTAAGCACGACAGCTTTTCAGCACATCAACTGACACCAGGCATCCAGACACCGCAAATCAGACCGATTTTTCCAGCTAATGTGGCATAAAAGTTGAAGAAAGAGAGGCAGAGAGAGAGTGAGGGACACAGCTGAAAAAGCAATGCTGATAATAATGAGAGAAATGAGAGCGAACAGAGAGAAGGAGAGAGCAGTGTGGTCTACATTTAGCTTGCTAAGGATAATAGCATGCGAGCTGGCTCCGGCAGACAGAGGAGAGAAAGAGGGGAGAGCGAGTGCAGAGCCGCAGTGACGCCATTGTGGTTCCGCAGCACTTCCTGTCTACCGCCACAGTGTTTGTGTGTCCTGTCTCCACGGCAACTGCCAACACATAAATACCAGAGAGGTAGGGGAGAGAGAGTAAAGGAAAGAAAAAATAAGGACAGTCAAGTGGATCATTTTAAAGCCTCTAAGCTGCCTGGTTTGAGTTTATGCTGGTCTTCTTTTGGGCTGATGACCGAGTTATTGACTGGTTTCCAGTGACTTGGTCCAGTTTGGATGAGGTGTGTAAAAAGGGTGACCTCAAATGTCCCGGGAGTTGGTCATCGGTGGATAGGGAAAAAAAGAGCACCGGGAATTTGGGAGAAGGTAAAGAGGGATGAAATTTGAGAAGTTGATTCAGAAAAGTTGCCCTGTCTTTTCCAGCATGGTGCATAATACTGCTTGCAGGGTGGATAGGACTATCTAGCACCAGTTTAGCACATGATAGAGAACTTTTAAATTCAGTAAATGCCACACAAGTGAAATGACTTGTTATGCAGAATGGATCTTTTCACATTATTATAATATTATTATTTTACAAGAGCATTTTAGGATTGTAATTTATCGATGAGGACCACATTTAGATACAAAAAATATTGTGTGGATTAGTACTGTACTGCATTAAACTATATCAGCATGTCAGGTTTTTTCATATCTGCAATTAACCATGAGTGTTTAAATACATTTTTAAGTATAAAATAGCAATACATTAAAATAATATATATTTTTAATGTATTTATTGTCAAAGCATTTAATATATTCATTGATATCGGGATATTAAGAGCATTCCATGGAATATATAATATATATGTATGAAATAAATTACATACCCCACCTTTAAGTAAATGTACCTCCACCAATGCCATCGCCCTTATACATGGTATTACCATTCAGCTGACTTGCATTAAAAAGCTACAAAATGTAAAAAGAGACAACGAAGGACTCCATGCTGATAAGTTTTGCCTCTCCGTGCAGAAACTGCTGCTGTCAATACGAAAGCCTTTCCAGCCAACGTGTCTGGTTAAATAAGTTTAACGTTCAAACCTCACAGATCAGCTGGCACCGACAGTAGCTATTTCTCTCGCTCTCCTACATTTTCTTTTTCTCTCCAAAACCATTTTCCACTGCTTGTTGCATAATTGGATCTGACTCACCATGACAACCGAATGGAAGTCGATGGAGTTTTTTTTCTGTTTTTGACTCCCAAACCCAGTGGCCCAGATTAGAGTCGCTTACTGTCGTCTGACTCACTGTCTAAGACGGTCAAGTCAGACACACACACACACACACACACACACACACACACACACACACACACACACACACACACACACACACACACACACACACAGAGTACAAGCCGTTTGACACAAAAATCTTTTTTTACAAAAGATTTGGGTTAAATAACTAAGAATATAATCATAAGATGACAAAAACAGATTTAATATACAAAACAATGTGGAAAAAAACAACTCTCTTGGACGTCCAACTCAAAACCAGAGAGTGAATTATACAGCATGCTGAAAAAAAGTTGTTATGGTCACCTGTCTGCTACACAGCCACCATCAGACTCCCCCAAAGCATTTGTGGCGAGAGGCTTATTAAGCCCCTCCCCATAGGCCAACCAACTGTTGATCAAATTAATTAACTTAATTGTAATAAGCTACACATTTACACCCAGTTATCGTAAAATAATGAATCATCAGATTCTACTCATTTCTGATTATTAAACCCCCAAACAATGACATTTTTTTGATAAGGAAATAGTGTTACCCATGCTTCCTGGTTAACATGGTACTTTTGAAATGAGTACACCTGCAGCTATTTAAAGCAGCACTATTTTGATTATCTCTTTGAGACCCAGGAACACAATGACCAAATGGATTTATGGTTGTTTGAATGACTGTCAGTGCTGTAATGCAAATAGCGACGACGTCTTCGTTACACTTACACTATCAAAAATAACTGTGAGATTAAACATTGATTTAAAACGGTTTTCACAGTCAAAAACATAAGGGTCTGTACGTCAACCTTTAACGTAAAACAGGATATACAGTACAGTGTAGCAATATTCTCAATGAACCATTAACTAAAGACGACACATTCACCCACTGGAGCTCTAGATCTGCAGCTAACAGTGACCTTCAAGGTCAAAGTTGTAATGAATGATTTCTTTATTATACACACATGCTTACACAAACTGCACACACACTCACATTGCCATAGGTACACCTGCACGTTATCTTTTGAAAATGGACACATCAGTTGAAAGAGATATGCAGCTGGAGCATTTACAACCATGCTAACATATCACTACACTTTCCATAGTGTAGATATGTCTATAGTAGATCATATATATAGGCTAGTAGATAATGTTTAACAGAACCATAAAAAGTATGCCCTCAGGGTAAGAAGAAACATAGCAGTCTCTTGCAGCATCAGTTTTTACTGCCAGCAGGAATGATTGCAGAACATTGCGCTCCAGAGTTGCTCTCAGTTAACTGGCATTGGTAGAAAAGAAGCCAGAAATGGCTGCCTATCTACAGCTTCATACCACATTTATTTGGATCATATTTCATTCAGGCTGAAAGAGGTGGTATTGGTCAGAAATGAAAGTTGTTGAGTAGCTTTTGAGAGAATCTTTGCTACAGATGTGTGTCATCTCACTCATTACAGTACTGGTGTTGCGTGCGGATACGCTAATTGTCATCTTTGTGAGGCAAAATGAAAGGGAAGTGTGCACGGCACGCATTGAGGTTGAGACCACAGACCGGGGATGGAAACGTTTTTGGGGCTTTTTTAAATTTTTTACCAAACGAGTTTATCACATACTACAGTGTCTTCAGACTTTTCAGGGCAAGACTCATTGTATTTTCATACAATGAGTCTTACAATGAACTAATTTGAACAGATAATCAGCGTTCATGCATTGATACAAATATAAACACAAAGAGAACATAACACATGATGCAGATTGGGAAATTTTTCAGCCACACCACAAGTAATCTTTGCTAACCTACAATCAAAAAGTTAAGGTATTCATTAGACTTCATTCAAATCCGGCTGCTATGCAAAGTTGTAAATCCCCGCCGAAGAAAACATAGAAACTGAGGTCCATAAACAAAACATTATCCCATCTGAGGATAAACGATGTGCCGCGGTCATGTGTCTTACTGGCATAGTCATTTCACTAAGCTGTGTATGTGTTGCTAAGAGACACATGAGTGTGTATGTGATTGTGGAATGTGTGACGTCCGCTCACTCGCAGGGGCGTGGTTGTCTGTGCCGCTCACACACACACACACACACTCAGACATGGCCACACACAAACACACAAACCCAAAGGCTTCAGGGAAAGAAGGGGAAGTCATAAAGCCTCTAATAGCCCCTCTCTGAAGCTCATGTTACTGTCTCTCTGTGAGGAAGGGTATAGTGTGTAGATGGAAGGGGGTCCTATTATTGACAGGTGCAGATCAAGCTTGGTTTGAACACAAACATCTCACACATACACACATACACACACACACACACACACACACACACACACAAACACACACACACACACATACACACTCAAAACTACAACAGCCTAACCCAGGTTTGAATCTGCAAAGACCTTGATGTTCATAAGTTTCAGATGTTTTCTAAGTGAAAACCCAACAGGTAATCATTGATTTAAAACAGTGGTGATGCATATATGATTATTTATATTCCCTATCAGTAAAACACATGGAAGAAGAATTGCCCTGGCTGTGACACCACAAAGAGTGTCACGCAAACTCAAATTTCATTCAATTACATTTTATCTGTTGAATCATACCCAGAGATTTCCCACACTCATTTTCTTATTTGAAAAGCATCAGGCTTAAGTTATCTGGAACATTTGGGTATCTCTTTTTACTTCGATAACTGAAACCCTGCACTTTTGCCCCAGTTTAAGTCCCTCTGGGTAAAAGCAGCTTAAAGTTTCACCAAAACAAGAGACAAAGTCACTTCTCACCAACCTTATCAAAAACATTCAGAATTGATAAGGTAACGATTTTATCACTATTTCAGCATGGTTGCGTATCTGTCAAAAAATCCTCAGCTTCAAAAGTCACAGTTTGGGTTTGACCTTATCTAAATCTTTGCCATCTTTCAATAGACTTCATAATGCTCAACTCAACAAAAACATGTATGACTTTTACCTTGGTTTTATATCCAGTGGGCCTTTTTTACGATCATTTTGTCTATGTGATTCTTTGAAAAGTTATTTTTACTATTAAAGGTGTTATATCATATCCTATTTTAACAAATACAAATATCCACATGGTGCAAACACAAGTGTACACTATCGGAGAAAAGCAAAACAAACCTCTGAAAACCAGTTTAATATAGAGAGCATGATCTGACATCTTACTACAAATACTATACGAATTATTTGTATTAACATTGCCTGTAGGATAATAACGTTCCCTTTGATATTGTCGGACGAAGACAGAAATCTTCACTTTCTTTGGCTTTTTGGGAACTTTCACGTCTCTTGACAACAACATGTTACAACTGTTTGTCCACTAAACACTGCACATTTAGACCGTCTTCCTGCAAACAGCCTTTGCTCATTTATTAGCAGCTGCGCGGCCAATTATCTCCCTGCCCCCTTTCCTGTGTTCTAGCAGCAGCCTCAGCCATGCACAGGGGAGGAGAAGGGAGGAGAGGGGAGGAGAGGAGAGGCAGAGAGGAGACAAGAAAGGGGAGGGCTCCTCTTCTCTGACATCGTCATAAAGGAATCCCCTGCTCTGAGGCGGGCCCGCCCACTCTCTTACTCTCACCCTGTCTGGCTCCCAGATACACTCGCGTTCACACACACTCCTGTCTGCACAGTCGAAGGAGAAACAGATCCACGGGACGAGGCGAGGAGTGGGGGGACACAGACAAACACTGAGAGAGATAGAGCGTGGGGGTGGGGGCGACAAGTGTGAAGTTCGACTTCAGAGTGTGACCCTGGAGAGCATAAGGACAGTGACATTGAGACAGAGGAAACAAGTCAAAACTGTACTCTCAGGTAGGTGCAGCATCGTGTCTCCTTTCGCTCACAAGTTGACTGTTGCCTTTTTAGTGTTTTATGACTTGGCAAATCTGTACGCTTTTCTTTGACTTTGTGTGTGTGTGTGTGTGTGTGTGTGTGTGTGTGTGTGTGTGTGTGTGTGTGTGTGTGTGTGTGTGTGTGTGTGTGTGTGTGTGTGTGTGTGTGTGTGTGTGTGTGTGTGTGTGTGTGTGTGTGTGTGTGTGTGTGTGTGTGTGTGTGTGTGTGTGTGTTTTGAATCACTGGTCTTCCACAGAGGGGCACTTCACACTCACTTCACAGCAACTCCTGCAACCTGTTGATCGGTACAGATATTCACACGGAGCGACAGTAAAGTGGGCCTGCTGTTCAAATGCACTGTAATGTTGGCAGTGGAATATTGCCCTGATCTTACGTCTGCCACCGTGGACCGGCTCTATTACAAAGGTCAGCCCTAAATAGTTCCTTTGAATGGGATGGCTTAATTTTTGTCTGCCTGTCTTTCTGTCTGCCAGTCTGTCTGTTGGTCTGTTTGCTTTAGCGATGATAACTCCAACCGTCTGAATTAATAATTGCATAATGAGTTTGCCTCTACCTGTTTGTCTGCCTTCCTTTCCAACTGTCTGCTCACATTATGTATGTTATCCGTACGCCACATGCTTGTCACCCGTCTGTCTGCATGTCTGTCAGTCTGTGCGTCTCTCTGCGGGGTGTTGCTGGCAGAAGAGAGTGGGAACAGAGGTCATAATAAGTTCTCGAAAAGGAGCCGAGAGACGTAATGGTAGTGGTGAAGCGAGGCCAGAGCCGCTGGAACATTCCTCTCATTGTTCAGAGGCCCTGTAAGTCTGCGAGCTCCCAAACCTCCATGAAAGGAAGGGAATCCAGCGGCTACTGTAGCTAATCCAGTTTCAGCTAGGACCGGCTGTCTCCGTCTTCCTGTCCACTGTCCTGTCTGGTTCCCCTCTGGAAGTGATGAACAGGCAGTGGAAGGTGAAATGAAGCATTGACATAATGACACACACAAAAAAGTCAAGATAAGAATGACTTAATTTAGTCCAACACATGGATCTGTTGCTTCGCTCTGTATGCAACTGAGTATGACTTAAGATAACCTCTGCGGCCAAAAAAGGATTGTTGGAAGTTTATCTGCCTTTTTACTGAGGGGAATCAATAGATTGGAAAGCAGGAAAGGCTTAATGGATGATTGATTGGAGGAAAGAAGGAGTAGAAGGAGGAGGGAAGGTGGGGATCAAGGTTTTGAGGAAAGCCTTGGTTTTGGTGAGATGGGTGGGTGGGTGTGCCCGGCAGCAATCCTCAGAAATTGGCCCGGGCTCAGGAAACCGTGGCGTAGTGGAATAAAACTGTGTGTGTAGTTACTGCATCCATTTGTGCATGTGTGGTTCAGTGGCAGCAGGGCGGCTGTACTCTAAGTACAGGGCTGGTGGTGGTGAGGGTGTTTGGCTACGAATCAGGCCGAGGATAGGGTTACACGCATTGGGCTGCAGCGAGCGGACCACGAGCTTGGGCTGGGCTCTTCATTGCTGAGGCTAAAGCTTTTTGTTAAATTTGGAGCTGGAAGTACGGTTTTAATTCTCAGACTAATGTCCCACATGTGGTGCGTTCCATTGATTCCAGGCCAGCCAATGAGCGTTCCCCTTGCAGCAGAGAGGTCCCATAGTTAGTAGAGCGCGAGTCCTTGTTTGAATGTCACTGAATGTCACGGCCTCAGCAATAATTACTCCCTCACACGCAACATGACACACATACAATCTTTCTCACAAGCGCACACATACCCAGACACACAGTCTGTCTGGCAGTTAGAGGGCCAGGGTGTGGTACTGTGAGGTGTGTGAGTTCAAAGAGCTATGTTTGAGTCATTGGGATGCATTCTGTAATGCACTCTTTTTTTTACAGTTTTGCAGTTCTTTTGGTTGGGGTTAGGAAACTGAATTAGCAACAAGTAAGTTGCAGGAAGTGCTGTTACAGTTTCTGCTGTGTCAGGCATTGTTCCTCTTCATCCTCATCTCTTCACTATTTTGAATAGTGTTGTCTTCCTCTGCATTCATCAGGGCGAGTGTGTTTTATAGGTGTAATTGATATAACAGCAATGATGAAAAGCAAACATGGCTAATCTACCCTTTGAGCAAGGAATTCAGATTTTATTATAACCCTTGTGCTCAAGTGTTGACATAATGTCATGAACCATTAGATCGATTTCTCATGAGGTTGAGGTCGGAAACAAATCACACTCTGTAAAATTCTCTGATGCTACGGAAATATACAAACTGTAAATATGCTTCAGTTTGATACATAATAATTAATGAAGTGCACAATGGCAGCGAACAGCCGGCCCACAAGTCGCCCTGCTCACTGTTTGCTCTGTGAAGCGCGTCACAGCCTGGAGGTGTGAATGATGTCAGATTGGTATGTATTTGTACTATTCCTGGTTGTGGCACAGAGTACGAAGCCCGGTGAAAGCACATGCCATGTTTGCCTGGCGGCCAACTGTGATAACTGTGTTTGTTTGTTGATATTGAGAACATTATGTTCGGGGAGGCAGATTGTGCCTGGCCTTTGATATGTGTGCATTTATGTGTGTGTGTGTGTGTGTGTGTGTGTGTGTGTGTGTGTGTGTGTATGTGTATGTGTATGTGTATGTGTATGTGTATGTGTATGTGTGTGTGTGTGTGTGTGTGTGTGTGTGTGTGTGTGTGTGTGTGTGTGTGTGTGTGTGTGTGTGTGTGTGTGTGTGTGTGTGTGTGTGTGTGTGCAAGGGCATAGGGAGAGAGAAGATATGTGTTGAAACAGCAAGGGGTTGAGATCCAGCTGTCTCAACAGAGGCTTTTCCACTTAACTGTGTGCCCTTGTGTAAACGGCAATGTCAATTCTGCGCTCTGTCAGAAGGGGAGAGACGGTTTGGAGAAAACAGCCCGTGGCCACGTCTACACAGCCTCCATAGGTCGTGTGCGCGAATATAAACTTAGTAGAACACACACTTAACGTTAAGTGTACACCCTGAAACCTTCAAAGCACCCGCACACAAGGCTGTATGCCATGAAGACACTCTCTAAAAACATGTTCACTCAATCATTGCACATCTGCTGCCGGTCATCATCCAGTGACACTCATTTTCCTATACTATGCCTCCATTGGGATGCAACACGTTGGCACAAACTATGAGCTGCCAATAAGTCGCAGCCAGCATGGTAGCACTTTGTGATTGTTCCTAACCGTAATACACACCAAATCTGAGAAAGGTTTTAACAACAGGTTGCCACCGTAGCACTCAAAAAGAAAGACAGGCCAAATGCTAAAGTGAGACATGTTAGGATCCTCACAGCCAGCGCTTTGAGGTGAGGTGTTGGACAGCGTGCGTCAACCAGAGCGCCGTCATTACAGGGAAGGGAAGGAATGAGCTCATACACATTAACGGCTGCGGGTTCGACGGGGGGAACGCGAAGGGGAAGAGAGAAACCGATGGAAAAGATGAAAAGGCAGAGAAAATAGCACACGAGACGAGACACTGCCAGATGAAAGGGTGGTGGGATAGAGGGTTTTAGGTTGATGGAGGAGTGGAGTTAAAAAGGAGTTAGCGTACTGTCTTTGATGGGTGCTGGGACCCTAAACGACCTGCTTCTCTGAGATGGAACGTTTCATTATGAACATGTGAAGACTGACCATGGATATAATGCATGCTGCATAAGAGAAAACTCAAATTAAGATTACAGTTAGAAAAAAAAGGCAAGACAAGATGGGTTAAGATTCACTTTTAAGTAGATATTTTAGTTTTCTATGAGTAAATACCTTTGATACCTCAAATCCTGTGTTTTCTGAGGTGTAGTAATTGGCCTTATTGGTTGATTTGACCCCATTGAAAGGAACATTGGCCTCTCAGACAGTGAAACAGCGTTAGCAATCATTTTCAAGTTCACTGCGTCCCTAGCACAGCCCTGCAGCAGCCCCACAGTGACAACAGACATCCGGATAAAACGTATTTAGAGTCTGGAGTTCCCCAAAAGCGTCCCACTAACTCACAACTTGTACATGCTGCTGAAAATAGAGAGACCTGAATAGGATGGCAGAATAGCTTTCAAAGTGGATTGGGAGCTTGGAATGTCATTCAATTATCAAAATATATCCAGACAGGTAAAATTGAAGAAAAAGGAATCCAGAGTAATAAGAGGTGCTGCTCCAGGGGGGGGGGGGGGTGAGTGTATGTACTTGTCTATATCAGGTGTCATTTGACAGGCAGTAATAATGCGCATTAAAATATAAATACAATATCAGTTTTCTGTACTTAACATGAAAATTCCACTCTTTTGAGAGATTTAGCATTAGCTTAGCAGCAGAGGAAACACGGCACAGTGCTCTCCGGACTTTTCTTTTTCCACACAAGGGGCACAGATAAAGAGCCAGAACAGAGCGGGGCAAACATATTTAAAGGGAGTGCCACTTCACTGGCCACTTCCTTCCAACCTAATTCTCCATTCTGTCATTGAAAAGCTATTTTTATAAGAGGCCACGGGAAGTCTGGGAGTTGACAAGAATTACGCACACACACAGGACTGAGAATGACTGCGACCCGTGAATGACAACGATGAAGCTCTACTGTTATAATTCACTCTTTCACACAGAGGAGGGAAAGAACCTCTCACCATAAGTATTAGAGGCGACGAAGATGGGGGTTGTTTTTTATTTATTTTGTGCATTCTTTAAGTCCTCCTCACACCACAAATTGTAGTTGTCTCTGATGGCCAGGGGAATTCCTGGTAGAGTGATTTTTGAGACTACAGGACTGAATCACATTGCCAGGGATTTCCAATGGCTGACATGAAAAAAGCCATCTAATTCTCACATTCACGGACGCACACTAATTTGGTAACTCGCACACAGTCCCGCCCGTGTTTCTAATTTGCATACACGCCCTTGTTGCTCTCTGCAAAAGCCAGATGCCAGTACGACCCGGCTTTGCGGCAGCAGGACTTAGCCCACATGTGAGCAGTGAGTGTCTGCCATGTTCACAGTGGTTAAGTTCTGCCGCCACAGGGCTGCAGCCTGCTGGAGGAGAGTAAAGGTCAGGGAGGGGCCGGACTGCATCAAACCACCACAATTTACATTAATTTACTTGTATATAGATATAGAGTGGATCCATCTGGTTGTTTTCATGGATATCAATTAAAATACCTAATTTAATTACTACATGAAACTAACACGAATAGCATATTTCCATCATGTTTTAACTACATTTGAGGTTGACTGTCAATTTTTAAGTCATTAAACTCTCTTCTACAATGATGTAATTGCACCTGGTTACAGAATGAGAACCTATTTATTACCTCAATCCAGTGTTTTATTTAGTATCTGTTACTGAGAAAATATGGAATATATAAAATGCACTCTGCTGCCTTGTTCTTAATCTGGGTTATAAAGATGTATAGATAAGTAATCCAGAGTTACATGACCAATTAACTTGTCATCTGTAATGTGTGACATTTAAAAAGAAACATTTCCGAATTTGCCAAACTCCTAATTAAAGTGGTCGAAATGGATGGAAAGTAGAATACGTTTACTTCCTTTTTATTTGAGCATTTGCTGGAAATTCAGTTAAAACTGCACTGAATGTGGATGGTAAATTGACTAAGTAGTGTAGCTCAGCCAGTTAGCATAAAGAAAACGGTAAATCGAAACACACTTCCTCTTTTAAAACAGTCTTGCAATAAAGAGGTAAAAACATGTTCCTTCTCAATTGAACAAAAATGCTATTAGACTCCGATATCCTCATCATATCAGTCATAATAGTAAGTGTGTCGAGCATGTGTGGTGGAGTAGGTGTGTGCTCCAAATATGACTCGGTGTTGCAATGTGGTCAAGATAACTGTTGAGAAGCAGATATCACTATCCATGAGCTTCTGGTAATAACTGGTAATCTGCTGAACAAGCTGAAATTGTGTGGCATCAGCGTGTCAGTCCTTGCTAAATGTCAGCCATCTCATTAGAGTCGAAGACAGCTCCTGTCCCCGAAGGGCGAGCAACATGTCATCTCATGTCGTCATCTGCATTGCTGCCTGCCATGCTCTTTTAATGTGGGGGGGGGGGGGGGATTTGTGTTTGCATTAATTTTTTGTCTTGGCTTCCACGTGTTGATTTCTGCATGAGCATCAGTGTCTGTTTGACTGATTGTGTGTGTGTGTGTGTGTGTGTGTGTGTGTGTGTGTGTGTGTGTGTGTGTGTGTGTGTGTGTGTGTGTGTGTGTGTGTGTGTGTGTGTGTGTGTGTGTGTGTGTGTGTGTGTGTGTGTGTGTGAGACAAGTCACCCTTGTCCCCCCTGCTGGGTCAGTCTCCTGTGCCTGCTGCGCTGATAATCAGTGTGTGATGTCGGCTGGCTCAGTTCAGCAGGAACAGGAGACTGGTCTCTTTTCCACTCTCTCTCTCTCTCACACACACACACACACACACACGTCATTTTATTCCCACTATGTTGAATAATGACTGTAGCAATCGTCTGAATTTTGTGGCAACTGCATGTTTTACTAAATGCATTTCTAAACTATGAAATATTGGTTCACTTTATGCTAAAGCCATTTGTCTCAATGTTTCCCTCGACAGATGTACACACTCACATTCTGTAATGAAACACGTTACTTGGAAATATGCCTGGCGTCTTATTGCATTTACAGATCATAAATGTCTTCACTTTTTATGAAACCTTATAAGCTACTTTGACCAAAAATGTATGTAAAAAGAAAGAAATATGTTAAAATGCATTCTTGTGATAAACTGTTTCTTAAAGGTGGGGTACGTAATTTTGGAGAAACCAGCTCGAGTGCGCTAGAATTTGAAAATACACAACGGAAAAAATCTTCCTCTTCCTTCGGACTTCCTTACAGAGCCCCTCCTCCAACACACACGAACGCGCACATGACCAATGAGGGCACGAGTTAGTTTGTGCACAGATGGAAGGCTGACAGGCAGGTAGGCCATCCAGTTACTTTAGCCGGGGCGGCTAAAATGATTGGTCGTGCGTTTTACAGCGCCACGGCTTCCACAGATGACATTTTTTTATGGATTTATTGTCAAAGCATTTAATACATTCATTGCTATCGGGACGTTAAGAGCATTCCATGGAATATAACAAAAAGTGTTTCTGAAATAAATTACATACCCCACCTTTAATAAGGTCTGATGAGAAATGTGTTTCACCGTTTTTTCTTTCTTTTGACTTATTTTTCAGGTTTCAAAGCTTCTTTTTTTTTGTCGGTTTTATGCCTGTTTGTGAAATAAATAAATAAACAAATAAAAAGTTGGACGGAGTTAAAGTTTCTTCACAAGTGCCTAACCTAGGAAATACAATTCAGTTTTTTATTCCAAATTAAGACCAGTACATTTCACTGTAGTTCCTCCAATCAGCTCAAATTCATCAGATTATTTGATGACTTTGTCCTCAGTTGAAATGAGTCAGTTAAGTCATTAAGTAAGTATGCTCTTGCACCAGGCTGCTTATGCTTGACCTTAATGTCTTTATGATAACAAATCAATTTACACCATGTGTTGCTTTATTTTGGTCACAGTTCAGTTCAACATTAACTTTTAACCTCTTGTGAATTGCGTAAACCTCTTCTAAAACTTTTACCACACATTAGCTGGAAATCTTTCAGAGATGACTACAGAGGGAACAACACTAGAATATCTGCATTTCTACATAGCGACAATCTATTATTCATAGCTATTAGTGTGTCCATGTTGTGCCCATGCTAACCTAATTCCTTGAAATCTAAGTCTTGTAATGTCAGGAAATCTTAAGATCATAACTGCACAAACTGAATACCCATATTCATAATTTCCTCCAAAGACTTGGAGCTATGAAAAACTGTTATCTGTCATTTACCTCCTCTGACATTACCTGCAATATACCATTATGCAACTGTTTCCACTTTTTGTAACACTCTGGAGACCAGGTTGATTTTAGTTGTATTTTGTGTGCACTTCCATGCCCCAGTTGCACGATATAAACTCTGCTTTCAATCTGACTTCTCATTTTGTTGATTCAACAAGCAAACCTAAAACACATGAAAATGACTCAGGTTCCTATAACATGTCCAAATATTCAGTCACAATTGCTCTATTTTTAAGCATTATTTAGAGATGAAAATATAATTGAACAATAGTGCGGGTAATCAGATTTCAACCAAACTTGATTTTGTGCCTCTTGATTGCAAGTTTATGGATGTCAGTAAATCACCGAAAATATTAATAATTGAGTTTCGAATAAACAAACTGTGTGAAAGCCTCACATCAGTACTTGAACTGATTTTCTTAGCTGATGTCTCTAAAATGTAAATTATATATCATGTATATATAAGCAACTATAACATGAAATAAAAGATTATAAGTATTATTTGTATTCATCAAGCACATAAATACCCAAACGTTAAAGGAAACCTGTCACTTAAATACTCTTTTTTCCGGTCTACATGGTGATGAGTGAGGATGCAATGTGGTTAAACTCAGTTATAAGAGATTCTGCATATCTGTTAATAAAATAACGTTAAAGGGGCCCTATTATGCTCATTGTCAGGTTTAACATTTGTATAGTGTGCATCTACATGTTTTTTACATGCTTTAATGTTCCAAAAGTGCTTGAATTTTCTCATACTGCCCTACAATGCATTGGGGCACAAGCCAATAGAAGCGTATGAAGTCACTATGTTAAGGACGTGAAACAAAGGAAAACAATAGAGGATTTTAGCTTTTGTAGACAACGCACAAAAAGCTACATAACACACTACAGGAACGGGAAAATCCCCAAAAGCATAATAGGGCAAAAAAAAGACATAAGCTAATTGTATCAACCATGTGAAATACTCATTATCAACTCTGTATATCTATTCTGAATTGCCCTTGCCTCATGTGAAAATGTATTGTTTTAACTTTCTTACCTACTGTTCTTCCAAAGCAAATCTCGCCTTATCATCAATTTGAACTAATGTTTTATTTAAATGATTGGATCTATAATGGTGACATGGGAAGTGAGCAGACATCCGGATGTTTGCCCCTGATTGGGTTACTATAGCAACAGTGACACATCATCCGTCATCAGCCTCAGACAGCTGCGTCACAAGCGGTTCAACTGGCGACTTCCTGTTTCTGAGGAAAAAGTCACGTACCCTTTATCACTCGTCTTCTACTTCATTCTTCCCTCTATCAAAGCCTTCTGTACATTTATTGCTCTATTGTTTTCCTTCTATATCGGAGGGTTTGTCTTTGTTTGTCGGCCAGCCACCCCTCTCTCTGCAAATGTCTTCCTCCCTCCCTACACCCACGCACCTGCATTGTCTCACCTGCCGCTCACCTCTTCAGGTTGGCCAATAGGCTTCGAAGGTGGGAGTTCCTATGGCAACATAACAGATAAACAAAGGTGGAGATAAGGAGCAGTTGTCACTCACTCACACACACAATTAACGCCATACGTTTGGTTTTAGAAGTGGGGGAAACAATGAAGTAAAAAAAGATAAAAATGCATTAAGACATTCTTTTTTTTTTTGATATTCAGTTATTTATTATTAAAGATATTTACATTAACTCTACTTGTAAAATATGCCCAATTCAAGTTGACAACTGCGGTTGTATCACAAAGAGGACTGTGGATTAGCTTTGATGTTGAATTTAAGCATTCTTTACAGGTATACCAGATTTTCCTAAAAAAAACAAAGTAAAATAGCGAAAAACACACAAATATAGCACGGAGAAATGTAAATAAAAACAAGTAAGGAAACATTGAATTCCATGGAAAATCCCTGCATATGCCTTTAAAGAGACAATTAACTTTGGAAATATAGCTAACGTTTATTTTAACCAAGTTTTCCTGACTACTTTTGTATGCAGGTTACATCCTAAGCTTGCTGACATAAGTCCCTTATTGTTTACTCTTTCACTATAATTAACTATAACCAATTTGTTCCATATTGAGTAGTACATTCAGATTTGTTACACTAGTCACCATTATTATTTGTCATTACTGACAGCTGTCGACATCTCGTGATTTTCTCATCTATACAATGTGGAAAATAACACATAACTTTTTAGGGAACTAATTAGAGGACACATATGCAAATCTTACTCAAATAAAACGGTGTACAATAATGAATCATTTCTGTCACAACCTTTCTCCAATAGGGTAGAGCAGCAAACTTCTAATTTCACTATAGTTTCTGTGAGCATAAGGTAATAAGTGAATGCTACACTTTTATCAGCACTTCTCTTCTGTTATCTGGAATATGCTGCCTGGACATTATGAGAACACTGATAAGAGGACACTGTTAAAAGGAACTTGAGTGAAAATGAACCTGAAACAATAAAAGTGAGCAGGAAAAAAACAGGATTTTGAAAAGTGATCCCCAGTGGAAATGATGGCCTTGTATAAACACTTATAAATATGCTAATGTGAACAAATCTATCCTCTGTGTATTAGCCTTCTTTTCCCTCCACTCCTCCCAGATCTATCCCACCCTGCAGCTGTGCAGCAATTCAACTCTCCCTATGTCTTTTCCTTCTTCTTTCCCCCTCCCTGTCTGACTCTTTGGTTCTCACCATTAAAGAAAAGAGCTGCAAATCTGGCCACAAAAGACGTAATTGCCATTATGAGTGCTGTGGCCCTGCACATCACACAGTGTACTGATTGTTCCATAGAGGAGGAAGGGGCAAAGACTGTCTGCTCTTTGCAGACGCCACACAATATTATTATAGCGTGACTGCAGCTCATCCACACGGGCACACACACACACACACACACACACACACACACACACCTCTATCTCACTCTTTTCAGCCCTCTCAGTATCTCTGTAATCTTTCCATTAAGCACAGAGCAAACATAAGTTTCCATAGGGCTGAGAATCCATACAACACTGCCCTTTTAGAGAAATATTTTAACTGTCAAACCCTGGGTAAACACACACACACACACACACACACACACACACACACACACACGTATACACACACGTATACACACACTCTTGCACCGCCAAGAGGAAATGATAGAAGGGCTGAATGGAAAAGCAGTTTGTACCACGACAGGAACGCCCAAAGTGTGTGTGTGTGTGTGTGTGTGTGTGTGTGTGTGTGTGTGTGTGTGTGTGTGTCACATGTGGCTGAGGTTTTGGGAAAGTTGACCTTATCCCAGTTCCAATTCCACTTCTCCATCTCCATTTTGTTTCCAAATAAGAAAAGGTCACCATTCCCACAAAAAAAAAAACACTGACCATTTCAACAACTCCTCTGGGAAAAGAGAATACATTTTATTCACATTCGACACAATGACTACCCACATTTCCATTCCAAATCCTGCAAATATAACTGGGTTGTGGATTTAACTGTGGCTGTGTGTAAAGGATATGGGAGCAGTGATCAGCCAGAGGAAATATCCACTCCCACAATAGCAGCCTGATGTATTGTAATGGGAAATGGCTTTATCATTGTTACTACATTATGCGGTTGATTTCGCTGAAGAAGGCAGAAAGGGAAGTAGCTGAGAGGCCCACCTCCTGAGCGAGCTGTAGCCAGACATGCGGAAGTCGTGATGCTCTTATGAGCCCCTCGGGGGGGATTAGAAGATCTCATAAACGGCATTAAAGGAATACTTCGCCCCAAGATGATCTATTGTATATCAATGACTCATCCCAGAGCGAATGCTTGGAGAGAACAAACGTTTCTCTCACCATGAAAGAAGAATCCAAATATATTTGGAAAATGTCTGAGGAAATTGGTTGAGCCTACAACTGGATCCATCAGACTTGGATTATTGTAAATGAGTTGCGTGACAGTTTTGTAAACAAATGTTTTGCTGTGGTAAAACAAGGCCCTGAGTTTACTACAATTCATCAAGAATTGTCTCTGATTTTGGGTTCTCGGTTCATCGTGGAGACATGCGAGAGAAAAAACTTTTTTTAAAGAATTCAAAGTAACATGAGTTAATTAAATTAAAATGATCACTTTTTTACCATGACCTTAATAATAAACATTGTTCAATTTATGGGTTTTCCAAAACCCAATAAACTGAACAATTGAAAGGTATACAATCTATGGCACAGCTTATCAAGTGGCATAGTGTTTCTCTTTCATTTCAAATGCAACTGAGAAGCTGCAAACTTTATACTCCAAATAAAATGTTTAGCCAGAAATCAGAAGCCACATACAACTTGTTTGCTCTGTTAATGTCATGTGTAATGAAGTATCACATGATGGACCCCTTGTGGCCTTCTTAAACAGACAAAGTGCACAAAGACTTTTAAAAATGGGACTGAAATATTTATTTATGATTTATTAAAGTCACACATATTTCCACCTGTAACAGTGAAAGTAAGGATAAAACTGAGAAGCAATGAGGTAATATACAAGTGATAGGACAGTAAACAATAAAACATCAATAAATCATAACTCTTAAATAACGTGTGTTTCTATTAAAACACACACTCTCACAACCGCACACACACAGCTAAAACCTGATGCATTCTAGACACTCTCTTTGGTACATGCAATAGCCTGCTACTCCATACTATTTCAACTATTTGAATAGAGAAACAAAACATTTGTTTTAACATAAACTAATGTTAGGAAACCCTTCACCACCGAGTCCCAATAAATAAAGTTTTCAACTTCAGCATTGTATATAATGCTGTTTCTTTAAATTGTCAGAGTTTTTATAAGGTCTAAATAATATCAGCACATGGTGGTTGCTTCTAACAAAGCATTTTAGGGGGGGGGGAAACATCTTATTCAGTTTTTCTTGCCGCCAGTCAACTTGTCGGCGTGGGTAGCGAAGGTCTGGGACACGATCAGAGGAAAGACCAGAGAGGCATCTGCATACACCTGGGAACAGAGACGGGAGCATTGTACCACTTTTATTTTACTGTGTGTGATTGTGTTGTGGTACACTAAACTGATTTCTGGTTTCATTATTAAGTTTTTGTCATACACTGGTTTTTGTGCTTTATTGCCCCACTGCCTGCTTGGATCAAACAATGTGCAGACACTGCCCCCTTGAGGCCACAGGTGTTATAAACATACTTTACTTAAAGGTCCCATATCATGCTTTTCCGGTTATTACCAGTCTCCTTGTGTGTTATGAAGGTTTTTATGCATGTAAACGGTCTGCAGAGTCAAAACCCTCAAAGTACACCCTGTAGGGAGTAAAACTCTAACACAGAAAATACCTCCCCAAAACTCCTCGTTGGAGATACGTCACTGTCCATTGATTCTTCCGGGTACCGCATGATGTCATGCGTTACCCGGAACTAAATGGACCAATCCGTGGAGCCGTTATGTTACGTCCGCGGAGCCGTTACGTTAAGCCCCCGCTGATTGGTCCAAATTGACCAATCCACGGACTTCCTCACACACACACTCAGTGCAGGCAGCTCTGCTGATCTCTCCTCCCTGGCTGCAGGCTGATAACAGACAGTTGGGATCGCGGCGAAATTCTCTCTGCAGACCCATTCTCTCAGCGTTTATCAACCTTTTTCTTACTCAATATCAAGCCACACTTATTGTTTTTACTTCGGCTGTGACTTTGTGTGTGCTCAGGGTGAGTTTGGTTGTGTTTCGCTGTCAATAAACAAGGAAACCACACCTCCACGGAGCTCAGCGCGATTCACAACGTCCCGACCAATCAGAGCACACTGTGCTCACAGGGAGGGTGGGGGCTGGAGCTATTGGAGCTACAACGAGCCGTTAAAGGCAGAGAGTGAAATTCAGTGAATACACGTAGTTTACAGAGATGCTGTATGAGGAACCAAAGTGATTTTGGAAAATTGCACAATATAAATCTATTCTAGTAGACCTCAACAATGGAATTATGATCAGTGGAAATGGCCAGGACATGGGACCTTTAACTGCTTGAAAGATCCAGCTAACCTCGACTTGTTAATAATTCTGATGTGCCATAAAAAATGTTTCAAAAAATACATCCCGCAATAAAATCTAAGACTATGTCAAAATATGACTAATTTCTTCAATATAAAAAGCCTAAAGATTAATGTCGGCTGTTAAGGCTTTGATTCTTTAAAAACATATCAGCTGAATGTTGGAAATATATCAAATAACAGAAGAAGTAAAGCAGAAGGCAAGATATCTCAAATAAAAACAAATGAAAGCATATGGAGCATAATATTGACACAAACCTTGCTCTGGTCAAGGCTTACTGTATATTGACATAGGTTTAAATATCGGTACCTTCACAGGTTTGGCATCCATCCTGATCTTGCCCCAGGACACAGCCTCGTCAGGTCTGGCTCCAGAGTCAGAGCCATCGAACTCCTGACCCGTGTTCACAAACACAGCATAGTCAGCCCCATTTCTCTGTAGGGGGGGGTAGAAAGAGCACGTCAGAACAGGAACTGGTGTTGTAATGTCCATGTTAAAGCAGGGGTTATTATCCACAAGTGTAAATCTAGAGAGCACAAATATATGTTTTAACTTTATCAACGTTTTTTATTTTTATTAAACAATATCGTCATGGCCAGCAGTGGTGGTTGGAATATTAGGTTGCTCTACTGAAGTAAAAGTATCAATACTGCGATGTAAAAATACATTAAAAGTCGTGCAATGAAATGAATCTCTTAAGGTAGATAGGTGTAATAAACCCTGAAATTATTAAAAGTAAGAGTATTCATAATTTAGAAAAAATGGAAATATTAACTGTTATAGTTCAAAGAGGAACTTCATTTAATATATTCAATAAATAAAAACTACAAAATGGTAAGTATCAGGAAATTGTGAAGTTGTACGTTTCACCAATGATGGCAACTACTGTGCAGCATTGCATTTAAAAGTTGCCGTGAATTTAAGTTTGGTTAGGGTTATAAATAAAGATGAAAGTTAGTTACCATAAGATTAGCGTTGCATATGTGATGTTTGACCAGCCCTCCTCCCAGGATGATCATTCCCGTCCTTTTGGCAAACACTGCCTGGCCATTCATCTTGCGAATATCTAGAAAAAAATACACACTCATGAAGCGTCCAACAGATGAGATGATCCTTTTCTGTTAGACACATTAAAAGCTGCTTTTACCTTCCACAATGTCCAAAATTAAGCCCGGCTTCTTAAAAGAGTGGAAGTAGAGAATGTCACCCAGAGAGCCGTCCGTCAGTGCCGGACTGAATACAGGAATGTTATTCTGAAACAGAAGATAACAAAGCATATTTACTGACTGTAAAAACCCTGTACTGACACAACAACCGGTCATAAGAGGTTTTATAGTCCACTCATGTCACAACTTGATTACCGTTCACTCAACAAAATACACAATTAATTTATTATTCATACATTTTTGGGGAAATGTGCTATTGTTGCTAACAAGTTTATTATTATACTCTTCAGGACTGTCAGAATTTCAGGCAGTTCAATTATTTTTTTATTTTTTTATCCTTTACCAACAAAACATCTCACCTTGTACGCCCAGTAGTAGACAGATTCAGTATTATTGATCTCCTTGCCAAGCCGATGGATCATTTTTGAGGGAGTCCAACGGGTCCCCTAAAATAAAAAATAAAAAGAATGTAGACAAAATTATAAAATTCAACTGCAGCGTTTAGTAGCGGTGTAACAATTCTGCAGTTCCACTAATACATTTGACCCTCAATTCTTACATTGATTTGTGGCAATGACAGCTTTGACATTATTCCAGTCTGGATTCAAAAACGTCCCAGATCTCAAGTTTTACACCCTAACAACTCTCATTTAAAAAACATTTAAAAGATAGCTTCATGGTGTAATGATAAATCTACCATATTTTTGGGAGCGTGCTAAAGTAAAGTCAGATAGTCAAATCATGTATTTAAAATGTAACAACCATAAATTATACCAGGGAAGAAACAAAAAGGCACATAATAAAAAAGAATTATTGACGATCCCTAAGCGAAATCCTGTTGAACCCCATCCCCTCGCCCCCAGGCGGAAAAACGCATCATCTGCAGGAAACAGCATCTGAGGGCATCTTAATATTTAATAAACTATGAATGTTTTATATCCATGTAACGGGAAGAAACTCAGCTAACTGGTCAATTTTTTTTTATCCGTTTTTTTTTTTCTTTTTGTTTGCAAAAAAAAAACACAAAGCTAACGCTGAGCCTCTGAATTAGCCACGAGCGGAAAAAAATCGATCGGTACCTACATCATCACTCCATGATAAGAACTCGCGACTTTATAAAAACAGACATCAACACATGGCGCTAGGTAGCAAAAACGGGTATATGGCTTACCTTTGTCGTTGTCTGATCAAAAGTTGTCTTCAATGGCATTAAAACGATAAAAACGCTGCTGAAGGTTAATCCATGTCTGTGTTACTTTGAAATGATTTCTGATAATCCATAAGCAATAAATCTACTTTTCCGTTTTCAGATGTCAGAGCGTTAGATACGTTCGCTCTGAGCAAAACTGCATGAGCAAAGCCCCCACTTTTTTTTGTTAATGTTGGTGCGTATGTGGAAATTCCCCTTCGATTCTATTGGCTCTAACGGTTAAAAAGAGTTGTCGATCACCAAAATTGACCAATGGGTTCCAGAGAAACGGCAAAAACGCCCATTTCCACCCAAATCACCCCAGAGGTGGAGTCTTTTTTGCTAAACCTCTCTAAAAAGGTCAAATGTCACTTGTTTTGCATCAATCTTGATACAAGGTACTTATTATATGTTGTACTTTGGATTCCTAAAGCTTTTAGTCTACCATACCATCATCCAAGGGTAGTTTTTACTATAAAGTAAAAAAAGAAATTATAATACTATAATTTACAGTTTATTTACTATGTTCAAAAACATCTATATTAATTCTAACTTTTCTACATACAACTCACAGGTTTATCATTACTTTGAGAAAAAATATTATTAATTTTCCCCTTTTAGAAGTGTAGTTATGGTCATTTGTTCTGGAAATGTCATTTTCGAGCCTGAGACATGAAAAACAGGGATGGGGTTCAACAGGTTAAGAGCAAGGGCTCAGAAGATTATTACACCTATTAATTGGTAAATCAATTAATAATTATAGAAAGTAATTTCTCGTGCAAATATGGCATCTCTCAAATTATGATATTTACTCTTTTGTTTCACATCATATTCAACTGAATATCTTTGGTTTTTGGACTGACATTTAAAGACACCTTGGACTTTGGAAAACTGGGATATAGATTTTTATTATTTTCTTGTTCAAAAAAGATTGGCAGTTTAAAAGATCAGGAAAATAATCATTAGTCGCAGCCCGATTATAGAAGAGTTTGGAACTCTGTACTGTCATTTCATACGACTGTGCTGCATGCAATAGACACACAATGTCCTTATTAGAGAGACCCACCTGTTCGTTCTGCTCCAACAGCATCTGATCCAGGATGGGCATCAGCCAGTCCTCAAACTTACAGTAGTTGTCATTGGGCACCAACAGATTCCCTATCCTTAATCCAGCAAGGACAGAGGAGGAGGAAGAGGTCACAGGATTAACAAGATGTAAACAAACAGTGCATCTGATATAGAGTACAAGACTTAACAAGATGAATATTTGCATCTTAAAACCTGTGTCTTGTCCTTTGTCATTATTAGTACAGAGCAACATCTGCTATTCACAATTTAAAGGTGACATATTTACAGTTTATACCATTATGCAGCATGGTTCTGAGGATGTAGTAACCAACCTGTTGATGGCCTTTAGGCGGAGTTCCTTGCCAGACAGGTTGAAATCTCCCAGGTATGTGTTACCCATACACTTAATGAAATCCTCCTCTATGCCTCCAGCTGTGGTTACAATCACATCCACCTAAAAGAAAGAGACAAGACAGGTTCAGAATGATAGACTGGTCTCCCTGTTGGATTGGTCAAAGTGTTAAAGGTCCCCTATTAGACTCTTCTCATCAATATATTATAGTTCTCAGTTATATACAAAACATGCCTCTGAAGGGCTTGGCTCTAAACACCAAACAGATCATTGCAGCATCCCATAATCCCCTCTGTTTCAGCCCCGTTTCAAAAGTGCTGATTCTCTGTCTGTTACTTTAGATGAAAATAAGGAGCTCCTCCCCACCCCACTCTGAGAGATATTTGGTTTGAAAGAACACAATGGTGCTCTATGAGGAGATTCAGGTGATAAGGTGGGGGGGGGGGGGGTTACCTTGGTTGGTTATTAGCTAATGGTTACACAAGCCAAAAAATCGTTATGACATCATAAAGTGGCCAAAATCTGATCAGCTCATTTTCAGACAGGTTTTTATATAAATGGATCAGGACAACATTTTTTGTGGATTTTGTGTAATAGGTGGCCTTTAAGATGTTCTCTGTGATGTAACTATGACATGGATAATATTTTAAGAATATTAATAAATGTGTACCATTTTGTGCTCAGCCAGGTAGCGGATGCTCTCTCTGATTCCAGAGCTGATGAGGTTGGAGGTGTAACCCAGGAAGATGGTGCAGCCCGCCTTGCTGCGATATTCATCCGTCTCTTTTCCCTCACCCTCCTCCACTGGCTCAAGGCGCTTCTCTATCTGTGAGTGTGGAGTCATTGAACAACAATATTAGCACAGGCTACTGAATCTATATAATTTAAAAGGGATCAGTTCACCCCCAAAAAGCCTTTATCTCTTCCCATTTTATATATATATGCAGATAATTATCGTTTTATGCGCCCAGGTTTGAAAATGTTTGTCTGACATTTCTGCCTCCACCCTGATACAATGGAGGAGAATGGAATTTCGTTTGTTATGTTAAACAAAACAAATATATTTTTACAAGAAACAGTTAACCTGTAAATCTGGATAATCTACAGAAGAAGCTGACAAGTTTCCTTACAAATGTTTCAACTGTAGAATTAATATGTCTCTGTAGTGGCTGTCAAAATAAAAAGGTCAATAAAAGGCAAAAAACATTCCGGTCATGTCATGTTTTCTAGCTCCAGACAATCAAGTGATTTCTAGGAAGCCAACCTGCTGTTCTAATTCTTTCTTTGGGGTTATTTAGTACTGTGTGGCCCACCAATGATAACCCATTCACCTCTGTTGTATTGGGGTAGGAAACAATCACAGAGACCATTGTCCTATGGGTAAGGCATAGGTAAGAAGTACAGTAAATGTGCTTTTTGTAAGATAACCTTCGCTACAGCAAGATGTCTCTCACCATTTGGTTTATCTCTTGGATAGCCAATCCCAAGCTGCTGGCCTGGAAGCCTGTGGTGATGAAGGAGTCCATCACTGCCTGGAGATCAACCCCCTGGTTAAAGTCGTAGCCCCTGATCTTTAGCGTGTCCTCCGGGAGTTCGCAACTAGGCTTAAGGACAGCCTCTCTGGCATTAGAAATGTCACCGTCAGACATGATTTCTGCAACAACAACAACAACAAGTTTGGTTATCATACAAGGTGATGCAAAGCAGGGCCTTGATTTAGTCAAAAATATGTCATTTTTCTTCAGCATGTGATGACAGGTACAATAAATGTTGGTGCCAAAAATAAACAGGCTTTCGTAAGCACTCAAGCACTCCTGGTTCAGCAAAGGGCGTGGCTGAGCGCTGAGGACTCATAAATACTGTGATGAGCCAATTGGGACAGACCACCTGCTTCCACGTCAAAGTTTTTTGGGTTTTGTCAGTGTCCTTTGTGTATTCTGTTACTATTAATTATCCCTTGGTTTTAACTTGGTTTGGCCAAGCCACTATATAGGTTCCTTGGTTTGTCAGTGTACGAGTCAGTTTGTTGAGGCAACACCTGTTAAGTTGATGCCATGCTTATTTGAGGTATTCTCTGTTAACATTACATTGCATTTAGCTGACGCTTTTATCCAAAGCGACTTACAATAAGCGCATTCGACCAAGAAAATACAAACTTTAAAAGTCCTTTATTAGTATATAAGTGCTTTGTTAGTAATTGTATTGCTCGAAGTGGACTCGAAAGAGATTGTGGGAGAATTTAGGAAGGTTGAAGACCAGGCGAGCCGCTGCATTCTGGATGAGCTGCAGAGGTCGGATGGCACATGCAGGTAGGCCAGCCAGGAGGGAGTTGCAGTAGTCAAGGCGTGAGATGACGAGAGCCTGGACCAGAACCTGCGTCGCTTTCTGGGTCAGGAGGGGACGTATCCTCCTGATGTTGTAAAGAGTGTATCTGCAGCAGCGGGTTTTAGCAGCTATATTTGCAGTGAAGGACAGTTTGTTATCTAGGGTCACACCCAGATTCCTTGCAGTCTGAGTCGGGGAAACAACAGAGAGGCCAATGTTGATTGTTAGGTCAAGAGTGGGACACTCTTTTCCCGGAAGAAAAAGCAGCTCAGTCTTGTCATGGTTGAGCCTGAGGTGGTGAGCAGACATCCACTGAGAGATGTCTGCTAAACAAGCAGAGATGCGTGCGACGACCTGGGTCTCTGGCGGGGAAAAGACAGAATGAATAGGGTGTCGTCAGCGTAGCAGTGGTATGAAAAACCATGCGGGCTAATGACCGATCCGAGCGAGTTTGTGCATAAGGAGAGGAGGGGACCGAGAACAGAGCCCTGAGGGACTCCTGTAGTTAATTGACAAGGGTCGGACTCGGACCCTCTCCAAGTTACCCTGTAGGTGCGGTCTTCGAGGTATGAGGTGAGGAGGGAAAGTGCAGAGCCTGAAACTCCAAGTTCTTGGAGAGTGCGAAGGAGGATCTGATGGTTCACCGTGTCGAATGCAGCAGACAGGTCCAGAAGGATGATGACAGAGGAGAGGGAGGCTGCTTTAGCTGTGTGCAGTTCCTCAGAGACAGCAAGGAGAGCAGTTTCTGTGGAGTGACCTGCCTTGAAACCAGACTGGTGCGGATCAAGAAGGTTGTTCTGATGGAGATAACAGGAGAGTTGTTTAATATCTTTGGGGAAATAAAAAACCCAGTTTATTTAAACAATTCCTGTGTCCTGTTGCCTTACTGCTTGGTCCCTGACATTTGGTTTGATGTATCTCACTGTAAGACATCATACAATGTCAGAAATCTCAGTGTAGTTTGGGAATCAGTTTCAACACCCGCATCAAAAGGAATTACAAAAGCATATTACCACCTAAAAAACATAGCTAGACTGAAACACTCAGGTCTCAAGACAATCTCGAGAAATTGGTCCACGCCTTTTTTTTAGCAGGTTTGATTACTGCAAAAGTGTCTTTACATGTCCCAATACATATATGACAATAAGTGTCTGAAATACTGCTCTTTTACGAGCCCCCCAGAGCTCATCAGAACCAAATGCACATAGAATCAACTTTGTGTCTGAAATATCCTATATAAATAAACTAACCTTAACTTTACACAAAGCCTGTGAAAGGGTAGAAGTACAGGAGTGTAGGAATCCTGTTACAAGTAAAAGTCATGCATTCAAAATGTTACTCAAGTAAAAGTACAAAAGTATTAGCATCACAATATACTTAAAGTACCAAAAGTAGTAATGAATGTGTTTATCAAAGCTGGTAAATGTGCAGCTAGTTTTAATGACACTGCATAGATTTCATTTAAAATTTGAATAAAGAGTTACCTGTATACTTCATTTTCACACAACAACCAAGCATACAACATTTTTAGATGTGTTGTCTTTTGCAATAATATCAAAAACTGCAGTCCTTCACTTAAGAAGTTATTTTTAGATAATGTGGTTTGATCGTTGGCTAGCAGACAAGCTAAATATGAGCTAGATTGGTCCTATCGACTCACATAGAAGATAATAGAAAATAGAGCTGACAAAATACCTGTTTTAAAGAGACGTCAGCAAAAGATGGTTATGTATTAATCGGCCGGCTTCGGACACAAAAGTGCATATAAACAACACATGGGTCTCCTGCTTCCTACATACAGGCTACGATACTCTGCGGCATGGAAACTCCTACTACGGAGAGCGAGGAGGGACAAACATGCCCAACGTTTATTTCTGGCTGAACCATGGCTGAACAGGTTGTTAAATCGCTTGTTTTACTGAAACCAGTACACAGAAAGGCGACTGGATCCGTGTACCTTGGTTTCAATTGTTTATCTTTCTTAGACCAGTTAACTTCCTTTATTAAACAAACCTTCGAGAAACTTATTTTCAGTAAATAATAACATTGAAAGCTGTCAATACAGTATAGATAAAATAAGCTTAGAGGCTCACCTATGAATTCTACTGACATAATGGTTTTATATTACTTGTTCATTATTTGCGTCAGTATTTATTGATATTCTGTAAAAAAAAAAAAAATTGTTTATTAACCCATACTATGATTGTGGTGGCTTTGGCACACTTGACATTATTATTTGTTTGGCTCAATGTTTCAGGCAGGTGGAAATCTTTAATAAGCATGTGACTGAATGGATGTCAATTAAAAGTGTTTCTTGCTAATTTTATTCAAAAGCAAAAATGTGAAAAAAATAAATAAATGCTGTCTCTTTTCTGTGCATGGTGTTAAACCCCATGCCCCGCCCACGGTAGCGAAAGAGTGCTCGACCGATGGGTTCCAGTGAGATATGGCAAATATACCCAATTTTCTAAACCTCTCTAAAAAGATCAAATTTCACTTGTTTTGCATCAATCCTGATACAGGGTACTTATTATGTGTTATAGTTTGGATTCCTAAAGCTTTTTTTGTCTACTATCCCATCATTCAAGGGTGGTTTTCACTGTAAGTAGCCTAATGTGGGTTTTTTGGAAGGACACAATTTTTTTTACTATGTTCAATCTGAATGTACTTTAAAATAAAAACATCTATATTGATTCTGCCTTTTCTACATCCAACTCACAGGTTTATCATTGCTTTGAGAAAAAAGATTATTAATTTACCCCTTTTAAAAGTGAAGATATAGTTATTTGTTCTGAGCATGTCATTTTCGAGCCTGAGACCTGAAAAACAGGCTTGGGGCTTAACAGGCTAAGACAGGGTTAACACACAACATTCCTGATCTCCGTTAAGTGCCTCCATAACCAAATCTGTTGGCATTTTACTATTTATTTATCAAAATAGTTAATACAATATTTAATTTTACATTATTTTCTTGTATATCTTTATTTATTTATGTAAACTCCTGCATTTACTTGGTCACTTACAACATCCTCTGCATTATTAAGCTTATTGTATTTTTTTATTTTTGTTATGTCCTATATAACTATGTTGCAATGTTGGAGGAGCTTGGGACTTAATATGTGTATTGCCATTTCTACACGATAAATATACTGTGCATATGACGATAAGGCATTTTAATCTTGAATTGAAAAACCTAGAGATTTCTAATATTGCATTTACAATAAGCAAACCCATGTATTCAAATGTTAAAAGCAAAGGCACATATTGCAGCAATGACCCGAAACATAGCATCATGTTTTAGCCTTTAATATTGAATCAGTGGTGTCTGTGACATTTCCAACACTGTGCTGTTTGACCTTTCGTATCACAGAGCCTTTGAACTGCCCCCAACAGTGAATAAAAAGGGGTCACTTTACAGGTGACAAAGAAGAGCTTTTCTGACTCCTGCACAATCCGTGCCAACTCTTTGGATTTGGAAACATATTGCCCTAAATCATTTTCCTGCTGCTCCTTTTTTATTCATAAAATAAGAAGGATATTTAGTCGAGTTATCAGGACTTTGGCTGAATCTGTACACAGAAGGCAATGTCAGGAAACAGCAGTAACAGTGTTATTCAGGCGCAAAAACTGGTGGATCAACTTCGGGTGGAGGCGTGCATGGAGAGAATAAAGGTATGTACAATTCTGAAGAATATGTTAACATGCTTTATCACATCCAGGTGGATCAAAGCACACTGAACAAGACTTCATTCAGCTATAGTCATGATAAATGTAGTGTGCTGATTCTTGTATAAATACAACATACTCCTGATATTGCTACATCATTTGTGCTACTCAAGATATATGAAACCAAAGTTAAGACTACTTGATTAACTATTTTGAGCCATCATTTAGATGCACTTTGATATATTTGAAAAATCCAAATTTAACTAATCAGTAATGATTCACTTTATTCTAACTTTTACTTGTATCTTCATTATAATTTAGGACAATGTCATTCTAAATTATACTTCAAATGTACATTTTGGTAGCTTTGTTTCATGTATGTTTTATTAATAGTTATCTGAGAAGGGGTTTAAAATACAATTTGAGTCAAAAGTACAGCTTAATTGTGTCTACAAATTATTGTAGTACAATGAAATGTTGTTATCCCACATTCTTAGCAGCACTAGTAATGGTTCATAAGTACAGTAATTTAATCCAGAATAGCACTCTTTATGTAGAGTAATTATGTGCGCCTGTAGGGACACAAGGTATTCTTAGTGTACTTTAAAAAAACGAGTATACCTCCAAGTCACTATTTGTTAAAAATAGTTTAACATAAATATTACTGTATCAGAATGCCTGAAAGCCTGTGAATTTCCACTCTGTCCACCTTTCTCTCAGCAGATCTCCCTGACAGCAGGAGACTTGGTACGGTTCTGTCAGGATCACCGGCGCAGCGACCCTCTGCTCACCGGCATCGCTGCCTCCTCCAATCCTTTCAAAGATAAGAAGACCTGCGTGCTGCTTTGACTGCCTCCAGGACAGATGATCAACACAGATCTCACAGAAATCAACTGCTTTTTTTTTTTTACAGTCAAATATTTGAAAGGTCAAGTGTTCGGCTCGAAATACCAAACAGATCATTGCAGTATACCATAATCCCCTCTGTTTCAGCCCTGTTTCAAAATTGCTGATTCTCTGTCAGTTACTTTAGATGAAAAGAAGGAGCCACTCCCCACGCCCCTCTGAGAGATATGTGGTTAAAAAGGACACAATGGTGCTCTAGGACGAGATTCAGGTGATAAGGTGTGTGTGTGTGTGGGGGGGGGGGGTTACATTGGTTGGCTATTGACTAATGGTTACACAAGCCAAAAAAAATGATGACATCATAAAGTGGCAAAAATCTGATCAGCTCATATTGAGACAGGTTTTTATATAAATGGATCAGGACAAAAAGAGAGTGAATCTCTTTAGACAGAGGGGAGACATGTTGATGTATAAAAGACATGAAAAAGTGGATTTTGCTTAATAGTTGACCTTTAAAGGTAACCTTCTAGTGAGAAGATTAATCTCCTGCCACCGAGACTGCACAAACCATTACACTGTTGTTGTTTGTTTAACCTTTCCTTAAGTATCTCCTTGTAGACAATGCATTTTAAGCCTAAATTAAAGACACTTGTTTGTAACTTAAATGCTTTAGTATTGTGTCTTCTTTACACAACACATTAAGTAGCGCTTAAAAGATTCATCATCTAACTATTACATGGGTAACTCAAGTATATATTTGTTCTTACTTGTGAAGCACTTGGTGAAATCTATTTCTGTGAAAGGTGCTATAATAAATAAACATTATGCTTACGATTATTATACCATTTTAGCTTTGTTTAAACATTTAGCATAAAGCCATGACTCCACATAAGGCAGAAAACACATGCAGCCAAAAACTCAGACACAAGATTTCCAGGCTATTTAATGGTAACTTCTTTAAAGGATGGAAATGTGTAGTATTGTGCAAATAATGTATAGTTGGATTCATTCAAGCAATTCAATACTTTTTATAAAGTAACACACACACAAACTAACACACAAGGCCAACATAACTCCCAAACAGATCACACTGACTCAAACTGAGGAGTGTGTTCATATAAAAAGATTTACAAATATAATCCGTGTGTCACAGAGAGCTTAGATACGCTATTCACTTTACATGACTAGTGCTTTTGGTACAGCTTAGTAATTGAAATGACTTTGGTGGATTTACAAGCTTTCAAAAAAGATCAACACGTTTCTACACTTCAAACAAAGTGTCTTTGAAATTTACTGGCACAGAAGGTAAATAAGTGCATGAGACAAACACGTTTCCTGTGTTTACATATTTATAGTTTTGTTTGGAGATAAACTTCTCAACAGGTTTAACAAAGAATTCATGAAAAAGGGCCGAGAGCTTTTGGCTAAAAAAAAGCGGCCTTAAACTTCTCAACCATCATACATCAACACATGGAAGAGCAAAAATAATAATTATAATAATAATAAATAGCTTTTAAAGCTTCATCAAGCAACTGGTAATGCATATTTCCAAGAACATTTGTGTGTGTTACTGCAGCAGAATAAAATACTTTGTTTGGACATATGACACGAAGGATTTAATTGGAATCATTTGCTGTCCTAACTTTTTGTGGTCATTTTGTCAAATCACTAACATCTTCAGAGTTTTGCATTTGTTGTTAGTTTAAAATGCTAAAAGACCAGTATGGTGTTTTACAGGCTGAAAGGTCTTATTAACACCTGCTTTCAAGTCTTGTCTCGTAGTTTGCAGGTCTTGCTCATTCAATTTCTGGGCCTCCATATTTCCAAACAATCTTCCCCTGAAGCGACAGCAAGGACTCCAGCCTCGACGCTCAGCTGACAGTCAAAGACAGACAGGTGGAGAGTGAGTGAGAGGATGAAGACAAGGGAAGAAATAAACATTTTAGGAATGACAATGAGCCTGGAATAATATACATAGGAAAAACAGACAGGAATTCTATTCATTATGACTTTGTGAGCTTAAGTTAGCTTTTTTACAATTTTGTTGTTATTTCTTCATTGATAAAGATGTTTTCACTCCTTCCCAAATAGATCAAACAGCTAATTACATTACATGCTTTGTTAAATTAACTTAATTAAAGTAACAACATCCTTTTTAAAAGGTTAACACATTTGAATACTAACCCCATTGACTCCCATTTGGTGAGGCATTATGCAAACAGTCCTTGGAGGGGCACAAGGGATATGTACCTGTAATGAGATGAGATTTGTTTTCATTTATTCAACCTTTATTAACACTCATGAGACCATGGAAAGTTCATGCTTATCAACAATCACATTGAGTCAATTACAAAAAACTAAATAGGCTGGAATGTAGGTTGGGCTACAAGGCATGCGAGAAGCAAGTTTATCCATCATAAAATTGTGCATAGATATTATTTTACACCCCTGAAATTGTTTTAAATGGGCTTACAACTCAGGACAATAAATGTTGAGAATGTAATAAAGATGTGGGCACATTTCTTCATGCTCTAGAGCAGTGGTTCCCAACCTGGGATCCCAAACACCGCAGGGGGTGCGCCAGGCCTCAGATGATTTTAGACTTTTTCTTTTAAACTTTTCTTAAAGATATCATTGTTACACAATAAAAATTCAAGTTAGTAGCTAATAAAATGTATAAAAAGACAGAAATGCATAATATTTTCTATAATGATAATATAATATAATATAAATATTTCTTCTGCCTGTAAAGGGTCCAAACCAGGCTTTTCTGGATAAGCGCATTTTTAAAACATAGTCATTGTCCATGCCGGTTTCAGTTGGATGATTTGTCACAGTTGCTCCGATCAGATCGGTCTCCTCCATTTTGTAGATTATTTACGACTTTTGAATCCACATAAACACATCGGCAAAATCCGGCTTACTTTGAACATGTGTTTTAAACAGTTTAATCCCTTTGTGAATGGTTTCTACTTGCGCCGTCCTTTAATTTCTTCATACAGCGGGAATCCAAATGAATGAATCCTGAGTCCAATAACCATCAAAGTCACTCCAATAGTGCTCCTTAACTACGCTTTCATCCTCCTTTAACAAAATACTTCACATTCATCCAGAGTGTGACAGGAGTTGTAGCATTTTTGAGACTTTGAAACTTTAATTACCGCTGTTGCCTTGTCTGTTTCCCCCCCCCCCCCCTTGCTCTAGAGCAGGGATATTCAACTGGCGGCCCGCGGGCCAAATCCGGCCCGCGGGGAGCTTTCTCGTGGCCCCTGGAACGCACTCCATATTCCAATATAAAAAAAATATTAAAAAAAAAAATATTTAAAAAAAATATATTAAAAAAAAATTCTAATTACAGAATTTATTTTTATAATCATTTAAATAAATGTAAATATATGTTCGCTATTATGTTATCCGAATTAAATGAGTCCAAATTATTTCTCCTTCAATAGCTCTTAAAAGGCAATCTTGCATTGGACTGATCAGCGTGTAATTATCGCGATATCGTGTCAATCTCGTTACTCTCGTTACTGATCCAAAATGAGCGGAGAGAAACGGCGGAAAATTGACGGTGAAAACCGACACTTCAACCCCAAATGGACTGATGATTTTGTATTTATTTTACCATCGCACGCCAATCCTAGACCTTTATGTTTAATATGTCAAATAACTGTTTCAGTCTGCAAGGTTGCTAATGTGAGGCGCCACTATGAGACCAAGCATGCTGCTAACTTCAATGCTGCTTACCCGCCTGGTAGCACAGCTAGACGTGGTAAAATAGAAATACTTAAATCTTCTTACACTGCATCAACCACTATTCTTACAACTGCTTCTACAGCCCAGGAAAAGGCCACTGCTGCTTCCCTACGAGTGATGTTCGCTTTAGCCAAAGAGAGAAAGCCATTCACTGATGCTGAAGTTGTGAAGGAGTGTACTCTTGAGATGGTGGATGAACTTTTTGCAGGAGATAAAAACAAGGAATATATAATGAACCGTTTGAAGCAAGTACCGCTCTCTGACATATCGGGAAGTCGAAGAGTAGAGGTACTGTTTGAGGACTGTTTTTCAGCATTAATTGCCGATCTCAAATCGACAGAGTACATGTCACTCGCTGTCGATGAATCGACCGATGCAACAGATACGGCACAGCTCTCGCTGTTTGTGAGGTACTTCGATGGTGACGTTTTTAAAGAGGAGTTGTTATGCCTTTTACCACTGACAACCAGCACTACAGGTGAAGTGATTTTCGCTGCAGTTTGGAGTTTTTTTGAAGAGAAAGGTTTGGATCTAGGTAAGATCAACCTTCTCGTTACCGATGGCTGCCCGTCCATGATTGGGAAAGAAAGGGGCTTTGCATCTCGCTTATGTGCAGAGCATCCCACAGTGAACACACTGCATTGCATCATACATCAATCAGTTCTGTGTGCGAAATTGTCAGGGGAGTTGAAAGAAACAATGGAGACTGTCGTAAAAATTATTCGCTCGACGTCAGGTCTGCAGCACCGACTGTTCAAAATGCTGCTTCAAGAGCAGGAAGCCGCATACTCAGACCTATTGCAACATAACGATGTCCGCTGGTTGAGCCGAGGACGTGTTCTCGAACGTTTCTTTGCACTGCGAAAGGAGGTGAGTGAATTCCTCTCAAGCCAGAAATCAAGCAAAGCTAAAGACCTACTTGCACGCATGCAAAAGCCGGATTTCATTGCACAGATTGCCTTTTTGTGCGACATCATGGGCCACCTAAACACACTCAACCTGCAGCTACAGGGGGGAGGGTCAAGTGTGGCTGAGATCATTGAGACGGTTAGTGCGTTTCGGGTGAACCTGGACCTCTTTCTACCTGACGTAATGGGGAGGAAGATCCACTTCCCAACACTACGCAACGTCCCCGTGAGCAGCGCAGCAATGGCTGGAATGAAGGGACTTTTGAAAAGCTTGGCTGAAAACTTCACAGAGCGATTCAACGACTTCAAGATTCCAAAACAGGTTCTTTTATTTGTGCGCAATCCATTTGCGGTCGATGCTTCCGGGTCCTGTCCAGCCGAGGCGAAAGCCGTGATGCCCGGTATTGACGAGGCTGCATTCCAGCTGGAGTTGGTGCAAATTCAGAGCTCTGATGTGCTGAAAGCAAAATTCGGAGAAGAGGGACTGTGCGAGTTTTGGGCTCATTCTACTCATCAGTTTCATCACTGCCGGAGACTGGCTATCTACCTGTTAACCATGTTTGGATCTACTTACATATGCGAGTCCGGATTTTCGACAATGAACTTGATAAAGAATCAACATCGCAATCGACTCACGGATGAACATCTCAACCAGTGCATGCAGCTTGCTCTGACCTCGCACCGACCTGAATTCAGCAAACTGGCTATGGCTCGGAAATGCAACTTCTCACACTGATTTGTCAGGTAGCTTCTATTTTCATTTATTTTGTAATGATGGGACGCTGCCTATGCTTGCATCTTTGTTAATCTCGGACTTCTAGGCCTCCTCTGCCTCTTACTGATCGCATTTGCTATCCTAGCCCTAGCATTGTTTTCTGGTATTTGTTGCCACCCAGCATTTTGGTGTTATAATACACAAATCTATATGGATTCATTAGAATAAAGTAGCTGTGGTATGGGGGGGCGGGCGTGGTTTAGCGGCAGGTTGTAAAGCAGGGGGCGGAGCGGCTAATTGCCTGGGATTGACGTAGCTGTCAAGTGGATTAGAATGATAGGAATGCGGTGGTATTTAACCACGTGTGTTTTTGTTCTCTCAGTAGGAGACTGGCGGACAGACGGAAAGACGAACGTTACGCCAGGACGAGAATCCAGACCCCTGCCAGTTATCATTTGCCCGTTGAGGGATTGTTCTGTTTTAGCCACCTCGGGAACCTTGTGTGAAATAAATATCCGTTTACCCGACTGCGTCTCGCTCTCCCTCCTTATATTCCGCAGCAGACCACAAATCTGCCACAGTAGCCTACATTACTATTTTGGTTGCCTATTTTACTACTACTACAATAATAATAACAATATCAATAATAATAATAATAATAATTTATTATTGCATGGTTGGTTGTACAATAACAATGGCATTTGTTCATTTTCATTGTCAGTCTTGTGGCCCTCGCCTTCAAGACATTTTACAATTGTGGCCCCCTTCCTAATCTAGTTGAATACCCCTGCTCTAGAGTCTATGGAATTGCCCAATAGTACTGCCTTTTTGGAAGGTGGAATTAAAAAACCTTGAAGGGTGGCTTAGAAAACCTCTACCAGTTTGCTAGGGGACAAGTCTGTTGTGCCACCAGGCCTTACTAAAGCAGAACTAGGACTGACTAACAGGTGTTATTGTAGCTGCCAGGCTTATTCTGCACAACTGGAAGAGACCACATAAGCCAGAGTTTACACAATGGCTTAAAAAATGTCTTTGAAATTATGATCGCCAGGGTAAATAACATCCCAAGCAAATCTAACGGAATGTGGCACATCTTCTACAGGGTACAGGGACAGGGTACTAGGGAAAGGAAGTGTATCCGTGTATATGTATATATACGTGTATATGATATATATGTTGTAAATGTGTATTTACATGCTTGACGTTGATATGTGTGTGCGCATATGGATGTGGGGGGTTTTTGTTTTTGTTTTGCTTCCTCTAAGTTGGATGCCTTTGGTTTTGTTTATTCTGCATTTATGCATAAAATGTGAAAAATGGAATAAAGATCTTAATGACAAAAAATTAAATAAAAAATAGGAAAAACTAAAACAACCACAAAGAAATATACTAACAGAAAAGAGGCCATTCTATTATAAAAGAATACGTCATCCTTCCTACCTTGACAGTGCAATCAGATGAACAGGTGTAGAGGCTTCCAGCGGACTTGTGGATGCCGGTGACCAGAGCTGTGTGTCCCACATCAAACTGGGACAGAGGTTTGAGGGTCCCCGCCTGCATGGAAAAGGAGTGGAGCATACCTCTGTTGTCCCCTGCCCATACTTCACAGCCACTGTAGCTCATGGACAGCAGGTAAGAGCTCAGCTAGAAATAAAAAGGGTTTGTGAATGTTAGGTACACAGATGCATCTTACCATATATGCAAACTAAAAGAAATACAACACCCACAAAAATACAATGTTTATATCTTTTACATCTAACTGTTGAAGAAAACTTTTTTTTTTCTCATATCTCCACTGTAAACAAAGAATCTAACAACGGAGAAAGGCTTGATGAATTGAAGAAAATGTGGGCCATGTTTAACAGCAATACCATAACTAAGTATTCACTTAAAAACGATCAACTACAAACTAAATTTGAACTGTACTTGTGGGTCAATTAGTAATTAGTAATTAGTATTATCATGTAAATTATATTGTTGGTAAAATTTTGTTTAGGTTTTGACTTGATGATGGTTAAAATGTGATGACTATTTTTTTCTGTTTTGTTTTTGCTTTCACTTCCTTACCATGCACTTTTCATGAAATGATGAGTTGTTCCGTTCTGGTTTGTATTATGTATGTTTTGTGTGGGTGAGGACCCCAGGAAGAATAGCCAATGCTCATGCTAGTGCTAATGGGGATCCTAATAAAAACTAAACTATCACATAAATCATGCAGTATAATCCAGCTCTCATTTATCCAGTGCTCGTTCACAGTGTTGCCAATAGTAAGGTTTAGTGAAAATGCCTTGTTAAAAACAATCCCTGTTAACATCAGTTATCAAGACTTTTAGATTCTTCATGGAGCAATGAAAGAAAAACATGGTTTTCTTCAACAACTCAAGGTTACAGGTTGATGTTCTTTATAAAAACATATTGTTTATACCCAAATTTTCTTCAAGCCCTTGCATGCCCTCCGGTCATAGACAGCCACCGTGCAGTCTTTACTCCCGGAGATGATGTACTTGTCATCTGCAGCTAGGCACATCACAGCGTTGCCATGGAGACGGACGCTTTTCACCAGGGGTTCAGCAGCTGTGGAAAAGATTATAGCATACATTCAGGAACTATAAAAATTGGGATGAACAAAGTTTATATCTATGTGATTTGTCTTCTAAATGTCTTTGATATTCGACTTTGTAAAAAGGTGTTTAATAAATAATTATGATATTGATTAATAGTTGGATGTTTTATTATCACATTCTTAATGACCTTTGATTGCTTTATGAACTGTTATAGGCTCAACCCCTCACCTCTGGTGTCATACATGCTGACCCTCTTGTCAAAAGTTCCAGCCACCAAAACATCCGTTTGACAGGACAAGCACAGGACAGCGGCCCCGGTCATGATCAGGCCCGCCGCTGCACCCCCCGCCTGTAGGTCCCACAGCCTCAGAGTGCTGTCGAAGCCCCCCGAGGCCAGCAGAGGTCCCTGAGACGCCAGGCACCAGACCCAGCCTTTATGAGTGCTGAACTCCCCCCTCGCTCCCAGTGTGTGCAGCAGCGAGCCTGCCTTTAGATCCCACAGTTTAACATTCATGTCTCTGGAGCCTGTGGCGCACACTGCCCCCTCACCCCCCAGCAGGAGGACTGAGTTGACCTGCGCAATGTGGCATGTAGGGAGGGTGGTGCACTCCAGCGCTGGAGGTGGGCTCGGACTTCTGGGGGGCGGACGTTGCTTCACCTCTACCCGTCTTCTATTACCCAGATTCCTTGGGTCTGCCAGGTTCTCCATGCGATTTGGAGCACCACCTAACGCCTCAATATCATTGAACACCATCCTGTGGTTCCTTTCTTCTACCATCAGTGCTCCTGCATCATCATTCAGTCTCTCTTCCAACTCCTCCCTCAATCTTTCAAGTTGGTCCCCACCTACAATGGGCTGAATTTCATCCTCTTCACCATCCATTACCACCTCCATTCCTTCATCAACACCATAAGCAACCTCCTGCCCTTCCACTCCTACCCCTTCCAGCTCTTCCTCTCTACCATCTTGCTGTCCTTCTACAACTGGCTCCTCTTCCTGCCCTGCCCTTTGCTGCTGCCTCACTTCTTGGCTTTCCTCCTCATCCTTTTTGGTCTGTTTTGCCACGAGATGCCCTTGGCCTGTCCAGCAGGTTATCAGCTGTTCTATCTCCAGGCAAGCAGAGGGCCAGTCAAAGTCTTCCCTTGGCCCCACTGGAAAGACAGCTTGGGATCCTATAAGTCTGCGAGCCCGGAGCTGCCACGCGGTGGTGTCCTTACACACATTGCCTAAAGTATGGCAGACCTAAAAAGAGGAGGAAGAGGTAACATTTGTAATTGTTGTCATACTGTTCCTCAACTCTAATAGCAATGTTAACACTTGCATGAGGATGGCACATGTGCATGAGATTACACCTGACAACGGTTTCCCACTAGAAATACATCACATTGTGATACCTAAATCTAGTGATTAAACAACACAAATTGGCCTTCAAGACATCTTTAAAATACTTGTATGGAAATGATGGAATGTTTGACGAACCTTTGGCAGCACAGTGATGACACACTGAGCAGGAAGGTGAGAGGCAATGTGTGTCAACATCTCCCATGGTAACGACAACAAGCCACTCACCTCAGCAGAAGGTGAGGGGCTAACATCTGTTGAGGACCGGGGATTAGCAGGCACAAGACTGGAAAGAAAATATAAAGCAACCTGGTTATCAACCACCCAGTGGTGTAAAGTTACTACATTTACTCAAGTACTGTACAATTCTGAAGTACTTGTACTTAAGTATTTCCATTTTATGCTAGTTTGTAATTATTTTCCACTACAATTCAGAAGCTTTTACCTCCACTACATTTACTTAGTACTTTTAGCTACTCGGTAAATATGCGTAAATGATTAAAAAAAATATCTGATCAACACTTAAACAAGCCTTTAGTTACATCTGGATTAAATTCACGTGCTACCCAGCTGTAAATACGATAATTAAAATGTCATCATCAATGATTATAATTATATCATATGTATGATTTTGAAATGGGCTTATCTGCATGAATACTTTTGGTACTTTAAGTATTTAGATGTCAATACTTTTCGACTTTCACTTAAGTAACATTGTTGTACACCTACACTATGGTATTTCTACTTTTACTAGTAGAACATAGAGGCATTCTTCCACCTCTGTTAATCCCTTATCCTTGTGTAAAATTAACAGCCAGTTGTTTTAGTATAAAGTAAGAAAGTCTTACCCCTTCAAGTCGGGCCCAGAAGCTTCAGCACTGGGAGATGTCAGCGGGTCAGGACCGGGTCCACTCTCCGAGTCACACACAGTAACCCTGGCCTCAGACATCACCTTTCCCTTGTCAAAGACCTCTACTTATTCACTGCTAACATTACTTTAAACTAACACTTCCTTTACTTTGTTTTGCCGTCGTCATACACTGTAAGATAACATCAATTTAAACTAGCATTACTTATATTTTATTTGGTCGTCACTCACTGTAACTAGCATTACTTTAAACTAACACTTCCTTTATTTAGTTTGGACGTCTTACATATGACAATGCAAATCTTTAGGTTAGCTTAGCGTGAGCTCAATGTAGATGCTTGAATAAAGCTTTAGTTACCCATGAATGCAATCCCTTTTTAGGTTTCGCCAGATAGGGGTATATAAGCACCTGATGAATGTTACATAAATATAAAAAAACGAACTTAACGTAACGTTGACAACGACAGCAGGTTAACGTTGGCTTTAAATGATGTCAGGTGCAGCCGTTGACGATGCTAAGCGCCGGTAACAAGCCTTCACCCAACAAAACAGTGTTTTACACTATCTGTAAAGTTAAACTAACACAAATATGACTGGAATCTAATATGATTCAGGAATATCAAGTTTTGTCAAGACGAACATACCAAACGCAACTTCCTGTTCTTCTTCTTCTTTTCTTTAATGGCGAATCGCTTCCACTTGGAGCATATATCGCCACCTACTGTTGAGTTATTACATGTTCATATTAGATCCTTGTCCTCAGACCAGTGCTTTTGAGGAATTTGAAGATCAGCTTGTTTGCTTCATTTCTTGATTTACTTTCGTATATTGACTTGAAATCCATGTCCTTGACGTTGAGTTGTTCCAGTGCAGTTTTCAGAATGAATCTTTGTCTGTTATAATCCGGGCAGCTAAAAAATACATGATCTATTGTCTCTGGTTGTTGGCAACCATCACAATTGCCATTTGGATGTTTTCCAATCAGATGCAGTGATGAGTTTAATCCAGAGTGTCGCAATTGTATCCTGCTGTTAATGCTCTGTTCTCTTCTACTACTCCCCCAAGTGCTTCCTGTTCCTACTTCCTTTTGTATCTGGTATAGATGTCTTCCTTTGGTGTTACTGTCCCATAGTTTTTGCCATTGTTGCTTGATAACCACTTTTGTAAAAGATTTGACTTCTGCTCTACTGATAGGTACCATAATATCAATCTGGTTTGCTTTCAAACCACATTTTGCCAGTTGATCCACTACTTAATTCCCCCTAATACCCACATGCGCTGGAACCCACACAAATTGAACAACAATTCCCAGATGAACTAACCTAAACATGATGTGTAAAATTTCATATAAAATATCATGACGACATTCTAAAGAGAAGTTGTCTATACTCTCCAGTGCTGCACTGGAGTCAGAGCAAATGACCACTCGCATTGGCTGTATTTCCTCTACCCACTGAAGTGCTAGAGAGATAGCCATCATCTCTACTGTATATACTGCAATGTGATCACTTGTACGCTTTCCCACTTTGACTTTTAACTCAGGAACATGAAATGCACAACTAGTTAGACCATTTTCTGGATTTTTGGATCCATCAGTAAATATTTGTATAAAGTGCCCATATTGTTCATGTAGAACTGTATTCACATAAGCCTGTACATTGAATTTGTTTTTCATTGAATGTAACTGTTTCAATAATGATAAATCTACTATAGGTTGAGGTAGCAACCATGGTGGAACAGCTGATAACAACACCTAATATTCCATTCTTTAACTTTGAATTCCTTACATATTTCCGAAACACAAACACAAAAACTTTCTTTTTTTTATTTTGTTACTTTCCCAACTTGTTTGTACAGTTTGTTTAGTAGGGTGAGTATCTTTATGACCCTGTAGATTTGCCCAGTAGTTAACAATTAACTGTTTTCTCCTCAAAGAAATTGGTATTTCTCCGACCTCTACCTGAAGTGCCGACACTGGTGTAGATCTGACTGCCACACAGCATATCCTTAGTGCTTGTGCCTGGACTCTATCCAATTTTTTAAGAGAAGAATATGCAGCTGACCCATACACTATTAGTCCATATTCTATGGCTGATCTTATTAAGGCTGTGTATACGTTCCTCAAAGCAGCTTTATCAGCTCCCCCCTTAGTGCCTGCCAAGCAACTCATAACATTTAAAACCCTTTTACATTTATCTACTACTTTATCAATGTGAATACTCCATGTGACTCTCTTGTCCAACCATATTCCCAGAAATTTAAATGTCTTCACTTTCTTTAGATCTTGTCCATAAAGTTTTAACCTAACCTCCTCACCTATCCTTTTCCTCGTAAAAAATAAAGTTTCAGTTTTTTCCACCGACAATCTAAACCCCCATGTCAGAGACCAGCTTTCAATTTCCGTAATGGCTTCCTGAATCTTAGCTACAATATATTTTACATTTCTGCCTCTTTTCCAAATAGCTCCATCATCTGCAAAAAGTGACTTACCAATATCAGATCCTACTTGTGTATATATATCATTGATCATGATAGAAAATAAAAGAGGACTGATGACACTCCCCTGCGGGATTCCATTTTCAACTTCATGCCTTCGAGAATATGAATTGCCAACTCGGACTCTGATGGCACGGCCAAACGAAAAATCCATAATCCAATTATATACATTACCTCCCAGACCCATAATGTCCAGTTTTATTAATTCAACTTCCGGTTCCGGTCTAATTTCTCGGAAGTAGTTTCAAATAAAAGCCCCAAAAAGCTGAAATCTGAGAAGTGTTCATAAAGAATAACTCAAACAAATCATTAAAATAGTTGTTGATTCATTTATTAGTCAACAAATAATAAATTATGTATTTATCGTTGCAGCTACAGTTTCTTTATTTGTCTCTGAATCATTGCCCATGTGAAATGTCTAACTCTGATATATGCTTTGTACTGTGTCACTGTTTACAAGGGTTTATAACATTTTGGCAGTTCCACGCATAACAAAAAGTATTTTCTCAGGAGCTGTTTCTCCATCAACCCGCTGCTTTTTTTGCTTTTTCGTCAGTGATTATTTCAGATTCAAGAGAGAAAAGTGTGAGAGTGAGGAGTTTGACTTAAAAAAACTGGATGCTCTTAATGTCTTTCATTTTTGTAAATCACTTTGAATTGCCTTTGGACGGTGGGATCCAAACAGCAATGGCTCTCTGTCAGCTGTCGTTTGTTTTAGTGCTTTAGTGTTGAAAGGTGCTATATAAATAAACTTGCCTTGCCTTAATGATTAAGTTAAATTAATAATAATTAGTAGGCTAAGTACATTAGTACATTTTAAGTGACTTTCTTTGCCACTAGTTTCCAAGAGCATCACCGCTTAAAAGACACCCTAGATGAGTTTTGTGAGAAAAGTTGACATTTAAATTAGTTTTTAGGCATAGCCTGTGAGTTGTTCCGATCTCTGCAATGAATAATAGTTCATATTCAGTCATGGTAATCTGTATTTTGTATTATCTATTTTATAATTTGAATATGTAAAGTAGTACAAATAAATGTAGTAGAGTAAAAAGAACAATATGGGCTCCCAAAATGTATGTGACTGTGTGTGAATGTTAGTCTACAGCAGTGGTTCTCAAACTTTTTCTGTCAGGCCCCCCCTTTGGAGAAAAAAAAAAGTCAGCCCCCCCAACACAAACAGTCAGGCTCAGTGGCGGCGCCAGAGATTTATTTTGGGGATGCTGTGGGGTAGCTTGACGTTTCATAGAGGGTGCTCAAACATTTAGGGTTTCCCATTAATGTACCGGTCGCTACAGTGGAATTGTCTACTGCAACATTCCCCACGCAAATACACAACGTACCCATAACTGTTACAGTGAAGGCTCGATAATCAGCTCACGGCATATACGTAGGTGTAAGCAGGGGTAAAGTGCTATTTTTATAGGTGGTGTGTGGACCTCACATAGGGGGGTCCGGGGGGATGCTCCCCCGGGAAGATTTATTTTTAAATATTGAAGTTAAAAGCATCAATCTGGTGCTCTTTGAGAGCAAAATGAAGAGATCTATATGGATACCTCTCTCAACACCCATATGAAACAGAACTGTAAACAAATTTACTTTTTCTTTATGGATATTTTACAAATCACCCTTTTAAACTTTCTTCTTTTTTTACTGTCATATAGTATTTCATACCTGTTTTTCATTTATTCTCTTATTTTTTTTAAACTATAATGATGTGTGTGTGCCTCGGAAATAATTGTTTACATTAATGGTGACCAAAACATTTGAGACCCACTGAGATAACACTGAGAGAGTCCTTTAGTTCACTGAGTCTCTCAGTCTGACAGGAGAGGACTCTCCTCCACCTTGTTGTGGAAAAAACTCATTATATCTGTTAGCGTAGCTCGCTAGCACCAGAAGCTAACAACAACGATCTCCGGTACCGGTGCGCTCGCTCTCTCTCTCTCTCTCTTGCACACAAAATGACTCGTCACACGCACACGCACGCACGCACGCACGCACGCACGCACGCACGCACGCACGCAGAAACTCTCCTCTTTACTCTCTCATGCTCTCTGGACTCTCTCTGTCCTCTCACATCTCGGCCGGCTCGTCAGTCCCCTCCTGCTCCCTGGCTAAATGACGCACTGCGTGCTAATAGAACCATCCTTCGGGCAGCAGAGCGGAAATGGTGGAAATCCAAACACCATGACGACCTCCTAACCTATCAGGCTCTCCTCTCCTCTTTCTCTGCTTCCATCTCTCAGGCAAAAAGCACTTTCTTTCAAGATAAGATCCAATCTTCCTATTCCAATCCCAAAAAACTATTTTCTATCTTCTCCACCCTCTTGGACCCCCCCAAAGCCCCTCCCCCCTCCTCCCTTCTGTCAAGCGACTTTGTTAACCACTTTGAAAAAAAGGTTGATGATATTCGCTCTTCTTTTTCTGACTCACTTTTACTCATCGCTGGGTCACCAGACCCACCTTTCACCCACACACTGACCTCCTTCTCCCCTCTCTCTCCAATTGAGGTTTTTACCCTCATTACCTCTGCCCGTCCTACCAGCTGTCCTCTGGACCCTATCCCCTCAAACCTCCTTCAGACTATCGCTCCTGATATTCTACCATTTCTCACCCATTTCATCAACACTTCTCTAACTTCTGGTCACTTTCCAAACAGTCTCAAGGAGGCAAGAGTAAACCCTCTCCTAAAGAAACCCACTCTCAACCCGTCTGATGTTATAAACTACAGGCCTGTCTCTCTCCTCCCGTTCCTGTCTAAAACACTTGAACGCGCTGTCTTTAAACAACTCTCCTGTTATCTCCATCAAAACAACCTTCTGGATCCGCACCAGTCTGGTTTCAAGGCAGGTCACTCAATAGAAACTGCTCTCCTTGCTGTCTCTGACGAACTGCACACAGCTAAAGCAGCCTCCCTCTCCTCTGTCATCATCCTTCTGGACCTGTCTGCTGCATTCGACACGGTGAACCATCAGATCCTCCTTCGCACTCTCCAAGAACTTGGAGTTTCAGGCACTGCACTTTCCCTCCTTACATTACATTACATTACATTGCATTTAGCTGACGCTTTTATCCAAAGCGACTTACAATAAGTGCATTCGACCAGGAAGATACAACCTTTAAGAAAACAGAATCATATAAGTACATCAGGTTTCATAGAGCCAAACATTTCAAGTGCTACTCAACTGGCATTTAGAAAGCCAGCCCTTTATTAGTATATAAGTGCTTTGTTAGTAATTCTATCGCTCGAAGTGGAGTCTAAAGAGATGAGTTTTCAGTTTGCGTCGGAAGATGTGTAAGCTATCTGCTGTCCTGATTTCAATGGGGAGCTCATTCCACCATTTTGGAGCCAGGATAGCAAACCCACGTGTTTTTGCTGACGGGAACTTGGGTCCCCCTCGCAGTGCGGGTGCAGCGAGCTGTTTGGCTGATGCAGAGCGGAGTGCACGTGCTGGGGTGTACGGTTTAACCATGTCCTGGATGTAGGAAGGGCCAGATCCATTCACAGCATGGTACGCAAGTACCAGTGTCTTGAAGTGGATTCTAGCAGTTACTGGAAGCCAGTGAAGGGAGCGGAGGAGCGGTGTGGTGTGGGAGAATTTGGGAAGGTTGAAGACCAGACGAGCCGCTGCATTCTGGATGAGCTGCAGAGGTCGGATGGCACATGCAGGTAGACCAGCCAGGAGGGAGTTGCAGTAGTCTAGGCGTGAGATGACGAGAGCCTGGACCAGAATCTGCGCTGATGTCTGGGTCAGCTGGGGACGTATCCTCCTGATGTTGTAAAGCGTGTATCTGCAGCAGCGGGTTGTAGCAGCGATGTTTGCAGTGAAGGACAATTTGTTATCTAGGACCCTCCTCACCTCATACCTCAAAGACTGCACCTACAGGGTTACTTGGAGAGGGTCCGAGTCCGACCCTGGTCAATTAACTACAGGGGTCCCTCAGGGCTCTGTTCTTGGTCCCCTCCTCTTCTCCTTGTACACAAACTCGCTCGGGTCTGTCATTAGCCCGCATGGTTTTTCATACCACTGCTATGCTGACAACACCCAACTAATTCTGTCCTTTCCCCGCTCAGAGACCCAGGTCGTCGCACGCATCTCTGCTTGCCTAGCAGACATCTCTCGGTGGATGTCTGCTCATCACCTCAAGCTCAACCTTGACAAGACTGAACTGCTTTTCCTTCCTGGAAAAGATTGTCCCACTCTTGACCTAACAATCAACATCGGCACCTCTGTTGTTTCCCCGACTCAGACTGCAAGGAATCTGGGTGTGGTCCTAGATAACAAACTGTCCTTCACTGCAAACATTGCTGCAACAACCCGCTGCTGCAGATACACGCTTTACAACATCAGGAGGATACGTCCCCAGCTGACCCAGACATCAGCGCAGGTTCTGGTCCAGGCCCTCGTCATCTCACGCCTAGACTACTGTAACTCCCTCCTGGCTGGTCTACCTGCATGTGCCATCCGACCTCTGCAGCTCATCCAGAATGCAGCGGCTCGTCTGGTCTTCAACCTTCCTAAATTCTCCCACACCACACCACTCCTCCGCTCCCTTCACTGGCTTCCAGTAACTGCTAGAATCCACTTCAAGACACTGTTACTTGCGTACCATGCTGCGAATGGATCTGGCCCTTCCTACATCCAGGACATGGTTAAACCGTACACCCCAGTAAGTGCACTCCGCTCTGCATCGGCCAAACAGCTCGCTGCACCCGCACAGCGAGGGGGACCCAAGTTCCCATCAGCAAAAACACGTGGGTTTGCTATCCTGGCTCCAAAATGGTGGAATGAGCTCCCCATTGAAATCAGGACAGCAGAAAGCTTACACATCTTCCGGCGCAAACTGAAAACTCATCTCTTTAGACTCCACTTCGAGCGATTGAATTACTAACAAAGCACTTATATACTAATAAAGGGCTGGCTTTCTAAAGCCAGTTGAGTAGCACTTGAAATGTTTGGCTCTATGAAACCTGATGTACTTATATGATTCTGTTTTCTTCAAGGTTGTATCTTCCTGGTCGAATGCACTTATTGTAAGTCGCTTTGGATAAAAGCGTCAGCTAAATGCAATGTAATAACACACACACACACACACACACACACACACACACACACACACACACACACACACACACACACACACACACACACACAGCCGAGCTTTAATGAAACACAGGGACACAGACGTAATAGTACCGTACTGCATCATATTATTTTCGAATCAATAATTTTTCAATTTATGATTTTTCTTTTTTTTCATCTTTTTTTTTTCTTTTCATAATAATTTTTCCTCCTGGTCTCTCGCGCCCCCCCTGGCATGCCTCTGCGCCCCCCAGGGGGGAGCGCCCCCCTCTTTGAGAACCACTGGTCTACAGTGATGAGCGGGTGGAAATATGTTTATGAATGGGTGAATGCTGACTTTGAGTAGTCAAGACTAGAAGAGCAGTTTTTAAATGCATTTATCATTTATTTTCACAGTTCATGTTACAGAAAGAATAAATAGGAACATGAAATATGTTTAGTGTTAAACATTTAGGAAACATCTGTTGACTCATTTTTGCCAGCTGTCATCTTATTAGCATGAACTGCAAAGGTCTCTGCCACCAGTAAGGGAAAAACAATGGAAGCATCTGCAAACACCTAAAGAGAAAAATGAGAAGCTGTTAAAACATCAAATACATTTTTCAACAAGGGCCTGTTCAGACCTGTTATTGTGATGAAAGGTAAGTTACTCAATCTCTAAAATTAACTACAAAATTCTGAAATGTTTTGACTGTGTGACTGAAACTGGATTTAGTTAACGGCCGACAGGTGTGTTCAAAGATCAAAGCGTTTTTTCTACAGCTTCTCAGGCTCGAAAATGACATTCCCAGAACAAATGACCATATCTTCCCTTCTAAAAAGGGATAATAAGCTAAATAATATTTTTTCTCAAAGCAAGGTTACACCTGTGAGTTGGATGTAGAAGTGTCTGAATCAATATAGATGTTTTTATTTGAAAGTAAATTCAGATTGAACACAGTAAAAAAATGTAAATGATTGTGTCCGTCCAAAAAAAAAAAGAATTACTTATAGTGAAAACCACCCTTGAATGATGGGATGGTAGACTAAAAGCTGTAGGAATCCAAACTACAACATATAATAAGTACCCTGTCTCAAGATTGATGCAAAACAAGTGAAATTTGACCTTTTTAGAGAGATTTAGCAAATAAAACCCACTTCTGGGTTTGGTCCCCCCCTTGCTCGATTTTGCTGATTGACATCTCTTTCTAACCATCAGAGCCAATGGAATCAAGGGGAACTCCCACATACTCCTTATTTGGTAATGTGTGTGTGTGAGACTGACGCATAGCCAAAACCGGAAGCTGCGATAACTCTGGTGGCTACCGTTATCAGCTAACTTTTACTCTCCGATTTTTACATAAAAATTGAATTATGGATTATAAATTAAAAAACATTATTCCACAGAAACATTATCAACCTATGGATTAACCAATTCAGCCGCATCTTTTGATCAGATTGACAGCTACGGTGAGACGATCTCCCGTAAAAGCTACGTAAAGGTACGTGTTGTGATGTCTGTGTTTGCTTCCCCTGTTGCGAGTTCGGATCACTCAGTGATGATATATATACCTAAATAATCTGTGGAACCTCAGCTTTAATTGGATATATTGTATGTGCAGCTACGCTAAGTAATAAGGGTATCTTTTATCTTGAGTTCTGTACTAAAGTGCGTTAACATTTTTCGCTCAGGGGTCATTTTGATGCTTCTTATGAGACATGTGTTTTGTTTTGGTAAAAATGGTTTGTATCGTCAGTTAGCTGAGATTCTTCCCGTTAATCTGGTATAACAAATTAATAGGTTCTTAAATATTAAGATGCCCTGAGAGACACAGTGTCGTGAAAAAAAAAAAAAAAGCCCCCTCCGAGGGGGGCTTTGGGGCTTAACAACCAGCTCTCCTATTCATTCCTATGGGGCAAATTATCGCAGTTTTCTGTGATTTGCGTGAAAAATGCTAGGTGAGTCTCAAAGACATAGCAACCCGATCCCGGTCATTCCGCACGCTTTGGTGTGTTTTTTGTGTGTTTCGTGTCAACGCTGCCGGGCGAGTAGCATGACAACATTTGTGGCGGAAGAAGGAGAATAGATAAGGTAAGTATGTCCAATACTATACTGTGTGTGGCTTCGCCAGTCACACATAATGATTGAACCCTTTAATTGAACCATTGGACCAATCAGAGGGTTTGTTTCAATTGACCAATCAAATGACTCGATGAAATGGGCCAATCAGAGGTTTTGACCCATTGGACCAATCAGGCTAGGTGTAATGGACCAATTATATAATACTTGATATCAAATACCTTCACAGGTTTGGCATCTAAGCTGATCTTGCCCCAGGACACGGCCTCATCAGGTCTGGCTCCAAAGTCACAGCCATCGAACTCCTGAGCCGTGTTCACAAACACCGCATAATCAGCTCCGTCTCTCTGGAGGGAGACAAAGCAATGTATCCTTTAGTCACTTGAGACCTCTCTTCCATATTTGATCCGATATATGTACATAAGAACAAAACAATCTCATAATCAAAAACGTAGAAAATGTACCCATGCATTTGCATTGCAGACTTGGTGTTTGGACACGCCCCCTCCCAGGGCGAGTATCCCTGTGCTGTTGGCTGCCACTGCAAGATGGTTCAACTTTGTAATATCTGTAATCAAATGTATTGAGTAAGACCAACTACAAACACAGAGTCAAATAAGGTAAGCACCAATGAGGTTTCCCATTATTTTTACCCTCAGCTATGTCCAGTATCAAACCGGGCTTTTTGAATGAGAAGAGGAAGAACGCGTCTCCGATGGCACCGTCTGTCAAGGCAGGGCTGAACACCGGGATGTTATTCTGAAATCGACACCAGATCAATGTTTAGTGTATTTTAGATGAAAATCCCTCGGTTTTTCCAAAAGTCCACACATTTCCAGTCTAATGTATACCGGCAGGACTCACCTTGTAGGCCCAGTAGTAAACAGATTCAGGGTTGTTGATCTCCTTGCCAAGCCGATGGATCATCTTAGATGGAGTCCAGCGAACGCCCTGAAAGAAGTTAACAAAAAATAAGTACGCTTGATGAGAGGGCGAAATAAAATCTTCTTACAAATAATATTATTTGAGTTTTAAAAAAAAAGAAATTCTCGAAACTTGCACCATTTTAAAAAAAATGTTTGGAGACCTTTTAAAAGTTTGAAAAGTAGTCCACACACCTGAGTGTTCTGCTCCAGCAGCATCTGCTCTAAAATGGGCATCAACCAGTTGTCGAATTTCACATAGTTTTCTTCAGGCATCAGTGTGTTTCCTGTCCTGTATCAACAATGGAACACAGCACATCAAGAAGACTCTTTTAATTTGATCTTTTAATGTGGTATTTCCATTTGCAAAGTGTCAAACTCTGATGATGCAATCAACATGTTCTCTGACCTGTTCAGTCCTATTTTGTAAAGATGCCTGCCAGGCATATCGAAGTCCCCTATGTACATCGGGCCCAAACACTTGATCAGATCCTCCTCTATACCTCCAGCTGTGGTCACTAAGACATCCACCTATACAGAGAAAGACATATTGATTAGGGAACAGATATGATTTGTAGTGGACTGCAGGACAAGACTATACCGTATATTCCTCAGATTCATATGTAAGGTTGTTTCAATAGTGCAGTTTGTGGACAAGATAGCATCTAACATTTAACAATAGTCAGAGAGAAATGGTGATCTTTGTACAAATGATTAGCACTATTATTTTAATTATCTATTCATCTTTTTCTCAACTGATGGATCAATCATGTACTGTTTTTCCAAAAAATCTATGTAATTTAGTTTAATATTTTAGAAAACTACTTAATCCTGGTGCTAATGCCTTATTTTTGAGGAGAGTTGTACCATTTTGTGTTCTGCGAGATAGCGGATACTCTCCCTGACTCCACTGCTGATGAGGTTTGAGGTGTAACTGAAGAAGATGGTGCAGCTGTTAAGACCGGGGCAAGTGGATGGGTCTTCCTCAGCAAATCCATGTATCCTCTTCATCGGTTGCTGGCGCGTCTCGATCTAGATGTGGAGTGAATTAGACCGATTAAAACGATCATCATGCCATCAGTTAATTGTGCATAATCAAAAGATAACAATACAATCTAACAAAACCAAATAAATGTATGTGCGTATTCATCATGATCTCTTTCTGTGTTCCACCATCTCACCATTTTGTTGATCTCCTGGATAGCCAAGCCCACCCTAGTGGCCTGCAGACCGGTGGTAAGGTAGGACTTCATCAGTGCGCGGTAGTCCACTCCCTGGTTGAAGTCGTAGCCCTGGATTTTTGGTGTATCCTCTGGCACTGGCTCCATTTCTCTATAGGTATTTTCAGGTAATGGGTGGGCATGGTGTGCCATATTGTCTGAAAGAACAATAACAAACATTCCCTAAATAAGTTCTGGAAGTGGGAAGTGTAAATATCGATACAACTTGAATCTAAAAGAGCTATTTTCCTCAAGATCAAACATATGCAGGTTTGTTAACTTTGGTACGTTGTTGTGGTTCTCTTGAATTGTGTATTTGATGCAGATCCACATCAACCGTTTGCATGTATTAAGGGTTGAGAGTGGCCTAAAATGTGAGATAACCAATTAGACCAAAGTTGAGATAACAAAGTAGCCTAGTGTGTAGCCCTTTTTGGTTCCATTCGAACTCTAGCATTTCAGGATTTACTACAAAAAGCCCTTCGTTCAAACTTGTACTAATGGTCGGATCAAGTCTGAAATTTGACTTGCATCAGAGCAAATATGACAATGTTATTTGCACAGGTTTTACTGTTAAGTAGTTTAATTATCTAAAGAACTAGGGGTATTTTCTTGGAATATAAAGAAAACTGTTTATCAGATTAAAAATAACAACAACTTTAGAGATGCAATGTTTTGGGCAGGAAATCAATCTGAAAGGTAACTAAGGTTGTTAGACACATTTTGAACAGTAAACAGGTGTAGCATTCACCTGTTATGTGTAGTAGAGTATAATTATATAGCTGCACTTATATTTCTCTAAACTAACTAGTAAATCCAGCTACATTAGTTCTTACCAAGCATTCAGTATGTGAGGCGGAAGTCTTTCACTGTTTTCTTTGTATGTTTTAATTCTATATCCTCTCAGGTATTATCTAAAAATAGATGGAGTCCAGCAAGCACAACACCTCAACAAAAAAGGCACCCCGATTTCGAAAAACCTTACCTCTCCTGTTGGCTGACAGATGGTCTCTGAAGGATGCTGGCCTGGCTTTAAGATATTACTCACACCTCTAACCAAAGGACTCAAAGAGAAACCTGTTGAGCCGGACCTTTATTTAAGGAGGAGGGGAAAGTAGTGTGAACAGGTGGGGAGTCCTAAACTGCCAAGAGAAGAAGAGCAAAGTATCTGTGTGCTTTTAAAAACAGGTTTCTCTACATCTGGGAGCATGATCAATACCCAGAATAATAGACAAATAATTAAATATATTATGAATTGGAAGGTGCTTTTGAAAGGGCGCCTCTAAATAAAATGTATTATTATTATTATTATATTATTATTATTATGATAAACTTCAAGTATGGCAATACTGGTTATTTAGTTTCTATTGATAATGCATGAAACTAAAGCTGTGTATCTCAAGATTTAGGAGTAACTAATAATCCAGTAATATAATATGTATGATTCTAAAATGGCACAATTAATGCTTTACTTGTTGTACTTTAAGTATATTTCAATGACATTACTTTTGTACTTTTATTCAGGTAAGGTTTTTTGTGCAGGGATTTTACACGTAAAAGAGTATTTTTACACTGTCTAACCATTCTTCTTCGATTATTATTATTTTTAACAAGATTCAAAGGTTTTATTGTCAAAACCAAAATGTCCTCTCCATTAAAGGCAGCTCATTCTGGAATAGCCTCCCAACTGAGATACGGGATTGTCCCACTCTCAACAGTTTTAAAGGTCCACTCAAAGAATGGTTGAGAAACAAACAGACGTGCAATCACCGCTAAATGCACTTTCATACAGGGGTATCTCCTCTTGCACTTCATATGTCGTTGCTGCTACATTGTACTGCCATGTGGTAAATATTTGTGTATGCTGCTCTTTTGCACATTTTGCATATCACGTATTTGTTTTTACTATGTGTATAATCGTCATGTTCTTAAATGTTTGATGTGAGGGATTGTGGATGGAAATTAGCTCCAAGCTCAAATCCGGCATATTTACACTATTTGCATTGTTTTGTTTTAAGTGTTCATTAATGTGCATTGTCCCTGCTAAATAAACGATTAAATGAAAAATATGTGCAGTATACAGATAGAAATGGCAATGAAAAACTTAAATTCCCCCAACATTGCAACATAGTTATATAAGACTTTAAACAATAAAATAAAAATAGTGCAAGAAGAAACAGGGTAGAATATAATAATGCATATTGTGTTGCAAGACCATGCAATGTGCAAGTGATGAAAATTAAGTAAACTATATAAATGTCAGAAACATAAATAAATACAATAAGCTAAATAATGGAGAGGATGATGTAAGCGACCAAGTAAATGCTGGAGTCTATATACATGAAAATAAAATAAGATATACAGAATTAAAATGTGTACAGTAAAATGAAATGTATTATTTTTTTAGAGGAATTTTTAGAGGAATTTATTTTGTTTATTGTAGTGGCTTAACAGAGCTCGGGCATTACGCTGTGTTATGGCCTGTGGGATAAAACTGTCAAAACAAAACCACAATGTTAAATGTAAACTCAGGGCATCACTTCTCCACACAGAATTGGGACAGACCATGCAAGTCCTTAAAATATTATTTTCAATTATTAAAAGATTGCAACTTGCTGTCAAAGGAATGTTATGAGCCTGGCTTTGACTTTTGCCGTCTGTGTACCTTTGTTTCCATTGTTTGTCTTTCTTAACCCAGTAAACAGAAAGGCGACTGAATCTGTGTATCTTCCTTTAGATTGTTTGTTAAACCAGTAAACAGTTTCTTGCTGAAAGACAGAACCACATTCTTCATCTATAAGAAAGAGGTTCCCTTTCATAATATATTCTCCCATTATTTTATTTTAAATATGGATGACATTCATTCAGATAGAGTTGGGAAGTTTTTCTGTCAGCAAGAAAGTGAGTTTACCAACAACTAGTGAACAGTCTATAGCCTGCTGACAATGCCCATTATAAGGGGATACTCATCATACCCAAAAGATAGAATAAAAACAATATAGCAAATATATGGCTCAATCCAGAACTGGAGGACATTAAGATGACATTTGTGAATATCAACCCTTTATTTTCTAGTTTTCTGTTATGTATTTGAGAAAAACACGTAGTAAACCATCAACAAAAGGCCAGCTCAGGCATCAATGGTACATATTTTATTAGTTGTCTCATTTTATGCTTTTCAGCAGCCCTCAGTGGTGCGCTACAACTCTGAAATCAATAGAAATCAATTTAAAAAATATCAGATCTAACAATAATTTAAACAGATGTTTTAAAGTGTTGATTGTCCAACCTTAACAAGCTTAGGCTACCCTTAATGTTGTCTCCCCATACTTCTTGTTTTTCCTGTGTTCATTTCCTGATTCTAATAGGACATGCTCCCTTCTCAGTCTTAGGACATAAATTGAAGGTTTAACCACTATCTCCATGCACATTTCTTGTCTCAAGTTTACTTCAACACCCTTAATCTGTTTATCCTGTCCCTCCAGCTTAACCACACCCGCTGGATACCTTTTACTCCACCATAGTCTGTTTTAAGTTCAATAAACGTGTGTGACGGGGGAGAGGAAACTGTGTTGCCTGTGGTTAGGGTTTAGTTTTCTGAAGTAAAATATAATTGCAACCCGTGTTTGAGCTAGTCACATTTTAAAACCACCAATGTGATAAAACACAAGCTCATTATTAGCTGAGAAAATTAAGAAAGGAAGGAAGTTAGAAACTTTAAAGGGGACCTGTCATGCAAAATACAATTGTTCATGTTTTTTTATTCATGAACATGTGTCCCCTCTGTGGAACGAGATTCTGAAAGTTTCAGGAAAAAACTGTCTGAAAATGAGCTGATCAGATTTTGGCTACTTTATGATGTCATGACGATGTTTTGGCTTGTGTAACCAGTAGCCAATAACCAACCAAGGTAATGAACATTTATGGACAAATAGCAGATGTTGGACTAATTAGGAAAGCTGTAACATTTGTGTTTAAATGTCTGTCACATTTTTTCTTTACACCGCATCTGATATTAAACTTAGTTTGAGCTCATGGCAAAAAAATGTTTTGGAGTGATACAGATACTGTACACTTACTTTCAGAGCTGGGAAATATCTAAGTACATTTACTCAAGTACTGTACTGAAGTAGAATTTTGAGATACTTGTACTTTACTTGAGTATTTCAATTTTACACTACTTTGTTATTTTACTCTACTACTATTTAGGAGTAAATCGTGTACTTTTACTCCACTACATTTAATACCTTTAGTTACTTCGCAGATTTGGATTAATCATGTGAAATATAATCAACTCTTAAATCAGACTTTAGTTCCAACTGGAGTAAATCCACAAGCTACAATGCAGTATGCAAAGTCATTAAAACTAGCTTCACCTTTACCAGCTTTGATAACACTTTAATGATCAATAATTATAATCTAAACATATAATGTATATTATTCTGAAATGGATCAATCTGCATAATGATAACTTTTACTTGAGTAACATTTGGAATGCAGGACTTTTACTTGTAACAGAGTACTCCTAAACTCTGGTACTTTAATCAAGTGCAAGATCAGAGTAGTTCTCCAACCTCTGCTTGCTTTTAAGTCTATCTTTTGGACATGTCTTTAACTTCTTCAAAATTTGGATCTAAAATAATCCCAGGGAACACTTCCAAGATAAATTCAATATTTCAGTTGGATGCACTGTGTACAAAAAAATAAAGAGTAAATACTTTTTATTAATTAGGTTTCTTTTTTTTAATTAGGTTTTTGTCTACTGGAATTTCATCTTAGTTCATTTGGAAAACAAGTGAAACTCCTCCCAGCTGAACAGGAACCAAGAGCCATCTGCGTGGTAGTTTCCAGTCAGGCCCAAACAGATTCAGTTGATAAAACGGAACACAAAACTTCAGACGACTCACATCTTAATAGAAAACAATTTATTTTCCCCTATTCACAGAAAATTAAATAAAAAGATACGTTGGATAACATCCCATCTGCACCACAGTTGAGCAAAAAATAAGGTACTGCATTGAATTCAATTGCCAGCCTTGATATCAGATTGAAAAAAAGTTATGAATTAGTTTTTCCACATTCTTCCCTAAGGTATGCACCAAGCATAGCAAGCACCGACCCTCCTTCAATCCAACCACAACATCAGATTTGACATAATCAAATGGTCCGCTATAAAACACTGAAAAACAATTATTCGTTAATTAAAAAAAAACGTTTAAAGTCAAAAATAAATGTGTGCACTGGGGCACAAAAAACAAAATCAGAAACAAAATAAAAATAAAACTGTCACATGTGCATCAAAATAAAAATTTAAAAAAACAACCAGTGGACATCTTGCATTTGAATTTACTTGAATCCATACCACCTAACCACGCCCACGTACGGCTGCATCTCTGCACCTAGAAGAACATTGATTTAACACAGGTTAAATCACATATAGTGGACTTGATTATTGAGCCCATGTGTTCTCGTTCCACGATAGGTGGAATGTATTTCAACTTTTAGAAACGTTCTGTCATGAGGAAAAGGACCTTTTCCATATACTAAAAACAATGAATGGCAAAGCGAAAAAACATTGGCAGTGTGGTTTGCACAGACTTAAATGGCAAACACTCAACTGTGCCACTTAGCTAAACATCATTTGGCATATCTGGATCAGAAATTAAAACAAAATGCATCATCTTTTTTCAATATAGGGTTTTTCATCCTATCCAGACACTGGGCTTTATATTCAAATAAGCAGACAAAAATAGTTTATTATTTAACAATAAGCACTTACCCATTTGCATGGCGATCTCTCCAATGGCCCAGGTGGCGTTGTTACACACCGAGATAAACTCTGGGTTCAGGTTGAGTCCCAGGATGGGCATGAACTCAGCTGGAGGGAGGACACGAACACACAGGTTACAATACGAACAGAAAGACATCCAGTCACTTTTACACTACACAAGTTCTGCCTTTACAACTTCATGTATGATTTACAAACTGCTCTCTCCCTCCTTGAAACAGCAAGCTCTACACACACTTCTCAGACTCAAAAGTCATCCGCACGTTTTAATCAGATTTCGAATGTCTATAAGGTGATCATCACAGAGTGTGGCGAGCGAGAACTAAATTGAGGAACATTTCATTGAAAACATTAATCCTCTAACTTGAGGTCCTTTATTGTGAAAAGATGGGAACAGTGATGGTACTGCTGATGACGAGGCTCTCACCTTATAAAACATGTCTCTCAGGTCGTCCTTGGGGTTGACCCAGGAGGCCACAGCATCACAGAAGAAAATGAAGTCCTGGAGAGGGAAAGAGAGAGACAAGAAGTTAAGAGTAAATTCAGAGCTCAAATGAACAGGGTCAGGGGTGTAAAGTGTGATTCTGGATCAGAAAATATAGGAACATAAGGTATCATTATAAATCAATGAGCTGGGTGTGTCATCATTTCCAGAAAGGATTCAGCTGGACGTCCTCTGTAGTATCTACAGCTTTTATTACACATCTGCTCACCTGCACCACGCCTGCAGGGTTCACACCGATCATCACGCAGATCCCCCTGAAGGCCGAGTCCTTCTCCTTGTTATCTCGGATATTCCTCAACGATGACTTTTAGAAACGTTCTGTCATGAGGAAAAGGACATTTTTCATGTACTAAAAACAATGAATGGCAAAGTGAAAAAACATTGGCAGTGTGTTTTGCACAGACTTAAATGGCAAACACTCAACTGTGCCACTTAGCTAAACATCATTTGGCATATCTGGATCAGAAATTAAAACAAAATGCATCATCTTTTTTCAATATAGGGTTTTTCATCATATCCAGATAATGGGCTTTATATTCAAATAAGCAGACAAAAAGGGTTTATTATTTAACAATAAGCACTTACCCGTTTGCATGGCGATCTCTCCAATGGCCCAGGTGGCGTTGTTACACACCGAGATAAACTCTGGGTTCAGGTTGAGTCCCAGGATGGGCATGAACTCAGCTGGAGGGAGGACACGAACACACAGGTTACAATACGAACAGAAAGACATCCAGTCACTTTTACACTACACAAGTTCTGCCTTTACAACTTCATGTATGATTTACAAACTGCTCTCTCCCTCCTTGAAACAGCAAGCTCTACACACACTTCTCAGACTCAAAAGTCATCCGCACGTTTTAATCAGATTTTGAATGACTTTAAGGTGATCATCATTCACTAGATTGGGGAGGAACATTTAGTGATCGTATAAAAAGGCTTTTACAGAGATTAAAACAGTCAATGCTGGTAACTGCTGATAACAGAGGACAGGCGTTGTAATGGCAGTGTAAGTCAGTGCTGTGATGAAACACTCACCAATGCAGGGCTTAACATGCAGGAAGCACGCCTTGGTGAGATCCCCCAGCAGAGCGAAGGAGCTTTGCCTCACCTCGGGCATCGTGTCCTGCAACAAACAGACACTTTGGTGTTATCCTTAAAAATAAATAAAAGTTCCTGTACATTTTTGGTTGACTTTTTCTCCGTTCATAAAAAGAGAGAAACTAGAAACCACCGTTCTGAACTATGGAACATTTTAAAGTTACAGAGAAAACAATTATGGACTAAGTGGAAACTTTTGTGGCATATCTGGATCAGAAAATATAGGAACAAAAAGTATCATCTTGTGTCAATGAGCTGGGTTTTTCATCATATCCAGACAGTGGGCATTAGTTTTAAAGTGCATCCATTTGTATAAAAACAATCAATAAAAACAACCTTTTTTAGGTTGGAGTATGCTACAATTAGTTTGTGCAAATCTGTATGAAAAACCAACTATTTACTTTAATTGAAGTTAATGTACAACGTGCTGAAAGAGTGGAAAACTGTAGTCGGTCCAAAGGAAACCATATAAATGTAGACCTGAACTCGGACAAAATGTACAGTCAATCAGCAAATGGCCCCTTATTCACAAGTTGGCGAGTTTCACGAAATACATTTCTCCATCATTGAAAAGAACAGAAACTAGAAACCACTGGCTCATACCTGCATGCACAGGAAAAGCAGATTCATGATGTTCGATCGGGACATCAGAATGACAATAAACTCACCATGGTCTGATGAACTGCTGCAGCTGTGGCGCCACCTCCTGGGGACAGACGTAACCCAGTCTGCCGATGGTAATGGCTGCACACAGGGAGACAACACAAGTTAACGTCAACTCCCGAGACACTCAAATGCTTCCCAACGTTTGAAGTACACCCAACCTAAACTGTGGCCGTTTCTCGATGTCGAGTATACCTGCTGCAGAGCCACTATTTCAAGTATACTACGTCATCGAGTGGCGCCCAATGCTGGGCATTTAAACAGTCCTTCTGTGCCACTCGATGACGTAGTATACTTGAAATAGTGGCTCTGCAGCAGGTATACTCGACATTGGGAAACGGCCTGTGTCTGACAGTGTGTGTACCTGTGTTTTCCAGCAAAGTCTTGGGTGTGTTGGGTCTGTTGATGATCTCTACCAGGTTTGGCAGAACCACGCCCACGTACGGCTGCATCTCTGCACCTAGAAGAACATTGATTTAACACAAGTTAAATTACATGTACTGGACTTGATTATTGAGCCCATTTGTTCTCGTTCCACGATAGGTGGAATGTATTTCAACTTTTAGAAACGTTCTGTCATGAGGAAAAGGACATTTTTCATATACTAAAAACAATGAATGGCAAGGTGAAAAAACATTGGCAGTGTGGTTTGCACAGACTTAAATGGCAAACACTCAACTGTGCCACTTAGCTAAACATCATTTGGCATATCTGGATCAGAAATTAAAACAAAATGCATCATCTTTTTTCAATAAAGGGTTTTTCATCATATCCAGACACTGGGCTTTATATTCAAATAAGCAGACAAAAAGGGTTTATTATTTAACAATAAGCACTTACCCATTTGCATGGCGATCTCTCCAATGGCCCAGGTGGCGTTGTTACACACTGAGATAAACTCTGGGTTCAGGTTGAGTCCCAGGATGGGCATGAACTCAGCTGGAGGGAGGACACGAACACACAGGTTACAATACGAACAGAAAGACATCCAGTCACTTTTACACTACACAAGTTCTGCCTTTACAACTTCATGTATGATTTACAAACTGCTCTCTCCCTCCTTGAAACAGCAAGCTCTACACACACTTCTCAGACTCAAAAGTCATCCGCACGTTTTAATCAGATTTCGAATGTCTATAAGGTGATCATCACAGAGTGTGGCGAGCGAGAACTAAATTGAGGAACATTTCATTGAAAACATTAATCCTCTAACTTGAGGTCCTTTATTGTGAAAAGATGGGAACAGTGATGGTACTGCTGATGACGAGGCTCTCACCTTATAAAACATGTCTCTCAGGTCGTCCTTGGGGTTGACCCAGGAGGCCACAGCGTCATAGAAGAAAAATGAAGTCCTGGAGAGGGAAAGAGAGAGACAAGAAGTTAAGAGTAAATTCAGAGCTCAAATGAACAGGGTCAGGGGTGTTAAGTGTGATTCTGGATCAGAAAATATAGGAACATAAGGTATCATTATAAATCAATGAGCTGGGTGTGTCATCATTTCCAGAAAGGATTCAGCTGGACGTCCTCTGTAGTATCTACAGCTTTTATTACACATCTGCTCACCTGCACCACGCCTGCAGGGTTCACACCGATCATCACGCAGATCCCCCTGAAGGCCGAGTCCTTCTCCTCGTTATCTCGGATATTCCTCAACGATGACTTTTAGAAACGTTCTGTCATGAGGAAAAGGACATTTTTCATGTACTAAAAACAATGAATGGCAAGGTGAAAAAACATTGGCAGTGTGGTTTGCACAGACTTAAATGGCAAACACTCAACTGTGCCACTTAGCTAAACATCATTTGGCATATCTGGATCAGAAATTAAAACAAAATGCATCATCTTTTTTCAATATAGGGTTTTTCATCATATCCAGACACTGGGCTTTATATTCAAATAAGCAGACAAAAAGGGTTTATTATTTAACAATAAGCACTTACCCGTTTGCATGGCGATCTCTCCAATGGCCCAGGTGGCGTTGTTACACACCGAGATAAACTCTGGGTTCAGGTTGAGCCCCAGGATGGGCATGAACTCAGCTGGAGGGAGGACACGAACACACAGGTTACAATACGAACAGAAAGACATCCAGTCACTTTTACACTACACAAGTTCTGCCTTTACAACTTCATGTATGATTTACAAACTGCTCTCTCCCTCCTTGAAACAGCAAGCTCTACACACACTTCTCAGACTCAAAAGTCATCCGCATGTTTTAATCAGATTTTGAATGTCTTTAAGGTGATCATCATTCACTAGATTGGGGAGGAACATTTAGTGATCGTATAAAAAGGCTTTTACAGAGATTAAAACAGTCAATGCTGGTAACTGCTGATAACAGAGGACAGGCGTTGTAATGGCAGTGTAAGTCAGTGCTGTGATGAAACACTCACCAATGCAGGGCTTAACATGCAGGAAGCACGCCTTGGTGAGATCCCCCAGCAGAGCGAAGGAGCTTTGCCTCACCTCAGGCATCGTGTCCTGCAACAAACAGACACTTTGGTGTTATCCTCAAAAATAAATAAAAGTTCCTGTACATTTTTGGTTGACTTTTTCTCCGTTCATAAAAAGAGAGAAACTAGAAACCACCGTTCTGAACTATGGAACATTTTAAAGTTACAGAGAAAACAATTATGGACTAAGTGGAAACTTTTGTGCCATATCTGGATCAGAAAATATAGGAACAAAAAGTATCATCTTGTGTCAATGAGCTGGGTGTTTCATCATATCCAGACATTGGGCATTAGTTTTAAAGTGCATCCATTTGTATAAAAACAATCAATAAAAACAACCTTTTTTAGGTTGGAGTATGCTACAATTAGTTGGTGCAAATCTGTATGAAAAACCAACTATTTACTTTAATTGAAGTTAATGTACAACGTGCTGAAAGAGTGGAAAACTGTAGTCGGTCCAAAGGGAACCATATAAATTTAGACCTGAACTCGGACAAAATGTACAGTCAATCAGCAAATGGCCCCTTATTCACAAGTTGGCGAGTTTCACGAAATACATTTCTCCATCACTGAAAAGAACAGAAACTAGAAACCACTGGCTCATACCTGCATGCACAGGAAAAGCAGAGTCATGATGTTCGATTGGGACATCAGAATGACAATAAACTCACCATGGTCTGATGAACTGCTGCAGCTGTGGCGCCACCTCCTGGGGACAGACGTAACCCAGTCTGCCGATGGTAATGGCTGCAAACAGGGAGACAACACAAGTTAACGTCAACTCCCTCTGACGCTCAAATGCTTCCCAACGTTTGAAGTACATACAACCTAAACTGTGGCCGTTTCTCGATGTCGAGTATACCTGCTGCAGAGCCACTATTTCAAGTATACTACGTCATCGAGTGGCGCCCAATGCTGGGCATTTAAACAGTCCTTCTGTGCCACTCGATGACGTAGTATACTTGAAATGGTGGCTCTGCAGCAGGTATACTCGACATTGAGAAACGGCCTGTGTCTGACAGTGTGTGTACCTGTGTTTTCCAGCAAAGTTTTGGGTGTGTTGGGTCTGTTGATGATCTCTACCAGGTTTGGCAGAACCACGCCCACATCTCTGCACCTAGAAGAACATTGATTTAACACAAGTTAAATTACATGTACTGGACTTGATTATTGAGCCCATGTGTTCTCGTTCCACGATAGGTGGAATGTATTCCAACTTTTAGAAACCTTCTGTCATGAGGAAAAGGACATTTTTCATGTAATAAAAACAATGAATGGCAAAGCGAAAAAACATTGGCAGTGTGGTTTGCACAGACTTAAATGGCAAACACTCAACTGTGCCACTTAGCTAAACATCATTTGGCATATCTGGATCAGAAATTAAAACAAAATGCATCATCTTTTTTCAATATAGGGTTTTTCATCATATCCAGACACTGGGCTTTATATTCAAATAAGCAGACAAAAATAGTTTATTATTTAACAATAAGCACTTACCCATTTGCATGGCGATCTCTCCAATGGCCCAGGTGGCGTTGTTACACACCGAGATAAACTCTGGGTTCAGGTTGAGTCCCAGGATGGGCATGAACTCAGCTGGAGGGAGGACACGAACACACAGGTTACAATACGAACAGAAAGACATCCAGTCACTTTTACACTACACAAGTTCTGCCTTTACAACTTCATGTATGATTTACAAACTGCTCTCTCCCTCCTTGAAACAGCAAGCTCTACACACACTTCTCAGACTCAAAAGTCATCCGCACGTTTTAATCAGATTTCGAATGTCTATAAGGTGATCATCACAGAGTGTGGCGAGCGAGAACTAAATTGAGAAACATTTCATTGAAAACATTAATCCTCTAACTTGAGGTCCTTTATTGTGAAAAGATGGGAACAGTCATGGTACTGCTGATGACGAGGCTCTCACCTTATAAAACATGTCTCTCAGGTCGTCCTTGGGGTTGACCCAGGAGGCCACAGCGTCATAGAAGAAAAATGAAGTCCTGGAGAGGGAAAGAGAGAGACAAGAAGTTAAGAGTAAATTCAGAGCTCAAATGAACAGGGTCAGGGGTGTTAAGTGTGATTCTGGATCAGAAAATATAGGAACATAAGGTATCATTATAAATCAATGAGCTGGGTGTGTCATCATTTCCAGAAAGGATTCAGCTGGACGTCCTCTGTAGTATCTACAGCTTTTATTACACATCTGCTCACCTGCACCACGCCTGCAGGGTTCACACCGATCATCACGCAGATCCCCCTGAAGGCCGAGTCCTTCTCCTCGTTATCTCGGATATTCCTCAACGATGTGCACCTGGGAAAGGGGGGTGGACAAAAGTGGAAGGTTTATTCATCCATATTTTGTCCCAATTACTTCCTTTTCTTATGTAAACTAAAAATAATTGTCTTTTTTTCTGAATTAAATAAAGTTCATACAAATGTATTGTAATAAGGGCTACTGGGATTCAAAACAGAAAAGTGAATAGTGTCTCATTTTAATATCAGTAAACTTGTGATTTCATGACATCAGAATGACAATAAACTCACCATGGTCTGATGAACTGCTGCAGCTGTGGCGCCACCTCCTGGGGACAGACGTAACCCAGTCTGCCGATGGTAATGGCTGCACACAGGAAGACAACACAAGTTAACGTCAACTCCCGAGACACTCAAATGCTTCCCAACGCTTGAAGTACACCCAACCTAAACTGTGTCTGACAGTGTGTGTACCTGTGTTTTCCAGCAAAGTCTTGGGTGTGTTGGGTCTGTTGATGATCTCTACCAGGTTTGGCAGAACCACGCCCACGTACGGCTGCATCTCTGCACCTAGAAGAACATTGATTTAACACAAGTTAAATTACATATACTGGACTTGATTATTGAGCCCATGTGTTCTCGTTCCACGATAGGTGGAATGTATTACAACTTTTAGAAACGTTCTGTCATGAGGAAAAGGACATTTTTCATGTACTAAAAACAATGAATGGCAAAGCGAAAAAACATTGGCAATGTGGTTTGCACAGACTTAAATGGCAAACACTCAACTGTGCCACTTAGCTAAACATCATTTGGCATATCTGGATCAGAAATTAAAACAAAATGCATCATCTTTTTTCAATATAGGGTTTTTCATCATATCCAGACACTGGGCTTTATATTCAAATAAGCAGACAAAAAGGGTTTATTATTTAACAATAAGCACTTACCCATTTGCATGGCGATCTCTCCAATGGCCCATGTGGCGTTGTTACACACCGAGATAAACTCTGGGTTCAGGTTGAGTCCCAGGATGGGCATGAACTCAGCTGGAGGGAGGACACGAACACACAGGTTACAATACGAACAGAAAGACATCCAGTCACTTTTACACTACACAAGTTCTGCCTTTACAACTTCATGTATGATTTACAAACTGCTCTCTCCCTCCTTGAAACAGCAAGCTCTACACACACTTCTCAGACTCAAAAGTCATCCGCACGTTTTAATCAGATTTCGAATGTCTATAAGGTGATCATCACAGAGTGTGGCGAGCGAGAACTAAATTGAGGAACATTTCATTGAAAACATTAATCCTCTAACTTGAGGTCCTTTAGTGTGAAAAGATGGGAACAGTGATGGTACTGCTGATGACGAGGCTCTCACCTTATAAAACATGTCTCTCAGGTCGTCCTTGGGGTTGACCCAGGAGGCCACAGCGTCATAGAAGAAAATGAAGTCCTGGAGAGGGAAAGAGAGAGACAAGAAGTTAAGAGTAAATTCAGAGCTCAAATGAACAGGGTCAGGGGTGTTAAGTGTGATTCTGGATCAGAAAATATAGGAACATAAGGTATCATTATAAATCAATGAGCTGGGTGTGTCATCATTTCCAGAAAGGATTCAGCTGGACGTCCTCTGTAGTATCTACAGCTTTTATTACACATCTGCTCACCTGCACCACGCCTGCAGGGTTCACACCGATCATCACGCAGATCCCCCTGAAGGCCGAGTCCTTCTCCTCGTTATCTCGGATATTCATCAACGATGACTTTTAGAAACGTTCTGTCATGAGGAAAAGGACATTTTTCATGTACTAAAAACAATGAATGGCAAAGTGAAAAAACATTGGCAGTGTGGTTTGCACAGACTTAAATGGCAAACACTCAACTGTGCCACTTAGCTAAACATCATTTGGCATATCTGGATCAGAAATTAAAACAAAATGCATCATCTTTTTTCAATAAAGGGTTTTTCATCATATCCAGATAATGGGCTTTATATTCAAATAAGCAGACAAAAAGGGTTTATTATTTAACAATAAGCACAAGCATGTGCGTTCGTGAGTGTTGGAGGAGGGGCTCTGTAAGGAAGTCTGAAGGAAGAGGCAGATTTTTTCCGGTTGTGTACTTTCAAATTCTAGCGCACTTGAGCTGGTTTCTCAAATTACCTAACCCACCTTTAAGTACTATTTAAAATGTGAATTTGCTACAAATCCACACAAACAAATAAAGTGTGCAATCCAATGAATGTTAATCTAACTGGGTTTTGATAGATAACAAATATATTTTTCTTTTCTCAATTATTTTATTTATATTGTGCACTCTAATCAATATCAATCAAACTATTGTTCGTTTATACATTTTAAGAATTACGTTTATCTTTTTTGAGAATGAGTTCTTATTTTATTTATTTGGGATTATAAAAATGTTTATGTCGGTAAATGTGTGACGGTGGTGTTTGTAAAAAATAACGGGGACAGAGCTGGCTGCTGTCAGACGACCGCGGAGTGACGACGTGCGGCGTCGTCACAAACGGACTTCGCTTCACGTGACGCTCCGGAGGAAAGGACGTCTCATTGCTCTTAAAACTGCCGGTGTCTTCAGAGGATCTGTTCCCAGAATCTTCTCGCGAGCACACAAGAATGCTGAGTGACAAGATACTCTGGCGGTCATCCGGGACTCATAGAACCGTAGTTACAGACGTAACTATCGTTTTATTTCGTCCCTACCAGCGCAATATAGATAGATGGTCCCTACCATGGTCCCTACTGACGTGGTTAAAGTTGCGCATGCTCTATGAACGCACATACGGGTACTTCTCAGGCATGATGGGTAATCTGTGACGTTTCGCTCTCTCGCAAAAATTGGGCCATTTTATTTTATCTGCATGAGCAACTCCATAGGAATAAATGAGGCCCCGCCTCCCAAGCTGTATCCAGTTCTCCATGCTGCATGCAGATGCCAAGAAAGGAGCTTGCTCTCTCTAAAACGTCTGCACCCTATAATATAATAATAATGGGAGGGATGAGACCCTCTTTAATTGTCACAAATGCAGAGCACACAGTGACAATTATTCTCTGCATTTAACCCATAAATAACAGCGATATAGTTAGGCTATAAAAAATAAACGAAACGCAGCTAAAGCTGGAAACTTAAAATGCTAAAGATAGCTCGGGCACAACGCTACCCGATCAGCTATGCAAAAAAGTAAAACATAGCACAATAAGGTCAACTTTATGGGAGAGGAAGCGGGAACACTGTCGTCACCAGAATGTCTAAGAGCCATCACCAACAAAGTTGACACAAACCTTTCCGTCGAAGCTCTGCGCAGCCGGCCACAGCTCCAGGAGGACGCGTCAACAACCCGCGGCTCCGACTGGATCAGTCGCGAAGCTGCACGCGGCCAGCTGTATGCAGAGAAATCCCTCAGATCAGATGTTCAAACCAAACCGAACGCTGTAGCCTACAAGAATGTAGCCACGTTACTCTCGCGCAGCGTGAAAAAGAACAGATCCTGACGACACCAGCATATATAGACTGTGTCACGTGGGGTCACATGTGACTTTATTAGGCCTGTTTGAGATGAGCTGCGGCCATAGGCTGCGGCTCGCCTCGAAAGCTCGAAAGTAGACGAGAATAGCCGATTGCAGCTGGTGGAGGTCTCAAAAAGCTCGCCTGAAGTCGGACCTGAGTCGGACAGCTCGGAGTCGGCTTCTTCTTCTCTCAGTTATTGGCGGATTGCAAACTAATTTAGGGCGCATACCGCCACCTACTGTACAAAAGTGTGTATCACCATATCATCCTATCACCACTTGTGGAATTATACCATTGTATTGACGTTGTTTTAAATTCTTCCAATCAATCCTGTTTCACTCAAATACTTAAGAATGGCCTTCCTGGTAGCTCTTACCCCTCACCTTCTGTTCCCAGTATCCCCATCGGGCTCCACTCTCTTCCTGGTAGCTCTTACCCCTCACCTTCTGTTCCCAGTATCCCCATCAGGCTCCACTCTCTTCCTGGTAGCTCTTACCCCTCACCTTCTGTTCCCAGTATCCCCATCAGGCTCCACTCTCTTCCTAGTAGCTCTTACCCCCTCACCTTCTGTTCCCAGTATCCCCATCAGGCTCCACTCTCTTCCTGGTAGCTCTTACCCCCTCACCTTCTGTTCCCAGTATCCCCATCAGGCTCCACTCCCTTCCTGGTAGCTCTTACCCCCTCACCTTCTGTTCCCAGTATCCCCATCAGGCTCCACTCCCTTCCTGCCTCTCTGACCCTGTCTCTTAGTTTTTCCCTCTCTGTTTTGTACATGTTGCAGTGTAATATGATGTGTTCCACATTTTATTTCACTCCACACCACCTGCATTCTTCAACTTCGCTTTTTCCAATTATAAACATTGTGCCATGTAATCCTGCTCGATCCAGTCTGAGTCTAGTGATGATGATCTCCTCCCGTCTGTTCCTTTCTGTATAGATCTTTATTATGACTGATTTCTGTAACATGTGGTATCTCCTCCCTTTCTGATCTTCCTCCCACCATTTCTGCCATATTTCCATACCCTTCTTCTTAATTATTGTTTTCCTTTTCCAAGTGAAACTGGTATTGCTATTTCCTTTTGTAACGCATCTTTTGCTAACTTATCAGCATGCTCATTCCCTTTAACCCCCTCATGTGCAGGCACCCAGCATAACTGCACATATATTCCCCTCCTCTGAAGTCCCAGTAAGCAATGGTTAAGTTCAATAAATAAATCTTCTCTAACAGTTATTGTCGACTGTATGCTTTTCAAAGCAGTGAGTCTGTGCATATCACCACCCTATCAGGTCTGACCCCTTCAACCCATTGTAGCCCAATAATTGCTGCTAGTATTTCTGCTGTATAAACTGATAAGTTATTTGACACTCGTTTTGAGATTGATATTTTGAATTCTGGGATATATACCCCTATCCCCACGCATTCTTGCTTCTTAGATCCATCTGTGTACATGTTGAGGTAATTGTAATACTTTTCGTTCAGATATACTCGTTTTAATTCCCACTTCATTTATTTGCCACTCTTTTTTCCTTTCTATGATACTCACATGTCACATCTATATTAGCTTCTGGGAAAAGCCATGGGGGAACACTGATAAATGGGCTTGCTTTGGCAAACTTTATGGTCTCCACTCCATATGTCCTCGTTCTCTCCATACTTTTCCAGCCAAACCCACGCCCCTGGAACTTTGTATATTCCCAGCAATCCTGTAGTATTCTGTTTGTGATATTCTCCTCTCCACTTCCTTGTAGCCTGACCCAGTATGACAGAGCAAGTTTCTCTCTTCTGATCTCCAGAGGTGTCTCTCCTCTCGGAGTCGGCTAAACTCGGTTTGCATTCATAAATAATGCACAAATGTGTTTAATCGTTAATGTCGGATATGTAATGAAGTAAATACATTTGTTCCTGCTCAAGATTAGATTTCAACTTTATTGTTATGGCACAGATTACAGGTAATGCAGGTAAACGAAATGCAGTTTAGCTTCTAACCAGGAGTGCAAAAAGCAGTAAAGTGAAAAGTAATGTACACAATACAGAATAAAATATAGAATGAATTGAATGATGAATAAACAGTGCAGTGTATGAATAAAATAGAATACACAGTAGCCTATGAGCAGTATGAACAGTGTTAACAGTGTGTATGAATATGCTAAGATATATAATAAAGTATGAAAACGGTAAGCAGTGCAAGTATAGTATAAAATATATAGATATTAACTTCATGATGATAAACATTGTGGAACAATGATGTAAAATCTGAATTCAAATGGCGACGTGAAACTGACACAAAACAAGAACAAACTTTTGCGGAGCCAATTGGAGAGTTTCATCACCAGGTAAAAACCACCAATGAGCGCTCAGCTCGATATACCAGCGAGTCGTTGATAATAAGAAGGTGGTTTTCCATCAAGCATTTCGCTTCCGCAGCTTGTGGAGAGAAACTGCTCCGCCTCGCTCTCAAGGCTGCCGGCGTCTTTGACCCGCAAGATTTCAACGTCTCATGTAGGCATGCCTCCAGAACAAGTCTGACAAAATGACTAACCATCATGCAACGCACTAGCAAGACGGCGATCGCAATTGCGCAGGTCTGCGTCAGTCTCGCTCATCTCAAGCAAGCCTATAAACTCAGGGCATCACTTCTCCACACAGGCATTGGGACAGACCATGCAAGTCTTTAAAGGTCCCCTATTATACTGTTTTCAATCAAAAATATTATAGTTCTCAGATATATACAAAACATGTATCTGAAGTGTTTGCCTCCAAATACCAAACGGATCATTGCAGCATCCCATAATCCCCTGTTTCAGCCCTGTTTCAAAAGTGCTGATTCTCTGTCTGTTACTTTAGATGAAAATAAGGAGCCCCTCCCCACGCCCCTCTGAGAGATATTTGCTTAAAAATAACAGAATAGTGCTCAAGGAAGGGATAAGGAGGGGGTGACCTTGGTTGGTTATTGGCTAATGGTAATACACAAGCAAAACAATTGTTATGACATCATAAAGTGGCCAAAATCTGATCAGCTCATTTTCAGACAGGTTTTTATAAAAGCGGATCAGGACAACAAGGGAGCAAAAAATGTTTCCTGAAACTTTCAGAATCTCTTTACACAGAGATGACACGTTTATGTATAAAATACATGAAAAAGTGGAATTTGCATAATATGTGACCTTTAAAATATTATTTTCAATTATTAAAAGATTGCAATTTGCTGTTCAGGGGATGTTATTAGCCTGGCTTTGACTTTTGCAGTCGGAGTACCTTTGTTTCCATTGTTTGTCTTTCTTAACCCAGTAAACAGAAAGGTGACTGCATCTGTTTACCTTCCTTTAGATTGTTTGTTTTTCTTAAACCAGTAAACAGTTTCTTGCTGAAAGACAGAACCACATTCTTCATCTATAATGAATAGGTTTCCTTTCATAATATATTCTCCCATTATTTTATTTAAAATATTGATAACATTCATTCAGATAGAGTTGGGAAGTTTTTCTGTCAGCAAGAAAGTGAGTTTAGTGAACAGTCTATAGCCTGCTGACAATGCCCATTATAAGGGGATACTCATCATACCCAAAAGATAGAATAAAAACAATATACTTTACCACCATCGTCTGTTGTGAGTTCAATAAACTTATGTGACGGGGGAGAGGAAACAATGTTGCCTGGGGTTAGGGCGTTGTTTTTTAAGTTAACTATAATTGCAACCAGTGTTTGAGCTTGTCACATTTTAAAACCACCAATGTGATAACACAAGCTCATCATTATTAGCTCAGAAAGGAAGTTGCCTAGTTTGAAACTCTGTTAAGCCCCAAAGACCCCTTTGGTGGGTCTTTTTTTTTTCACGACTGTGTCTCAGGGCATCTTAATATTTAAGAACCTATTAATGTGTTATACCAGATTAACGAGAAGAATCTCAGCTAACTGACGATACAAACCATTTTTACCAAAACACAAGTCTCATAAGAAGCATCTAGATGACCCCTGAGCGAAAAATGCTAACGCACTTTGGCACAGAACTCAAGATAAAGATACCCTTATTACTTATCGTAACTGCACATACAAGATATCCGATTAAAGCTGAGGTTCCACAGATTATATAGGTATAGTATCATTAGTGAGTGATCCGAACTCGCGACAGGGGAAGCAAACAGGTCTTTTTTGCTAAATCTCTCTAAAAAGGTCAAATTGCACTTGTTTTGGATCAATCTTGATACAGGGTACTTATATGTTGTAGTTTAGATTCCTAAAGCTTTTAGTCTACCATCCCATCATTCAAGGGTGGTTTTCACTATAAGTAATTTTATTTTTTGGACGGACACAATAATTCACTTTTTTTTTTACTCTGAATTTACTTTAAAATAGAAACATCTATATTGATTCTGACACTTCTACATCCAACTCACAGATGTAACCTTGCTTTGAGAAAAAAGATTAATAAATATATGGTCATTTGTTCTGGGAATGCCATTTTCGAGCCTGAGACCTGAAAAACAGGCTCGGGGTTTAACAGGTTATCAAATGAACACTTATGGACAAAGAGCAGATGTTGGACTAATTAGGAAAGCTGTAACATTCATGTTTAAATGTCTGTCACACTGCATATGATATTCAATTTAGCTTGAGCTCATAGATGGCAAAAATGTTTTTGTTGTGCTCCTAATTAACATGCATTTACCGAGCATACTACAGGCCATTTGAGATTGATACAGATACACTTTCTGGGGTGTGATTAAGTAGAATTTTGAGATGGTTGTACTTTTTTCATTGTTATGCTACTTTGTTATTTTACTCAACTACTATTTAGAAGTAAATCGTGTACTTTTACTCCACTACATTTAGTTACTTTGCAGATTTGGATTAACGAAGTGACATGTCACTTAAATCAGACTTTAGTTAAACATGGAGTAAATCCACAAGCTACCCTGCAGTATACAGTTATTTAAACTAGCTGCACCTTTATCAGCTTGCATAACAATTTAACGATCAATCATTGTAATCTAAACATATCATACATATTATTCTGAAATTGATCAATCTGCATAATAAGTACTCCATGTATATTTTGATACCAATACTTTTGCTTGAGTAACATTTGGAACGCAGGGCTTTTACTTGTAACAGAGTACCCAGACACTCTGGTAATTCTACTTTTAATGAAGTACAAGATCTGAGTACTTCTCCAACCTCTGCTTGCTTTTAAGTCTAATTGAGATGTCTTTAACTTCAGTATAGATCTAAAATAATCCCAGGGAACACTTCCAAATCCAATATTTTTGTTGGGTGTGCCGTGTAAAAAAGTAAATACTTTTTATTAGTTAGGTTTTTATTAGTTAGGTTTTTAATGTATACTGGAATTTCATCTTAGTTCAGGAACCAAGTTCGGCCCAAACAGATTCAGTTGATAAAACGGAACACAAAACTTCAGACGACTCGCATCTTAATAGAAAACAATTTATTTTCCCCTATTCACAGAAAATTAAATAAAAAGATACGTTGGATAACATCCCATCTGCACCAGTTGAGCAAAAAATAAGGTACTACATTGAATTCAATTGCCAGCCTTGATATCAGATTGAAAAAAAGTTATGAATTAGTTTTTCCACATTCTTCCCTAAGGTATGCACCAAGCATAGCAAGCACCGACCCTCCTTCAGTCCAACCACAACATCAGATTTGACATAATCAAATGGTCCGCTATAAAACAACGAAAACAAATTATTCTTTAAATAAAAAGAAAGGAAAAAAAACTTTTAAAGTCCAAAAGAAATTTGTGCACTGGGGCACAAAAAACAAAATCAGAAACCAAATAAATTAATAAAAACAAAACTGTCACATGTGTATCAAAAAAAAAAAACAATAAAAAAAAAAAAACAGTGGACATCTTGCATTTGAATTTACTTTTGTATATCGCTTAGTGTATCCCAACATGGTGAAGAGTGGTCAATTTTTAACCAATTCTCATGGCCCAGGAGCTGCATCCTTCTGCGTGATTCAGGCAATTAATTCTTCACCGGTTGCTGCTCCAAGAACTGATGTGTCGAGGCTGTGATTAGCAAATGGCCGCCTCCAAACTCAACGCTTGCCTTCAGGTAAACTTGGAGAAGATGCCATTAGTATCCACCCTGTAAGGTGTTAAGGAAACTTAACCCATCAAGTCAGGAAATAGATTTGGACTTTTTGTCATAGTGGGATTTGAGTGGTGATAACTGGCAGGCGAAGGTTGAAGCTCCAAGTCGCCATATTAACTTTCCTGACATAACTTTATTGTAGGGCTGGTGCAATATTACATCTAAGCAGTACTCACGTACTCACCTTTATAGTAAAAACACCAACAAGAAAACAGCCATACACACTTCCATTACAACCATCCACTATGGACAAAGACTAAAAGATAAAGCTGGATAAAGACCACCACTCTCACATAAGCTAACCAGTGTCAGGGGAGAACCATTTGGACTCGAGAGTCAGTGTATTCCCAGGCAAATCCTACACAGTATTAACGGGTGAATATATGGCAACAACAATCACTAGTTTGATCAGAAGCTGGAGAAGTACCTTATTAGTCCAGCAGAGTGACATTGCCATTGACAAAGCTCTTATAAGGTAGATCCCTTCAAATGGATCCATTATAAAAATTACTTTAAAAAAGAAAACTGGAGCAAGACTGAGAAGCATGCAATGACTATGACCAGGAGGAGCCTCGATGGCACGAGCAGCCGCCGTTTCACGAAAAGCTTTGGTCAGAAAGACGGGGACTCTCAAACACAGAAGTGGATTGATAGGTTTACAAAGATCCAAAACACTGCAATTAAGATGTCTCCCTCTTAAATCCTATTCGATCCATCTTAGGAGCTACATTATAAAACTAACTCTGTTAAGAAGCCTCATGTCTTACCTAGTCATTTTACCATTTAATATCATTACGCTTACTTCAGCAAGCCATTAACAGTCCTAAAATCACTTATCAAAAAAACAATGTCTCAAGATCAGTACATTATTACTGTTTCTTACATTTGAAATTCTCAATTTCTTACAAAAAGAAAAAAGTGCATTTATATGAGTAAGAACAAATTCATTTTTGGTGATGTCTTATCGCTCTCATTTAGTCTGTTTTCGTGAAGTCTCTTAAAATGAAGCAACAGCAGCAAAAAGGCTTCTCAACTTACCTACAGTATTTTAACTCTTGATGCAGAGGGATTCTCCAAACAATCAGATATTAAGCTAATTCCTGTATTCATCTGCCTAGAATTGGTCTTCACAAGCACAGCCTCCATTAAACTAAAAGGGACATTGATTAGTCAATATGTATGGATGGGAGGACAAACGAACCAAGCACCTGACAGCTTCAAACTGATGAAAATTACTCTAATAAGAAATCAAGTGAGCAACAAGACCAACATTCACTTAAACATGCGTCACTTAAGAGGTGATCATATGCCATGCAATAGCTTGGTACTGCGGTGGTAAAACCTTAGTCCTACGGCGTCTTCTTTAGCCTCAAACGAAGAGGAAAACAAGAGGCCTATGATTGGAGAGGAACTCAGTAACTGAGGGAAGAGGAAGGAAATTAAATTCAGCTAAATGTACATGTGAAAAGAGAAGACTCATGTATATGCACACCAAATGGTTTATGCAATTTCTTAGTAAAAGGTGCAAACTATTTGTGCACATTTCCTGCATCGTTACTTAGTAAAAGCCTCTTTTAGTTTAGCCTCTGGCACGAGCCTGATTAAATCACATCTATGTGTGCGAGTCTACGGACTACGTGCATGTGGTGTTTGGGACTGTGGCACCCTACGCTGGTTCAGATCATTCCTTTTTATGTACCTATCTGCCAACCCCCCCCTCCCCTGCCCTCCCAGCCGTCACCCATCATAACAAAATAATCAAATGGAGGAGGGGGCGGTCGAAGCCAGCCTCACCTACCTCACCTAGGATCCCTGTGGGCGAAAGTCACTTTAGAGTGAGTTGGATTTAGTGAGGCGTTTAACCCGAGAGGTATATGTATATCCCCAGTTTACCCTCCCACACCCACCACCCTCCTCCCACCCTCCCTCCCTCAGAGAGACACACAGGGTGCGGGGGGAAAGGGGGCTGTCCGCTGAGTGGAGGGTCAAAGCCGGTCACATCCCTCCAGCTCGTGTTTCTCCCCACAATCTGGGCAGTGCAATGAGTTCCCCAGTAACCCTCCCCTACATTAACCTGGGGAAAAGAGAGAGGAAAGAAATTAAAATCAGATACGAGAAACTGAAGAGCTTATATTAACTAGAGAATGCAATTCCTGAAGAAATTGCTAGTGGGAATGCTTTATGCTGAAAAACTGACGCTGAACGGCTATGCTGAAATGTTGTGTAAGAAGAAAGTGAAGAATTTAGAATGAAATTATACATGAACACTGGGGGCTTGAATGTGTGATAGAAGAAAAAGTAAAAAGGCTTGGAAAAGCAGCAGAATATTTGAACTGCTAACCTTTGAACTAACTTGATGGCGAGTGATCTGTCGCCATTGCAACGGCATTTGATGACACCCCATAATACGCTTAAGTGTGGATGGCTGCATCTTTACCAAACCGGTGAAGGTTTGGGCCGTTGGGAGCATTTTCACTGAAGTTATGAGAAAACCGTGTTTCATGGCAAGCCTTGCGTTACCATGGCAACGGCATTTGAAGAAAAAGTCACGTAGATGTCGTCACAGCTGGACTGTTAGCACATGCGAAGTTTCAGCACTTTGACGATTTTCATAAGGAGTTATAGCAATATCGTGTTTTACGGCGAGGGATGCGTTGCAATGGCAACAGCTTTTGAGGAAAACTCACAAATGGCACATAGACATGTTGAAGGCTGGACCAATAGCCATCATGAAGTCTGGTGCTGTTTTGACCATTTTCATGAGTTATTACGACAACATCGTGTTTTATGGCGAGGGATGCGTTTCCATGGAAACGGCACATGAGGACAACCCATAATTGACATAGAGCCATTGAGGGCCGGACCATTATCTGAAGTTTGGTGCCGTTTTGACCCTTTTCATAGGCGTTACGACATCGTGTTTTTTGGCGAGGGTTGCGTTTCCAAGAAACAGCCCATGTTGAGATCTCAGATTTGGCGTAGAGCAGTTGAGGCATGGACTGGTGATATACAAGCAAAGTTTGGGGGACGATCGGATCCATTCGAATTAAAGCGACATCGTGTTTTATGGCGAGGGATGCGTTTCCATGGAAACGGCATATGATTACACCCGAAAATTTACATAGAGCTGTTGAGGGCCGGACCATTAACCATTATCTGAATCGTGCCGTTTTGACCATTTGCATAGGTATCAAAGTTACGACAATATCGTGTTTTTTGGCAAGGGATGTTCCATTGGAGTTACAGCGACATAGTTTTATGGCGAGGAATGCGTTTTCATGGTAACACCACATTATGTGACATCAGATTTGATGTAGAGCTGTTCAGGGCCACAGTATTAATCATGTGATGTTTGGTGGCGTTCTGAGCCAACGACGTTATGAAACACCTGCGCTTGAGCCCAGAGATCAAAGGTTTCCATGGTGATGTGCAGTAATCCGTGAGAGGAGAGACTTTCCATTGTTCTGAATGAGAGATAAACCTCTTACATCTGAACGTTTTGTTGAAGAACCTTGACAGATATCGGTGACATTTCAACGCGTGAAGCATGTCAAGGACACCGAGCGTCTGAAGTGTGCTTTCGGGTCAATAATTAGACCCTCCAGAAAAACGCGATTCTGCAATCGCAGAATTTACCGCATAATCAGCAAAATGGCGCAGATTTTTAAAAGGCCGCATAATCCCCGCATTTTTCCACACAAAGTTGAGGGAGGAAAAAAGTTAACTCGACGTGACGTCATCAGCTCGCGCATCACAGCATTTAAACAACACTGTATAGAGTGAACGTGTGGCGCTCACACGATAGAGAAAACACCAAGATGAAAAAATCGAATCCATCTAATTTACCAACGAACATTTCTACTAAAGACCGGGCAAAAAGTGGGGGGGAAACTATTCTGCACCCCGTGCAACTGTGTGTTGGAGCATAAGAGAAAATCGACGGTGACGACCCACTTTGATTCATTCAAACATTCGAAAATGCTTTCTGCTGCTGCGGACAAGAAAGCCAAACAACTCACATTCACCGAGGCATCAACCTCCAAAACCCTTTCGAGGGCTACAAGAAACGAAGTGAGTAGCCTACAAGATTGAAGATGGTCAGATAACGAACGAGTAAATGAAAACAGAATGAGGCGGAGAAGTGTGTGTGTGAGATTAAAATAGCCCAATTGCTTTTACAATAAATAAACATTGAATTTGTTTAATTGAATAGTAAAGGGCTTTAACGTTAGTGGCAGGTTGTGTGTGAGAGAATAAATAAGACAGCCCAATATTTAAAAAAACTGTTATTCTTTTTTCCCGCATATTTCCGCATTTTTCGCAACTTCCCCGCAATTTCACCGCATAAAATCACATTAAAACCCTGCATGTTTAATCGCATAATCAAGGATTTTTGCCCGCGTTTTGCTGGAGGTCTGGAGTCTGGTCTGGAGTCTAAATAATGTGGCTTTTTTGGCAGATTAACTAAAGGTGTGCTGCTGTTGTGAGGAAAGATCAGGCTGAATTTACAATGGGCCTTAATAGAGACAAGTTGAAAGTTTTTGTCACTTCATGCCCTCAAGAGGCATTTTGTTTAATTCCTTTGCTTAATTATTTTTCAAGCTACGAGATGTTTTCCTACGTTTTTCAGGGAGTGTAGGGGTTGGGAATTATGGCAGGTTTAAAAGAAGGCGAATTTCAAGCTCTCCTGCACTCTAGCTGTGACATCACGCACTCTAAGCCTTAACGAGATGCGCAATACACACTCATGTTAAAGTCTGAAGAAGGCCTCTTTACCAAGGTCTGAACAATGTTTAATATTTCTAAAAGTATGAATCTGATTTTAAAAAAATGTGTAACACGAATAATGTCAGAAAGATGTGTAACATTTTAAAGTTGGAATGAGGTTTCTGAGTGAAAGTATGAAGGAGCAGTTAGCAGTTGAAGTTGCATGAAGACTTTTGAAGTCTGAAGAGTTTCTCCATTGACTTCCATGTTAAAAAATTGATGAATTATGGGATATATCCCTGGAATTATGAAAGTTATGAATGAGAAAAGTAATAGCCATCGATTCCCGATCGAGCTGAACGTTTTGATGTTTGAGCAGAGTTTCTGCGATTTGGAATGTGGGAGCAGAAGGTGCAAAATAACCCGGCGGAATAAAAATAATAAAGAATTTGTGCGTAGAAGAACAAGTAGTTGGAATGCGGTATCAGCATTCCCACTAGATTATGGGGGGGGGGGGGTTTGCTGGACATACCTAACAGGTTGGTGTCCTGTGTGGACGAGGAAGAGGTCAGGTTAAACGCCATAGCAGGCAGACAGGCGCTCCTTCAGCAGAGGTGGGAACTGCTCTGAGAACTGCTGCCAGTTCTCCTCCCCCACCTGGTCCTTGAAGCCATGCAAGATCTTGGAAAAGAAAAAGGAAACCAGTCATGGATGCCGAATAAACTCAGTAAATCAATATGTTTAAAATTGAGAGTTTAACCTGTTAACCCCTGTTTTTCAGGTCTCAGGCTCGAAAATGACATTCCCAGAACAAGTGACTATATCTTCCCTTTTAAAAAAGGGGTAAATGCAGTCTTTTTTCTCAAAGCAATGATAAACCTGTGAGTTGGATGTAAAAAAGTTAGAATCAATATAGATTTTTTTTTATTTTATTGTAAATTCAGATTGAACATAGTACAAAAATGTAAATTATAGTGTCCGTCCAAATCTTTTTTACTTAGTGAAAACCACCCTTGAATAGGTTTTTAAAATTATTAAGAAGCCCTGAGACAGTTTCGTGAAAAAACTACCCGCCACACCCGGATTTGGGTCCTCTCGGGCTTAACAGGTTAAAAGGACAGTGGTTTAACTTTTTTAAGAATTCAACTTAACAGGGTGCGTATTTGATCAACAAATTGTCATTTTCTTCCTCTCCCAAACTAATAAGTTGCACCCCTATAAATATGGGAAGCAACAAATTAACTAACTTTGTTATGAAATAAGTAGATAGCGATTAAACTGAATGTGAAAATACACCAGTTGTTTTATTTATTTACAAGCTGCTCTCCCTCCTCAAAACAGTAAGCTCTACACACACACTTCTCAGACTCAAAAGTCATCTGCACATTTTAATCAGATTTCGAATTTCTTTAAGGTGATCATCAGTGTGGCGAGCGAGCACTAAATTGAGGAACATTTCATTGAAAACATTAATCCTCTAACATGAGGTCCACGAGTGTAAAAATATGGGAATGATGGTTCTGCTGATGACGAGGCTCTCACCTTATAAAACATGTCTCTCAGGTCGTCCTTGGGGTTGACCCAGGAGGCCACAGCATCACAGAAGAAAATGAAGTCCTGGAGAGAGAGAAAATAAGTTAAGAGTAAATTCAGAGCTCAAATGAACAGGGTCAGGGGTGTAAAGTGTGATTCTGGATCAGAAAATATAGGAACATAAAGTATCATTATAAATCAATGAGCTGGGTGTGTCATCATTTCCAGAAAGGATTCAGCTGGACGTCCTCTGTAGTATCTACAGCTTTTATTACACATCTGCTCACCTGCACCACGCCTGCAGGGTTCACACCGATCATCACGCAGATCCCCCTGAAGGCCGAGTCCTTCTCCTCGTTATCTCGGATATTCCTCAACGATGTGCACCTGGGAAAGGGGGGTGGACAAAAGTGGAAGGTTTATATTTTGTCCCAATTACTTCCTTTTCTTATGCAAACCAAAAATAATTGTCTTTTTTTCTGAATTAATTAAAGTTCATACAAATGTATTGTAATAAGGGCTACTGGGATTCAAAACGGAAAAGTGAATAGTGTCTCATTTTAATATCAGTAAACTTGTGATTTCATGACATCAGAATGACAATAAACTCACCATGGTCTGATGAACTGCTGCAGCTGTGGCGCCACCTCCTGGGGACAGACGTAACCCAGTCTGCCGATGGTAATGGCTGCACACAGGAAGACAACACAAGTTAACTTCAACTCCCGAGACACTCAAATGCTTCCCAACGTTTGAAGTACACCCAACCTAAACTGTGTCTGACAGTGTGTACCTGTGTTTTCCAGCAAAGTCTTGGGTGTGTTGGGTCTGTTGATGATCTCTACCAGGTTTGGCAGAACCACGCCCACGTACGGCTGCATCTCTGCACCTAGAAGAAAATTGATTTAACACAGGTTAAATCACATATACTGGACTTGATTATTGAGCCCATGTGTTCTCGTTCCACGATAGGTGGAATGTATTTCAACTTTTAGAAACGTTCTGTCATGAGGAAAAGGACATTTTTCATGTACTAAAACAATGAATGGCAAAGTGAAAAAACATTGGCAGTGTGGTTTGCACAGACTTAAATGAAAAACACTCAACTGTGCCACTTAGCTAAACATCATTTAGCATATCTGGATCAGAAATTAAAACAAAATGCATCATCTTTTTTCAATATAGGGTTTTCATCATATCCAGACACTGGGCTTTATATTCAAATAAGCAGACAAAAAGGGTTTATTATTTAACAATAAGCACTTACCCATTTGCATGGCGATCTCTCCAATGGCCCAGGTGGCGTTGTTACACACCGAGATAAACTCTGGGTTCAGGTTGAGTCCCAGGATGGGCATGAACTCAGCTGGAGGGAGGACACGAACACACAGGTTACAATACGAACAGAAAGACATCCAGTCACTTTTACACTACACAAGTTCTGCCTTTACAACTTCATGTATGATTTACAAACTGCTCTCTCCCTCCTTGAAACAGCAAGCTCTACACACACTTCTCAGACTCAAAAGTCATCCGCACGTTTTAATCAGATTTCGAATGTCTATAAGGTGATCATCACAGAGTGTGGCGAGCGAGAACTAAATTGGGGAGGAACATTTAGTGCTTGTATAAAAGTATTTTACAGAGATTAAAACAGTCAATAGGCACTTTCACACCGGAGTACTTTTCCCAGTATAGTTCCGAAAATTTGCATTCACACCAAAAAAATAGAACTAGAACTTAGTTCATGAGAATCTTTTCAGTCCCTGGTAGAGAGCAGGTACTTTCATGGGAGAAAAAGGTTCCCATTTCTGATTGGCTGGGCGGATTGCAAACCATGCCCAATAAAACCTTTTTTCTAAGTGGAAACTTTTTTATGAAGCCGCCATTTTATTTGCTGGCATTAGCATTATTAACATTAGCCCCAGCACACAAACGGAGAGAGACCAACTCATGGCAACACAAAATAAAACGTGGGAGCGGTGAAGATGAGGAGATGTCGGCGTTCTGACTATTTACTCTGAAGGCTTCAGTAGAAGCTGCTGGGAGTCCCAGCAGCTTCTACTGAAGCCAGTCCCTAACTCCGGGGACTTCGGGTGGCAGTGAACCGTGAAGTTGTTTGCGGCCTGGCCTGCCAGTAAAACCAAAGCAGAAGTGACGTGAGCGGCTTCATTTGCCTAACCCTCCCTCAGGGACTTATTCTGGTGTGAACGCGACCTTTCAGAACTTAAGAGTTCTGATGAACTAAGTACGGCAAAGTACTTGGTGTGAAAGCGCCTAATGCTGGTAACGGCTGATAGCCAGATAGTAGAGGACAGGCGTTGTAATGGCAGTGTAAGTCAGTGCTGTGATGAAACACTCACCAATGCAGGGCTTAACATGCAGGAAGCACGCCTTGGTGAGATCCCCCAGCAGAGCGAAGGAGCTTTGCCTCACCTCGGGCATCGTGTCCTGCAACAAACAGACACTTTAGTGTTATCCTCAAAAATAAATAAAAGTTCCTGTAAATTTTTGGTTGACTTTTTCTCCGTTCAACACTAGCCCCCAAAGCCTCGGCCAGCAGCAGGTCAAAGGCTTCTGGTTTACCTCTATTATTTCTCGAAACATTTTTTCATGTGTCGTCAGGAATCTTCTAAGATTATATAATTCTGGATCAGAAAATATAGGAACATTAGGTATCATCGTAAATCAATGAGCTGGGTGTTTCATCATGTCCAGATGCAAGAGACTATTTAGCAGATACTGAGCCAGCAAGATGACAGCTGCTCTCCTAGGTATCACATTTTTGTATTCAGTGTTTTTCTCCATTCATAAAAAGAGAGAAACGAGAAACCACTGGCTCATACCTGCATGCACTGGAAAAGCAGAGTCATGATGTTCGATCGGGACACCAGCTGTTCAACACTAGCCCCCAAACCCTCGGCCAGGCCGCTCAGCAGGTCCAAGGCCACGATCATAAAGTCCTTATCAGGAGCTTCATACTGGTCTGGATGCTGGTTGTACATCTGTTCAGACAGGAAGAAACATTAGAAGTGTGGTTTGCACAGACTTAAAATGGCAGACACTCAACTGTCCCACTTAGCGAAACATAATTTGTTGCATATCTGGATCAGAAAATATAGGAACAAAAAGTATCATCTTGTGTCAATGAGCTGGGTGTTTCATCATATCCAGGTACTGGGCTTGTTTTTGGTGAATGCAGCCATTTGTAAAACATTTTAATAGAATAAATTCCCAACAATTTTGTGTGTGTTGCAGTCTCACCATAGCTTGAGCTAGAGTCTTCTGGACCAGTGTGACACAGCGCTGATAGACGGGCTCACAGTAAGGCAGGAAACCACTCTGCAGGGCGGTGGCTACTGAAGACAGACACTGGAAGAAATACAGTTATAAACAATGTTGTCTGGGGTTGTATGTCTATGTCAACCAACTTTATCAAAGGCATCATTTGTTAAACTCCTCGTTGGTCTGAAAGAGATGTTTATAAGTTTCTCATAGGAAAGCATTCTGTCTGTTCTGAACTATGGAAAATGTTAAAGTTACAGAGAAAGCAAAGAATTGAAAACAAAAGATTGGTTGTCCAACAACTAAGCTTTTATATCTGGATCAGAAAATATAGGAACAAAATGTATCATCGTTTGTCAATGAGCTGGGTGTTTCATCATATCCAGACAGTGGGCATTAGTTTTAAAGTGCATCCATTTGTATAAAAACAATACATAAAATGAAAGATCACCAATTAGTCGTTAATCATGGGCCAGGAAAATGTGACTGATTTAACATAAGTCACCTATAGTGCATGTATCGATATATATATATATATAAAAAAAACTTCTCACCTCTAGTAGTGGGAAGAGATCCTTGTCTTCGTCTTTCAGCTCGTTCCACTTGGCAATAAGGGGGGGCATCAACTTCTGAATGTACTCCTGAAAATGGAAAAATAGTATGATGTGAGATTCCCTTTAGTGTGAAACGTATGTATGTTCTTGCACGTGGTGAAGAAGTTACGGTGCAGGTATAGATTTCGGGGGCACTTACAGGCTGGTTGAGGTGGTGACCCACTGAGTCTGCCAGGGTTCCTATGGCATCGTAGAGAATGAGGAGATTCTTGTGCTGGTACTTCCCAAAGGCAAACACCAGTGTGTCCAGGATGAAGCTCAGGTAGGGCACCAGCTCTGTGCACGCCTCCTCTTCCAGGGTGGCAAACGCACTGAGAGAAAAGAGAGGGGGAAAACATCAATATTTACCGTAATTTTCGGACTATAAGGCGCACCTGAATATAAGCCGCAGCAGCTAAATTGAATGATTTGTACATATATAAGCCGCACTGGACTATAAGCCGCAGGTGTTTTAATGTTTAATTACTATATGTAAGGGTTCGTGCACAGAGGGGATTGTCGGGAAAGAAATGGCTGTTTGAGGAAGCTCCCATTTATTAACATTTCAACAAACAAGTTGCATATTTGCATAACGTATTCAAGTGTTAGCATTTAGTGCAATAGTAGCTACAGAACATGTGCTGTGTAAACTGTACTGTATCACATAGCGTTTCAGACACACACACTTTTCAACTTTCAAACTTAAACGGTGCGCTCCCAGCGCACGTACCGGCAGTGATCTACAGCAGTGGTTTTCAACCAGTGGTACGGGGACAAACTGTCTCGCTCTCGTAATGTCTGTCTGTCTTGCTCTCGTTCTGTCTCTCGTACCACTCTCGGTTCCACTTTTACGCGCTACCTGTCTCACTCTTTTCCGGCCTCCAGCTTTTCCTGCTGGAGCCCGCCGCTTACAGGTGGGGGGCGCGGACCGGCCATAGAGCCCATAGAGTTAAAGGTGGTGGACTGTAACCTGTAAAATCCATAGATTTAGGAGGTCCCCTAGTGGCCGTTAGCTGTAAAATCCATAGATTTAGGAGGTCCCCTAGTGGCCGTTAGCTGTAAAAATCCATAGATTAGCCGCACCGTTATATAAGCCGCAGCGTCGAAAAATGGGGAAAAAGGCGCGGCTTATAGTCCGAACATTTCGGTAATCTTAAAATATAGTTCTTAAAGAGATTTATACAAGTTTATCATAGGAAAGCGTTCCATCCGTTCTTGACTATGGAAAATGTTCAAGCTACAAAGAAAACAATTATGGACAAAGTGGAAAATGTTGTGCCATATCTGGATCAGAAAATATAGGAACAAAATGTATCATCTTGTGTCAATGAGCTGGGTTTATCATATCCATTTTTCAAATCACATCTCAAAACATATCTCTTCACACTCGCCTATCCACCCTGATCATTATCCATCACACATCCTGTTTTATTCATGTTATTTTTTTATATACCGCATTGTCTTGTTTATGTTTCTTATGCTGGTGTTATGTATTGTGTATCTTGTTGTGTGTTTGTACGGCGACCTTGAGAGCCTTGACAGGCGCCTATATAAAATAAATGAATTATTAAAATGGGTAAAAAATAATAATCATTGTTTATCAGTAAGCTGAGATTTGAAAAAGGGAATGGGAAGCTGCTTACCTGCAAGCGGCCTCCTGCACCCTCTTGTTGCTGTCCAGGATGCGTTTAAGAAGTTCTGTCATAAGGGGTTTGAGGTAGGAGTCGGGGGGCTGGGAGACCACCCAATGTGCATAGCGACTCAGGGTCCAGCAGGCAATGGAGCGCACCAGGGCCTTTTTCTCACATAGACACGCGATAAGGTGAGGGATCAGCTCTGGCAGGTAGGCCACCATGCCCTGCATGCAGCCTGAGGAATGAAGAGGGGCAACACATTAGATCATTTACGTTTTTAAAGGACAATAAGCCGAAATTTTACCATTACGGAAATGTATTAAATTAAAGATCCTGAGCCTCTGGTTTACCCTAGTTTATTTCTAGAAACATTTTTTCACGTGTGGTCGGGAATTTTCTCAGATTATATAATTCTGGATCAGAAAAAATAGGAACATTAGGTATCATCGTAGATCAATGAGCTGGGTTTTTCATCATGTCCAGATGCAAGAGACTATTTAGCAGATACTGAGCCAGCAAGATGACAGCTGCTCTCCTAACTATCACTTGTTTGTACTCCGTTACAAATGTTTGAACCTGTTAAGCCCCGAGCCTGTTTTCCAGGTCTCAGGCTCGAAAATTACATTCCCAGAACAAATGACCATAACTTCACTTCTAAAAAAGGGGTAAATTAATAATCTTTTTTCTCGAAGCAATGATAAACCTGTGAGTTGGATGTAGAAGACTCAGAATCAATCTAGATTTTTTTTTTTTTAAAGTAAATTCAGATTGAACATAGTAAAAATAATAATTGTGTCCGTCCATTTAGTATTAATGCCATTGAACACAACTTTTGATCAGAATAACAGCAAAAGGTGAGCATATCTCCGTTTTTTGCTACGTCGTGTGTTCTCTGTATTTGCTTCCCCTGTCGCGAGTTCTGTTCGCTCAGTGATGATACGTATATTTCTAGAATCTGTGGAATCTCAGCTTGCTAGCAAAGCTTGTTTGTGCAGATCCGATAAGTATATCGATCGATTTATACCTAGAGTTATGTGCTAAGTGCGTTAGCATTTTTTTGCTCAGGGCTCATTTAGATGCTTCCTGTGAGACTTGTGTTTCGGTAAAAAAATGTCATATCATCAGTTAGCTTAGTTTCTTCCCGTTAAGAGAGTATGACACATTCATAGTTTATCACATTTTAAGATGCCCTGAGACAGTTTCGTGAAAAAAAAGCCCGTTAAGCAAGTCCTGTCAGTCTTACCCTCAGCTATGGCCCCCAACACCAGGATGCCAGACTCCTTGATGACCCAGTCGGGGTGGAAGAGGAGGCCTTTCAGCAGCGGCAGGAGGTGGGGCAGCAAGTCGTCACGGAACACGTTGGCGAGCACATCCAGCGCTGCAGCTGAACACTTTCCTACATTCAAAATAAAATTACATCATCATTCTTAAACGCCCCCCAAACTTTGTTTTACGTGTGACTTGACATGAGAAGATTAAGGCAGGAACCCACTCTGCAGGGCGGTGGCTACTGAAGACAGACACTTGAAGAAACAAATATAAACAATGTTGTCTGGGGTTGCAAGTCCATTTCAACCAACTTTATCAATGGCATTGTTTGCTAAACTCCTTATTGGTCTGAAAGAGATGTTTACAAGTTTCTCATAGGAAAGCATTCCACCCGTTCTGAACTATGGAAAATGTTAAAGTTACAGACAAAAGAATTATGGACTAAGTGGAAACTTTTGTGCCATATCTGGATCAGAAAATATAGGAACAAAAAGTATCATCTTGTGTCAATGAGCTGGGTGTTTCATCATATCCAGACAGTGGGCATTAGTTTTAAAGTGCATCCATTTGTATAAAAACAATCAATAAAAACAACTTTTTTTAGGTTGGAGTATGCTACAATTAGTTGGTTTTTCATAGAGATTTGCACAAACTATTTACTTTAATTGAAGTTAATTTACAACGTGCTGAAAGAGTGGAAAACTGTAGGAAAGAAAACGATATCAATTTAGACCTGAACTCGGACAACATGTACAGTCAATCAGTAAATGGCCCCTTATTCACAAGTTGGCACGTTTCAGGAAATATATTTCTCCGTCACTTACGCAGGTTCCAGTCAGACAGCGTGTCGTCGTCATCATCGTCATCGTCATCATCGTCGTCATTGTCCTGCTCACCCTCTGCTCCTTCGTGCTGCAGGGTGACGGTGCGTGACTTGTGGAATCTGGGCTTGATATCCTGATCGCTATCCGGTACCGCCTCGTCCTCCTCCTCCACATCGCCCTGTGTAAAAAAACATCATGATTTATTTTAGCCACAAATGCTATACTTTATTTCAGCATAGATCATTTTTACATTGAGTATAGTCATTGAAAATTGAAATGGAGAAGAAATAAAACCGCGTAGCACAGAGCTTTGTCAAATCTGGATCAGAAAATATAGGAACATAGTGTATCATCGTGTGTCAATGAGCTGGGTGTTTCATCACATCCAGATGCAAGAAGGACTGAAAAGTCCAACTCTATGGTGGGGTAGCTCAGCAATCATCCAAAAACACTATAGGGTCATAAGATAGTATATGAGCATTGTGTAAAACAATAAAAAGAGAGCTTACCTTTAATAGTATGATGTCTATCTCTGAATACTTCATCCCATTGACCAGGATAGGCGTCAGTCTATATCAAGAGGAGAAAATATATTACGTGCTTGGTTAAAACATCCGAGAAATCTCATGTACAAGTTTAAGAAGTGGCTAATTATACTTTTATTTAATAGTTTTTTTAACTGAGTCTACAGTAAAACAGAGAAACTAGGGATGGGCTGTTTAGAATGGAACACAATACCAAAAAAAAAAAAAAACAATCAGGTGATTGTTGTGAATTCAAACTTTTATAATCATGAAAATAATTGCCGTTCATTTTAGTGACATTATGAGTTAGGATGACGGATCAGAAAATATAGGAACATAAAGGTATCATTGTAAATCAATGAGCTGGGTGTTTCATCATGTCCAGATGCAAGACTGACTTATGCCATGTTAACAGGAAATGTTGCCTCGAGTCTCTTTAAGGATAATATTGTACAACAATTATGTTGGCCAGAGGAATGGTGACATGAAAGGTTGATATCGTTTCAAGCCTTCACAGAACACACACGACATCAACAGTAGTTCTACTCACTGCGCCAGGTGTCCGGACAGACTCTCCTTACAGATGGGCTGCTCAGCCAAAGTCAGCCAGAACTCGCAGGCCTCCAGAGCCACGTTCTCGTCGGGGTCCTGGGTTCTCTGCAGCATGTACTGCAGGGGGTGAGAGAAATATGCATTTCAGATCGGAAAGTGTACTATTGGGCAACATCCTAGAACAAAGCCCTGGCAGATCTGGATCAGAAAATATAGGAACATAAAGGTATCATTGTAAATCAATGAGCTGGGTGTTTCATCATGTCCAGATATAAGACTGACTTATGCCATGTTAACAGGAAATGTTGCCTCGAGTCACTTTGCAAGCTTGAACGTAGGATCATTTCTGCTTATCATATTCCATTGAGACACTTTGCTTCAATTTAACTTCTCAGCAGCTTAACATATGCCAATGTCTGCTGGTGCAAAATGCAAATGTGTGTCCTTGCATTGACTTTATATGTAATAGAGCAGCGAAAAACGATTCGCTTTGTGTTTTTGGGAACATACCATTAAAGACATTTTAAATGGAGGTACACAGTTGATTGAGGAAATGTCCAACGATTACCTGGATGATGCTGTGCATGTGTGGGATGAGGCGGTCGACGCGGACCTCCAGTAACATGACGAGGGCTCGGCACACGTTCTTTCGAACCTCAGAGTCCTCATCTGCTGCCAGCGCAAAAAGACTCTGTTTTTGGGGGGGGGAAATAACACGTTGGTATGAATAAATACAAAAAATCTAGAGAAAGAAAATGTTTAACAACGAAGCAAACTCTACTTTCTCTGGACTGCTAATCAAACGCAGCAATACAGTCAGATCAACCTTCAGCTATGCATAGAGCCTTAGCAAATCTGGATCAGAAAATATAGGAACATTAGGTATCATTGTATATCAATGAGCTGGGTGTTTCATCATGTCCAGATGCGATATAAACTTAAAAGTACAACTGCAAGTTTAAATGTAAAAAGCCTGTTATGGAAAGGCTCTCCCAGGTGAAAGATTACTCCCATTGCCATCCCAGTCCTGTATGTATTTGTCATACAGTGAAACTGAAATGTTTGACAGTAAACCTTCGTAACACTCAGCGTACCTCTATGAATGTGTCGATGTTGTCCATTAGGGCCTGGGCTCTGCCGATGATGAACTGGTTCACACAGGCGATGGCATGAGACCTGCAGGGACATTAATAAAAAGTTGAGTCACTCAGAGATGGATTAGTGATAGTTTGGCAGAATGCATAATGTGACAGCTCAACAACCTATGGCAAAAGCAACATTAGGATTGGTTTGAACTTGTATGAATGTATTTAAAAACACCTCATCTTGCATAGGGCATGTTTTAGTGTGAGCACAAAATTATTAATTTGTGCTTTTGAAAATAAAGAGTTAGATCACAACAATGCGGCACAAAAAAATGCTTGAGTCGGCAATTAACTATTAAGTTGCACCTCAGTGTGATTTCTAAAGTGATAAAAGGGTGATATCTGGATCAGACAGTATGAATACGAACACCTTCATTGTAAGTCAGACGTTATATTGTGCATCACATCCAGAAAATAATGACAAACACCAATCAGAGTGAGCCTCTTTCCCTCCTGTACCTAATCTTGGGGCTGCAGTGCTTGAAGAACTGGAGGAATTTGGGGATCATAATGTTGAGAGGTCTGTTCAGAGCGTCGCTGTCGAGCAGCTCCGAAGAGTCCTCGCAGATCTTCTGCAGTGCTCCAAACGAGCCCTGAGACACGGACATACACAGAGAGGCTGTCAAATCAAACGCAAACATACAGGGACACAGAGGAGAGAGTGAGACTGCATCATAGTATACAACCAAAGCACTGAACACAATTCATTTAAGTCACAAATGCTAAACTTTGTCTCAGTCAGTTATTTTTCACAATGGGAATTTATAAATGTCTCAAAGACTTAAAGGTGGGGTAGGTAAGTTTGAGAAACCGGCTCGAGATACACTTTGTTATATTCCATGGAATGCTCTTAACATCCCGATAGCAATGAATATCTTAAGTGCTTTGACAAAAAAAAAAACATCTGTGGAAGCCAAGGCGCTGTAAAAAGCGCGACCAATCATCTGAGCCGGCCCGGCTAAAGTAACTGGATGGCCTACCTGCCTGTCAGCCTTCCATCTGTGCACAAACTTATCTCGTGCCCTCATTGGTCATGTGCGCGTCGGATGTGTTGGAGGAGGAGCTCTGTAAGGAAGTGGCCGATTTTTTTCGGCTGTGTATTTCCAAATTCTAGCGCACTCGAGCTGGTTTCTCAAATTACCTACCCCACCTTTAACTAAAACAAAAATAAATGACAGTCGGAAGTAGGAGCTGACACATAAAAAGAAGAACAGAGATTCAATTAAATATCACTCTTGAGCAACAAGGCTGAGCATTGGAAAATCTGGATCAGAAAATATAGGAACATTAGGTATCATTGTAAATCAATGAGCTGGGTGTTTCATCATGTCCAGATACAAACAACCAGCCTTTCATTGGTTAAAAACAAAGGAAGAACACAGCGGAGCAGCATGGGTGCAGACCTCGCAGGTGTTGTAGTCCTCTGAGTTGAGCAAGTTGCAGAGCTGAGGCAGCAGCTCAGGCCATGTTTGTAGCTCTCCTTTGGAGGCAATGGTAGTGATCAGGATGCCTAGAGGAGCGAGAGAGAAACGTGGGATGGCAGACGTCAGATAGAGATTTATAGTTTACAGGATGCAGAGCGGCTGCAGCTGCTCTGGATCAGACAGTATGAATACAAAAACCCTTCATGTGCATTCAGATGTTTTAAATGTTTTTATGCATCATCTCCAGAGGGCAAGGGGAGGAGTGTGAGTGTCGAGGGAAGCTAGGCCACAAAAATAATTTCATATCACACTTCAATAAAACACAGACAAAACAAAAAACTCACCAATGGTAGCACGAATGAGCGGCGAGGGGTCGCCGATGTTGTTGAGACATTCCTGTTTGATGAATTCAGCAACGGTTGGGGGGAAGTTCTGGTAGTGGGCCTTAACATTGTTCTTCAGTATCAGACCGCTCAGAGAGCGAGTCGGCTCGTCTGCGGAGAAAATAAACAAAAATAAGTTTAAATAAAGTCGAGGGTGGTTAACAACCCATCAACAAAATGTGTCTATATTTAAGAAAGTTGAATTTAGGATTTTGCATATCTTTCCCTGATAATACCCCTTTTGTTTTTTTATTATATTGGGCTGTCAGCAGAGCCTTCGTAAATATGGATCAGAAAATATAGGAACATAAGGTATCATTGTAAATCAATGAGCTGGGTGTTTCATCATGTCCAGACACTAACAACCAGGCTGCCGGCCATATGACTAATTGACTTAAGTCTTAGTCGACTAACACTAAACAACCAATCATTTGTCTGATCTGGGGGGGGGGGGGGGGGGGAGAAGCCCCACTTTTCCTAATAACCAGTCAAGATGCAGAATAGATAATATTCCTGTCGAGATACCAGTTCTACCTAAACTCATACAATCAAAGTTTTGTAACAAGTGTAAAGTAGATTCTGTTGCATTTCTAAGAACAATTTAAAGACAAAAGGCCTTTCAAAACAGGAACAAAAAAAATAACACCATCACAGCTGCAAAATTGACTAACTAGACTACAGTACAAGTGTGTTCAAAATGGCAAAAAAGATATCTGGGTCTCACCTTCAGTTTTGAGTCGCGTGAGTACAAAGATGAGATAGTTGTTGAAGTCGGGGAATTGGTTGAGTTGTTCAAGTTTCTAGCATGGCAGTTAAGGATCATTTCAAAATGAATTTTCAAGTCATGTGACTATCCTTTGATCTCTATACCAAGCAATGTGTTTCACAACTGAACAATATTAAAATGGTTTGTAGAACTACAAGTTCCTCCCTATGGAAAAAAATACTTATGCAGCTGATGCAAGTTTCAGATATAGGAGCTCCAGTAAAATCCTAAACATGTGGATAACCTTCAACTCTGATAACATGGCAGTAGTAAAAACAAATAAAGAACACTGTGCGGGTTAAAATCCCTTTGCACTAGCACTAAAAACATTGATGTTATTGGACAGGCAGAAAAAGAATATTGAAAACTAGCTTTATTAACACCCAGATTGCAGTGAAGTAGGATACTTGTTGGACAGCTCTCTGTGTGACTGTGTTGGGGGATTGTGAGTCTTTGAGCAGTTGGAGGACCTGCTGAAGTCCCTGCTCATCTGGCTGCCACTCCATCCTGAAAAACAAACGTGTACAAAAACCAATCCACATGAATGTATTTCTATACACATAAAGAGAGTATTCACACAATATAAAATGTTTACATAGAAGTAGTTAGTGGTTTTTGGATCAGACAGTATGAATACAAACACCATCACTGGCAGTCAGATGTTTTTTTTAATGCATCATCTCCAAAAACTATGTGGATGTTTAGGAAATACTGAAGCAATTATCTATTTTATTATGGCTTTTAGCAGAGCGAAAAGAGTACGAATCAAATTTGTTTACAACGACCCAAATATTTGTCCTTCCAAGGACTACCTCTCCTATGGGTGCATTATGACTGACTGAGATCGCATTGCAAAATAAATCACGTATATTTGATTTAAAAACCCAAATCAGAAACTGAAAAAGATTCCATGCGATTTTTTTTCTTCCAACAGGGGGAACAGTAACATACAGGTCAACTATTACAAAAAAAAGTTTGGCTACTTTTGATGACATCTTTAGTAATCACTTCTAACACAATTTGGCTCTATGAAGACTTTTTTTTTTTTTTTTTTAAGTCATTGCAATACTCTACTAAAAAGGGTCCATGTTTAATATAAAATGTTATAACTAACAGACCCTTCTTTGTGATACATGTTCAGTCAATCAACCAGTTTACTAGATGATCGAAGAAGAAAGGGAATAGCCTATGGGCATGTGTAGGAAGAAGTTGCACATGTTGTAGAGACTTTTCAAGCCACTCAATGAAATACCTTTCTTTAAAAAAAAAAAAGGGGGGGGGTCAATTCTTAATATATAAAGGTTATATAAACCTCTGCAGACCCTACTTGGTGTCACCGTTTCGGTCAGTCAATCAGTTCCAAGATGATCGAAGAAGAAAGGGAATAGCCTAAGGACATGTGTAGGAAGAAGGTGCACATGTTGCAGGTTCAAGGCGGACATAGGGGCCTACTAGTTAGCTACGGGCTAATTTTAAGAGACAAGAGCAGTGCGGAAACGATAGGCCACACAAAGTGCCAGCCTGCCAACACATACAATTATTATTTCACATCGGATTGTGGCACACACAAAAAACAGGTCACTAGACAACACGACTAGCTAAAATCTTTGTGACCCGGCTTAGCCGCTCCAAGTTAATCCTCCCCCACCCCCGCGCCACCCGGTCTGCTGGTCTAAGTTAGAGAAACGCTTTGTGTCTCAATATCTTCCCTCTACATTCCACACCGTGTACGTGGATGGGACACTAGCGATTTAACAGAGGAGTGGTATTCATCCGGGTTTTAGAAAAGTTGTCGCGAAATAAGTTAGCTATGTAGCTTTAGCTGGGCCGCCATGTCCGGTCTATAGCTCGCAGTATGTGTGGTTTAAACCAATTAACGCATATTTGACTGGCCTGGTTGGCAATTGATAAGCATATTGTCGGTTATCCTGAACATATCGGTTGTTAACGCACAGTTTTAGACGCCTTTACACAGTTGTCTTGGTGCTGGTAAAGTTGCCCTTCTTGCTCGGGCCTGGTCGACAGGCGCAGCCCCCGACTGGTCACAATGTGCCCGGCATAAAAACAGAAAAATACCACAGTCTGCTATCAAAATGAGGCCCTGTACCACCTTGTATGTTAAGAAGAACACAACACCTAAATGTTAAAGTACGCCATTGCGTTCAATACGTGATTCACAGCCAATACTGGGTTCACATTTGGTGAACACGTTTTGGCAAGCTGGCGTTAGCTGCTAAGCCTTGAGCGGTTTTCAACTGGCGATGCTAATGCTACTAGCCTGGCTATGTAACGGACACTTGATATTTGTTGTATCTGAAAACCTTACCCGATAAAACGGCCTCGATGTTAAATGTCTCTAATATAAATGTTTTGTTAAAGTACAAGCAACATACTCTACGTACAATATTTAGTTGAAAGTTGAGTTTTCGTACTGGGCCGCTGTCCTCCCCTGCTTCGTAGCGGTTCCTCTTGTTCAAATGAGCACACCGATTGAAATTGACCTATTGCGGCTTCCGTTTAGTACCCATTTTCGCAAACTACGCGAGATTACAGATTCGCTTTTTCAAATGTTTATGATAATGATTAAAAATTAAGCACAAATCATAATAATAAATACATATGATCGTACGGATTAATTAACATAACAGTAAATGTATATGTTATAAATCATGAAAGCATTTACAGGATGTGGGTGGTGTTTTGATCATGAAATAAAGGAATATTATAACGTTTTCATATTAAATAAAGTGTGTATTAGTTAGGCTACAATTCAAATGTCTTTATTTACACATACAAACCATGTAAAAAATGCAATATCATGTAAAAGATGCAATATCAAATGTGCAAGGAAATGTTAAGGATTAAAGACCAGTTTAAAAAGGAAGTGGTTACATTGCCTTACTAGAAATATATCATGAATTAACTCCAGATATCACATTTTAACATTTACATTCAGTCGGTTCAAAATAGCAAAAGTTCCTGTAGATCTTAAATTGATTTGTATGTTTATAGGCTTTTCTGCTTTACATATTAACACATGATCAAATGTCCAACATTCACAAGCTTATCTGGAAGTTAATAATTCAAATTGAACAAAAACATCCTCAGCCAACGGATAGGGCATTCATTCAGGGACACCTGATTAGAAAAACTACGTTTTAGCATGGCTTTTCCTTTTAAATATCCATACTATACATACTTACGCAACACAAATGTACTTACATTCCAAACAGTATCCTGATATACTTATACATGTCATTATGTGTGGTGCTATCATCACAAATGATTCCTAATTTACTTTATATGTAGGGTCCAGTCTGGATTAATGTGTCGACCATAAAATAAATACTATTTACTGCACCCCCAGTAAATTGTCAGTCTGTGGCCAAATGCGTTGTTTTGCCTTACCCACAACAATGGGGGCCTACATTTGAGATGTAATTTAAAAAGGAAATGTAAGGAAAGTGATTGCCATGTGTTTAATAAGTAATATTTAAATGTAGAAGTCAGGTTAGAGAGAAAAACTGCCTGACTGTGATAAGCTTTGGTACATTTCCAATGACCTGCGCCCACCCTCCTGGGGCATGCAGAGATGCTACTGAAACCTTTCCTGAGGGTCATGGTCTAAAATCAAACATGTCCTGCACATTTCAAAGAAAAAAGAAAAAACATGTGAGATGAATGTCGATACGTTAATGACACTTAACCCAAAATTGCTCCCAATGGCTTGTGTGTCTCCCTGAGCAGGTAGCACCTTGTATGGAAGCCTATGCCTCTGTATGAACGTGAGTGAATGGGTGAATTCTGACTTTGAGCTTTGAGGGGTCATTCACTGTCTAAATGTAATCCATTCAAATGCAGTCCATTCATAGAGAAAACATCAAACTCTAAGTTCAAAAGTAGTGGGCATAAAGTGCTTTTCGTAGCCCGACGTTGACTGATCTTCCTCTGATGAGCTCAAGCAATCTTCCCCGTTCTCCTCCTTCCTGTCCCTCTCCTCTTCGGAGTCAACCATTTTGCTGTACTCTTCTCTTTCGTATCTATGGTCTACCCTGTGACACTCCTCTGGGACAGCTTCCTCCCTCTTATCGTCTTGACTGTCCATCTGTGAACACTCATCTCCGATCACTGGCCTTGTTAATCCTTCAGGGTCGGAGGCTTTTTCCAGGGAGGACTTAATAACCCTGCTTCGGATTTCCACAACCTCCAACAAAGAGATCTTGGGATGTAGCTCAAAGAGGGGAATGCAGATCCAACCCAAAGAGTCACTAATCTATTGGAGATCAAAGACAGAACCAATATTTAGCCAGGCTCTTCTGTTATGTTTTGGTTATACACAATCCAACTAGTACTTGACAACCTAACGTGAATTGTAGTTGTAAATGGGATAAGGTGATACCATTGGATTAGCAAAATAATAATATAACTCAAGAACAACAATCAGTTTAAATCATTTTCTGACATACTGTAAGAAGACAAATTAGCAATTTCTTTGTCAATCTCTTACCAGGTGCTTGTTTTTGAAAATGTTGCTGTTACGGGCATCTGGCACTTTGTAATAGAAACTTGGAAGACACGCTTTGTTCTCTCGCCCAAAAATACTAAGAGACAAAAGGGATTAGAAACAAAAAACAGTATAAGACACCCATATTCAAAAAGAAAATATGAACATGAACTGTCATACAAATATGTATAGAGGATATACATATTTATACATATTTGTATACATATTTGTATATTTGTATTATTGTATTTGGGATTGTTGGAAACGTTATTGCGATCTCTCTGGCTGTACAAACACATATAAAAATTGACATTAAAGTTGACTTTGGACTTACTAGCTTCAATATTCACACATTGGATAACACCAATACATGATGTATAACAGCTATGCATAACTCAGAGGACAATATAGGTTGAGCAATATGAAAAAAAACAATGACAAGTTGTTAAAGATGAATATCTTACCTGCATAAGGCAATGACGAAGCATATCACAACCACAGAAAGGACTACAAGCACAATTGGTAATATTCGGCGGGCTGCAAAAGAGAGTGAATGGGGGGATTAAAGCCAGTAATGTGACGGACCAACCTGTTATGGTTTAAGAATAATCAAATGACACCTCTCAAAATGGCTAATCACATTCAAAAAGAAAAATAATTGAGATGTGAAGCAATACCGTAATCTTCACGGTGTTTCGTTTTGAACTTTACGGTGGCATTTGCTCCGGGCCCGGCTGCCGTCACGGCTCTTATTCGCACCTCATAGTCCTGCTCTGGAGTGAGATTCTCCAGCTTATAAGTATTTTTATGCTGTGGAGATGCACTCGCATTGTGCACTAGAAAAGAAAAATCATTTGAGGTAAAGTTAGTGACCAGATAATCACCAAAGTATATCATTACTCTAGCATGATTAATTATATTTATTTTAATATATTCATCATTATTTTATACATTCAATAAATAAGTTTAACAGAACCAATTCAAGAGTTGGGATCGATTTTGACATTCAACTCATCACTTTAACAATGCTAACATGCTGATATTGTTTAGCATTTTCCACATTTAGTAAAGCGGGCTAACAGTTGCACTTAGCACAGTAGTGCAGCTATGGCAGGTGGGGGTGTCATTAGTGTTTCAGGTATGTAGCCATAAACCACATTTGGGCAACTTATATTGCTAGATGAAACGTTGTTTTTTGAAAATGAATGTGTGCATTGCATTCCATCAAATCATTGTTCTTGGCAAACATCACTGGAGATTCACGCTTTTACCCTTTGCTATATATTATTGCTGTGTAGCCTACCGGTTTGTATGTGTACTCCACTGTATACAAATATTTGGTAGTGCAGGATCACCCCACGCTGTTTGGATAGAGGAACAGACTCCCAAAACAAGGTCACTTGAGTGGCAGCAATCGAGAACACCTTAAATGATGGCACTGCGGAGGGGGCTGAAATTATACAGAGAGAAGTACATGATAGTTACAAGTCCAGTGTATTTGATGAGAAGAGACAACATGTTTTATTGAAATAAACTGTAATATTTAAATAAAGACAGCTGAAAAAAATGCTAAAATACTTACATCCTTCAAGTGAATATCGAATAACGGATGAAATGTGATGGACTTCACTGCCATGTGATAAAGTGAACAGTGACACTTGGTACGGGGTGTACTTTTTATATTGACCTGCAGATGGAGACACACACCAGAGTTCAACAGGCAATCATAGAGTGGTGATTATTATTGAGAGGTGGATAAGCGACAACATTTTTTCTTCAATTAAGATCATCAAGTAAAAGTTGATTGCTAAATGTAATGGCTGTAGAATAATTATACCATGTGCATTTAGATTGGTTCTATATAAGCCGTGCTTTACAACACAATCCTGTCAGCCACCCGGTCATGATCCCCTTCTCACAATAAAAGCCCTGGTCATACAAGCTAAATCTCTGCTTACCAGAGAGTTTGCAATGAGGCAACTCAACAAATTGCCACAGTAGATATCCCAATGCAAGGGAACAACCAGAGCAATGTGAACAAGCCTGCTTATTAATGCTACTAGTATTTTAGCAGGGGGATTTAGTACTTTGGGATCTTTACAGATGTTCCTTGATTTGGACAGTAACAGCAGCCATGTTGTTACAGATACAGTGGAGGAAATAAATATAAGATAGAACTTGATTTGCATTTAACTGTGGGAAATAAGTATTTGATCCCCTTGTGACCGACAATAATTCTGGCTCCAACAGATCGGTTACATAAGTCCTCTTCTTTTAAAAAAGTACTCCTAATATCAACTTGTTTGCCTGTATAAAAGAAACCTGTCCACAGAATCAATCAATCCGATTCCAACCTCTCCACCATGGGCAAGACTAAAGAGCTGTCTAAGGACCTCAGGGACATCATTTAGACCTGCACAAGGCTGGGATCGGCTACACGACCATCAGAAAGCAGCTTGGTGAGAAGGAGACAACTGTTGGGGCGATTATTCAGAAGAAGAATGTGTGTGTTTCTAAATGGAAGTAACACAAAATGAGCATCAATTGCCCTCGGTCTGGGGCTCCACACAAGATCTCGCCCCGTGGGGTATTGATAATCATGAGAAAGGTGAGGTATCAGCTTAGAACTGCACAGGAGGAACTTGTTAATGATCTCAAGGCAGCTGGGACCACAGTGACCAAGAAAACTATTGGTAACACACTACACCATAATGGATGAAATCCTGCAGCGCCGCACGCAAGGTCCCCCTCCTCAAGAAGGCAGATAGAAGGCCCATCTGAAGTTTGCCAATGAACATCTGAAGGATTCAGAGAAGGCATGGGAAAAGATGATGTGGTCAGATGAAACACAAATGTTGATCTTTGGCATCAACTCGACCCGCCGTGTTTGGAGGAAGAGAAATGCTGACTATAACCCCCAGCACACCATCCCCACGTCAAGCATGGAGGTGGAAACATCATGCTTTGGGGGTGTTTCTCTGCTAAAGGGACAGGAAGACTTCCCTCATCGAGGAGAGGATGTCCGGGGTCATGTACCGTACTCAGCCAGGACACTGAAAACGGGTCATGGATGGGTCTTCCAGCAGGATGATAAACCTGAACATACGGACAAGGCAGCACAGGATTAGCTAAAGAAGAAGTACATGTAGGTGATGGAGGGGCCTAGCCAGTCCCCGGACCGTAATCCCATAGAAAATCTGTGGAGGGATCTGAAGTTTCGAGAGGCCAAGCATCAGCCTAAACACCGGAAGGATTTGGAGAGGATCTTCAGAGAGGAGTGGACCACAATCCTCCCTGAGATGACCTCTGTGTGTCCAACAAGGGTTTCTCCACCAAGTACTAAGACATGTTTTGCGAGGGGATCAAATACTTATTTCCCACAGTTAAATGCAAATCAATTTTTATTTTTGATATAACGTCATTTTCTGGATTTTCTTTTTGATATTCTTCCTCTCACTGTTCATATAAACCTACCATTAAAATGACAGACTGTTCATTTCTTTGTAAGTGGGTAAACTTACAAAATATGCAGGGGATCAAATATTAAACTTATTTCCTCCAGTGTATATATAACAACAAGTAGATTCATCTTTATGGTCAAATAAAAATCAATATTTGTTTGGAAACAAATGCAGTTTGATTGCAGCACAAAGAATACTACTTTGAAGTGTATTTCTAATTGAAATGAATGGTCTGTATTGCTTTCTAGGGCTTCTCAATCAGACGTTTGAAAGATCGAGGCAGCATTGTTGCATGTTGTATTACTATAAACATATCCAAAATAAACTGACCTTTAAAAAGGGCTGTTGTTTGGTTTGTGGTAGCTTTGACCCAATCAAATCCTTGGCCTGGAGGACAGCCAGCTTGTTTGTATTGCACCACATGTTCCTTCAGGTTGTCTGAGGGCTGAGAGGGTGAATCCCAGGATACAGTGAGGTTCTCTTCATTCATCTCAACGTGAATAGCTTGATCTGTTTTCTCTTTACCTTAGAAAGACACAAATGCTTTGTTATTTGATTTTGATAATACAAATATTCTTTCAATTACCTTATTTTACAAAGCTGCTCAAAGTGAATTTTACTGAAGAACCAAAAAAAGCCTAGATTTAATTGAGAAATGTTTAAGATATTTTATATATTGTGTCAATTATTCCATATTTGAAAAACTGACTTGTTTTGATCTTACAATAAATGACCTTTGATGATATGTATCTACTTTTAGCACATATTCTATCAAAGTTACATACTTTTCATTCTAATTATGGCTTGAAACATTTGAGTGTGTAGTGCGTTTCAACAGAAAATTATATAGATTCTGTTTATGCGAGAGATGACTAGATTTAAAAGAGATTGGCAAGAATTTCTGATTATGAGAAGAAAGCAAAATGGACTTACTCAACTGTCAGTAAGGAGCGCTAAGCCGACGTGTTAAAAACTCAAGCGTTAGTTAAATAATAATTAAAGATGGCTAGTGACAGTAATGTTTTAGTTGTTTTATCAAGCCTTCAAAAAATATGAAATAGGAAAGGTGAGTATGGTTTACATTTGTGATAAACAATATTATTTAACTTTAGTTCGGACCGTTAATCACAGTGATGTGATGTACACTGTGCATCTATATACTACTGGTAATGGCATTCTAAATCATCACATTTCTGCAGTATGCAGTACATGCTTATTGAGTATGAAGTATGCAGTATGTCAACAGTGATTTCAAACACAGCCACAGTATGGGAGATCAAAAGATACCTGGTATCGGCAAAGTGAGGTAAGACGGCACCGTGGCCCCCTGAGCATTGTAGGCAGATACACTGACTGAGGATACGTCCTTTAGAGAGGACGTGAGGTGGCATTGTATCTCCTCACACACCAATAAGCCCTTTGGCTCAGCTGTAGACACATTCAGGAACACCAGAGTGCCGTTGTAAGACAGTCTGGCTTCATATCCCAGAATTAGACCACAAGTCGGAGGAAGTTTCTTGATAGGGCGTGGAGAAAGACAGGTTAGCCACAGAAAGTCTGGATAAAGTGAGCCTGTGGTTCTTTATTTCAGTGAGAGAATAATGATTGTATGTAATTGTTTACCTACCTTCCAGGTCAAAGCACAGACAGAGCCTTGCTGAGTTATGCCACAGTCCTGCCATAGATCCAGCACTCCAACAGGGGCTAAAGAAGGGAGGACCAAATAAGAGACCAGAAAGAAAATTACAAAATTAAAACCTAGTGCAGGTTTTCTGAATTCCTTGGTTCAGTTTTTGCAGGTAAAATGTTAATTTTGTTAAGTAGGGGGGATGATACCGGTGGGGTAAATTAGAGGAGACCTCTTTGTTTGATCTTTGCATTATAACTGTCTCCATTAAACACATAAGTAAATATCTGTTAAGTGAATGTCTTCCAATTGGTTCACTCAAGCCGCTGCAAGAAACAACACAACTTTACGGTTTCATAACTGTATCTTACACAGTCACAACACCTGAACAATTACTCAAAACCCCTTCTGTGGTAGTTTCAGCTACAGTAAGTGTTTACAGGAGTACATTTTGTGATGATGACACAAACACAAAGACTAAAGTTAAAAAAACAATACCATCATCAGCAGTACTTTGTGCAATGACAATAAAGTTGAATCTAATCTAATCTAACAATCTTCTAATCTTAACGCCTCAGAAAAAAAAAATGTTATTCACAAAATGTCAAACTGTTTTTTAACTCAACAGTAGAACAAAAACAAAAACAAAAACAAACTGGACATAATGGACCCACCGGTCTCTGTGCTTCGTAATCTCTGGATTGCACTCCAGTCGCTCTTCAAGCCTTTGCCACAGGAACAACAAACTTGAAGTTCATAGACAGTGCTGGGCTGGGGATCGTCCATTGTATAGCTGAGATCATTCTCATCCTCATCCTGTGTAGAGAGAGAGGGGGGGGGGGGGGGGAGTTTAAGCATTCATTCAGTTGACATAGCTTTAGTCAATCGACAATTCCAAATGTTTGAGGTGAAGAAAAGGAAAGTAGTGAAAGATAAAACCTAAACCAGACACCTCATGCCAGTCTTGTTCTGCCTCAGTCCGATATCGGACATCACAATGTCTCAAAGAGAGCTGCTCATCACAGGTGAAAGTCCAGTCAATTTTGAAGGACTCTTGATGCGATGCAACTTTTGGAGGGGGCAGCTTGCCTAGAAAAAAAGACATATACACAAAAACAATCCAATATGAAGTATCACTTCAATCTAAATCAGTCATTTCAAGATTAATATTAGGAGTGACAAAAGTCAGTACCAACTTTTCCCCCATAAATAGGTAAACAATGGTCATAATGGTTGGCTTCAAATACTATTATTATTATAATAATAATTATTATTATTACTGCTGATAGTGGCCTTGTCTGTATTCAAACACGAGAACGTTCAAGACTGACTCACGGATATTTTCAGTATTGAGTATTGAGTATGGAGATTTAGCAGAACCATACTGGTTCTTAGCCTGGACCCAAACACGAAGTTTCCCGTGGTTGTATTGTTCGCGACAGATAATCCAATCCGAAGTGTTAGCACTGATCCCCTGCCTCTCCCTGGAAAAGAGGAAAAGACAAGAGGTTTAAAACACATTTTATCAACATTTTTAAAGTTGTCAGATGACATGACATTGAATATGTTAGTTTGTGTTTACTCGCTATCTGCTGGCTCCCAGTGCAGGCTGTACTCTGTGGAGTTCCGAGGGTCCAACCCGGGATTACAGTGGATATCTACGCAATTGTTTTTCTCACCACATGGGATAGAGCACTCAGGAGGAGAGGGAGCAACAGGAGGAGCTGTAAGAATAAACAGGATAAGGGATACAACCAAAAGTGAAAAACTCTGTTCAAAGTATATTCCTATACAAATATCTCATTTTGAAACGAAAAGTGTTTCAACTGAAACTGACCATTATCATTTTCACAAAAGTAGGAGCTGTTGAATTAGGCTGTGTTAGGTTAGTGTATGAGAAAAAATAGGAATGTAGAACTCCAACCATGTCATCAGAAAGACAGGTGCTTCATTACTCTTAAACACCACTTAACACGTGTTGTATGAAGTGCTCCTTAAGCATTATACTGTCCTGAACAATACATGCCATGCCAAAATGGAAGCATCAGTCACAATAGGGGAATATACTGTGACAGACTTCCAGGATATCGTGAGTAAAAAAAAAAGTCATTTTCAAAGAAACATTCAAATAAAAACAGTTCAAGCTTTTTAAAAAACTCTCCATAGTTCATTCCAGTCAAAACATCCAGTATATATTTACTGTCAGTTTGAGCACTTTTACCAGTGCAATTTAAATATGAATTCTTATTACTATTCATTAGTGTTTTCGTCAGATAGTTTTAATTTTCAAAACAGTAAAGAGATGGCCAGTGAATAGCTGATAGAGAATATAAGAAAGCACCAGAAAGCAACATGTGAATGTTCTTCACCACAAGAAAAGTACAGAGATCTAAACACTCTTACGTGTATCCGCCCATACCCACAAACTCACTCACACCTTTTTTTACATTGAAATTATTGCTCAAAAACGTTTCAGTTATTATCAAATAAATGCCTGTGCACCGCATCTTGCGAGGAAGAGCACCAACTTTAACATTAACAGGAAATGAGGCCTTGTTTAGGTCTGTGCCCAAATGCAACGTTCCTTTGTAACCACTTCCTTCTTCTAAAGAAGATACATTAATGCCAGATCATACTGAAGTCAACATTTTTCTCGGCATGTTTTGGTACAAATAGCCCTTCGTCAAAACATGTAAAGCTTGATGTAATGCCTTTAGTGTAAGCACAACATCCCATCAGGGAAATGTATTGTTGTAGCTGGTTGAATTTGAGCTAGTTTGACAAACTTTACTTTATCCAACCTTTGGTATTTAGGTTTTAAACACAACGTAATGACAAGCAGATCATTTATTTAGTAAGTGAACAATACTAGGCGGCGAAGTAGGAAGTCTAATAGATCTTATAAATAAATGTAGTGGACTAAATTGGCAATATTTTCTCTACATATAGGGTAGTCAATTTATACATTAGAAAAAACACACACAGAGTAACAAAAGCACAGTAAAAATATGATGGAAATGAAGAATTTAGCATATACATAATTTAATTTACATAGCAAAAACACAAAATAAGCCTACCTTGAGCAAGACAATTTAGCAGGTTGGCCAACAAAATGGAAAGAAGCGACCCTGTCCAAAGTGTGGCCATTACATTTGGACCCAGACCTTTAGTGCCTGTACAAATAATACACATATATACATATGAATACACAGAAAATGTATCATCCACAGAAGGGGCAACATTCAACATGTATTTAAAAAAAGCATTTGAGTATTTATTCGGGTTGTATGTAGTGAGTCATAATCACGAGCACGTGCATCGAAACGCTGTACATTGTGAACTTGTACATAAATAACATACATGCGGACAGTCCCGTTATATGTACTGTAACGTTAGTGAGTTTATGCATACGTAGTAACGGTATATAGTTAATACATAAAGGCACAGCGGCAACAGTCCAAATACTAAGTGAAAGTTGCGCAAAACCGTAGTTCGTATCTGAATTTTGTTACATTTAAAGTGACATGTTTAAAGATGCTTAGTGATTCAATATAACTTCAAAACATTTACCTCGTTATGAGACACGCTTGAGTGTCTGTCGTGCGTCCCGCAGCCATATACAACCTTGTTTCAAAGTTTGTTGTGAAGTTTAAAATGTTCAGGTTTTACCACCGGTGCCTCATCCCGATGGGTCGCCACGCCCCTTTCTGGAAATGCCGTGACGTAAACAGACTTTTACACTTCCTGCACTGTCTGCTGCAGGTCCAAAACAATCAGAGGGAGAAGTACTCAGTAGGCTACTACTTGTAAAAGTAGAAGTACCAAACTGTAGGAATACCTCGTTACAGGTAAAAGTCCTGCAATATAAATGTTACTCAAGTAAAAGTACAACTTTCAAAATATACTTCAGTAAAAGTACTCATTGTGCAAATTGGCCCATTTCAGAATTATATATGATATGTTTTGATTATAATTATTGATGCATTCATGTGTTTATCAAAGCTGGTAAAGGTGGAGCTAGTTTAAATACTTTGTATACTGCAGGATAACTTGTAAATGTATCACCAACTAAAGTATTTTTTAAGTGTTGTTTATATTTGTATCTTATTTATCAAAATCTGCAAAGAAACTAAAGGTATAAAATATGAAGAGGATTTAAAGTGCACTTTACCTCTGAATTGAAGTGGGGTTGAAGTACAAAGTAGCAAAACATTGAAATACTCAAGTAAGGTACAAGTATCTCAAAATTGTACTTAAGTACTGGGACGGGTCTGTTTTTCATGTTTTATGTTTATTTTATTATCTTTGCTTTTTAATGACTGTTTTTCAATTGTATAATGTGTTTCCGCTGCACTATTTCTTAATGCTCTTTCATTTTTGTCAAGCACTTTGAATTACCTTGTGTTGAAAGGTGCTATATAAACAAACTTCACTTGCCTTGAGTTACTTAGTTACCTTACGCCCCTAAAATCATTTAATATCATATCGAAACAACACTGGTGACTTTTGTCTTAGCTTTTGTGATAATAAACCTCACCAGATATCACAGTAACTGATAAGAGCTCACTTGAAACTCACTGCACAGTATCAATGGAGTGAAGTAAATAAGTACATTTAATCAAGTGCTGCATGACACTTAAGTACAATTTTGAGGGACTTTTACTTTACTTGGGTATTTCTATTTGTTGGTACTTTGTACTTCTACCCCTCTAAAGTTCAGAGGTAAATCTTATACTTTTAGTTTTAGTTACTTTGGAGATTTTGTTCAATGATGTGAAAATATAATCAACACTTAATAAGACTTTAGTTACAGCTGGAGTAACTCTACCTTTACCACATTAGATCACACTCTAATGCATCAATAATTATAATCAAAACATATGAACATGCTGCTTAAGATTAATTTTAAAGAACTTTGACTCATTTAAAGATAGATACTTGCTGGTCAACAAAGAATAGTTTGAAAAATATATAGACTTGTGATTAATTGTAATTGTTCTGTAGTGTATTCTATTCCTTTTTAGTATTGTTTCTTTGTTGCTCTCCAAATAATGTCTCATCTATTGATCTTGTGACCTTTTGGAACCACTTCACTAAAAGGGAAGCATTCTCTACAAATGCAAAATACCAACAATCTACAGACGCAGAAAAACGTTTATTACAATGTGTGTGACAATTATTGGACAAGACAAAACTGCTTGGTTCAAGACTAATAATTAAGGCTGTTCATTTGTAACCATAAAATAATATGTAAACATTTAAAACACATGGCAGCCCTTTCCTTACAATTCAAAGAAAGAACAAATTAAACAGTTCACAATAGTTTAACTCAATAAAGAATGTCTTAAATGCATGACAAGTGGAAAAAAAGGAGTGTGTGTCTGTTTGTGTACTTGTGTATGTCTGCCAGTTTGTTCACTCATATGGCGAAGGTTGACTCAGCACAGGGAGCTGATCTCGCTCTTGCTGCAGCCCCACTTGCAGCAGGCATTGGACAGGCCCACCACCACGTCCCGGCCCTTGCGGTCAGCCTTGCGTAGGGCTTGCAGGATTTCTTCAGTGATGAAAGAGCGGGCTGACCTGCTGAACACTCCCTCATGGCTGTCTGTAGTGGTGAAGCTCAGATCTCTGTTCCTCTGGAGGAGACTCTCCACCACAGGATTTTGAATCAAGCCCTCCGAGGACTCCATCTGACTGGAGCTGAATGGGTCCTCTGAATCATCTGCAGCAGCAAAACAAGGAATTACAAAAAACATACTTGCATTTCTCTTCAATATCGAGATGAAATAATAGTTTGTTATTAAGATGGCATGATTTGAAAATAGAGTAATTAATCCCCGGAACGTTTCTGGGGAAATAGCAAACGATAAACAAAAATTAAGCTAGTGCACAGTCAAAAGCTCAAAATAACAATTTTGGGGTTCAAGATAACCCTTCTAAGGACGGTGCAAATGAAAATATAGCTCTACATTCCATATAATGTAAACACTGACTAAGCCAATTATACCACACAGTATGACCGTTCAATACAAATGTAAGTAATATTTTCTTCATATCTGCATTTAAAATAAAATCATAATGCCACATGTGTTTCTGCCAAATTACACACAATCACAAATGAGCATAAGATGGTAAAGAAACATAATCATGGGCATACATTAAATCTACAGAAATACTGAAATAAATTGTAATATTGATACCTCTGATTTAATTTGATGACTCAAACATACAACTAAAGCATATTTTAGTTACCAGATAAAATCATATACGTAATCATCAGATACAACCCTAACTGTGATGGTAGAGACCTAACAAGGTCAATGATGGATGTAGTGCCCTCAGCCTCTCACCTGAACTCCTGAGTGAGCGTCTCCATCTAGAGCCTCCACAGGTGAAGATGACTGCCCGGATGAACTCACGGCCACATAGCTTCACTCCATATGTTGGGACGTCAATGGGCTGAACCCCAGCCACCAGCAGACACACAGCCAGTACCACTGCTTTCCACATAGTACCACAAGGAAATACAGCAAAAATAGAAATGGTAAAAATTACAGGAGGTTCTTTGCTTCAAGCAACACTTGGATTTCTGTCTCCCTGTTTGCAAGAGCTATGCCTTTCTAGCTGACCCAGGTGTGGTTTATAAAGGGGTTGAAGCCCTGCATGGTAGACATGCAGTGCATGCAGGACTTTGCTGTAACAGATTTGAAAAAGAGATACAGTCACAGACCTTTATGGAGACAAAAGGAAGACCAAAGGTGGCATAATTACTGAATATGCCAGAGGCCTGATGATAAAATTGTGTTTCATCATGAGAAGCATTTCTGTCACCTTTAATGTCCCTTAGTTTAAACTTTACCTACATTTTATATACAGTTTCAATCCAAATGTAAGAAATATCTGACCCTGTGACATAAAGAACGTTTAAAAAGCAAACCTGTCCCAATACGTTCTGTAAAGGCATGGCACTTTAAGATAAAGGCCATACATTTTTCTATATATTTTAACCCTAAAAATGGCTAAATTAACGCTATAATGTCTAATTTCCCCACCTTAGATGTTTTTGAAAGATGCAAAGATGTTCTAACTGTTAAATAAATGAGTCATTTTGAAAAAGATACCACATCATATTTGAAAAGTTAAATAAAATACAAATTTAAAAAACATATGCCATTGCCTGAACACATGAATGAACCTTTCCAGCCAAACTACACATGTTGCATGAGTTTCCCCGATAAGATTTAACATTTGCTGACATCACTATAGGGTTTCATTAAGGCCATTGTGACTGATATCACAATTATTTACATATTATTTATATCCGCTTGGCCATAATGAATCTACGTAAGACCCTGCATGACTTCATTTATGCATAATTTTTCCATTCTCTTGAAAATTGCTTATTGAGTCATCATCTCTTTGCCAAAAGGTGAACTGGGAGGACTGAGACAGGACCAGTGACATTTTCAAAGGTAGATAACATAGAAGTCTTATTATGAGTCAGACAAAAATAAAACACATTTTTATCTGTGTATCCACATAGTCAAAGGTCGTTCGTTCAGGAAATTACAATGGGGATGATGAATTTGTAATTAATGTGACGATCGCAAGCAAACAATGGCATTTTATGAGGGTGTCCACCCTGATATTCCTTACCACAGTGTCACAGGTGACCTGAGGAAGTCATGGGAGCAATGTGAAAATCAATGGCCCATACAAATGTGTAGTGTATTAACCTCTATGGTATTAACACTGCACTAGATAAATGTATATATTCCTAAATTGTATATAATTTGATTTATTTGTTTACTTTTAAATAATGTACAAACACTTTTCTTTTTTAATATACTGCAGGTGTTATCCTTTAATATGCACTGTTGTATGGCTGCTGCATAACTAAATGAAATTGCATAACTGGTAACTGTTGGCTGTTCACACTTCAGTTGTTAAACCAGAAATACAATCTGATGCATGACAATGTTCAAAAGGGTCTTCTTTGCTAAATAAATCTAAGGCATAACAGAAACAGAGTTTAAAGTTTACAATATGTCAGAAGAGGCAAATAGTCAAACTGCTTGGATATGAGGGCATTCAATGAATGAGCTTGGTTACAATTAATCCAGGTGTACCAGACCCATCATCACCATCATCCCCAAAGACAAGAGGATAGGCTATGGAGAGTCGGTTTTACAATTTAAATAGAGTTACTATGATAATGACACTATCAAATCACTAACTGGAGAATTTGGATAAGCACTCAGATGAACCTATTACTTTCCCTGACATAGCATCCGCCTTACTCGTACGAAAATGATGTGTGATTGACAGGGATGTTCCACAAATGGGCGTGGAAGGCTTTGTAGTAGAAATTCGCTGCTCCTGTGACTTTAAGACTATTTGGCAGCACTCAGCCAATCAGAGCGACGGAGGGGGAGGGAAGGGAGCGGGTGGGTAGCAACAGTTGCCCTGGTGAGGACGAAGCGCCATAGCCACGGTAGCCCTGGCGACAAGAACCCAGCAACGAGAATCAACAACAACAACAACTGAATCCGCCATAAAAATAAAAGAAGACAATTTACCGGTGGGAAATACACACGTGGATACAGAGGTGAAGCTCTTTACATATAGAATATTTTATGTCCAATATTGCTTCAACTGAATTGTGCTATTGCTATTTCCCTTGTTGTTTCAGTAGCCATAACAGGCAACTGCCTCCTAGTGTTAGCTGAAGTTAGCCTGAAAGCTAGCCGTCGTATTGATAATAATGCGAGTCCGTTTCTTGAACGGGGTAGTTCCTGTCCGCTACTCATTCGAGTGACACTGGATTGAGCTTGCCATGACGACGCAGCCACAGATGCATACTCAAGCAGGCCGTTGTTATGGCGATGTCAAATGCAAAAGGCACAAAATGGCGGTTGTTGTAGAGACCAGTTAGCTTGCTGTCTGTGTTACCTTGCTGGAAAGCTAGGTCTGTCACGACAGACTTGTGCTTGCTACTGCTTACAATTAACCACAACACGTAGCTGTAACGTGTAACACTGTTTTTGTACGATAATGAAATGTACGTGCATTCTACGGCTGTCTAATATGGTATGGCTGTGTAATATGGGAGGTTTTTTTCCAGCAAACCGGCATAAAACCTTGTCCCTGTGTACATGACGTTGCCTACCCAAAAGGTAGATCAAATTCGGACAGTCAAGTTAAAAGTGTATCTAGATTGGGTTTAGTGTTTATTTGGAAGCAGATTTGGACAAATAGCTGTTGGAGAAATATCGATAATAAAGTAGAAAGCAAGAGGCAGGTGTCGGACATTTCATATCCGAGGGGCGTGGTGAAGGAAGACGTTTTGCAGGTGCTCTGCAGGTCCGAATTCAGTTTAACTTGTTGTTTTAATGAACTGCTATCTGAGTGTTAAAGATTGGCTATTAACATCAGCACTAAAAAACACATTTGTAGACACAGATTTAGTTCATTATAAACCTTCCCACCGGTCTTCAGTCAATTAAACAACGATAAAAAAGGCAGGAGGGGTATAAAATAGTATCAATTATATTGTATACGTCACAAATACACAAATTAAGGGCAATAATGGGATCTCCTCGTAAATGTGTGTGACAAAACTCATTTTCAACAGAATGCATTGCAGTATTAGTTCAACCGTGTGATTTTCCCACACAGTAGTGCCTGTGTTCAATGGCCATAGGATGTGTGATCACATTACAGGTAATGAGAAACCGAAATGCCTGTTCCCGTCAATGCTCCTCCCCCACATTTCCCCATCAGCTGCTCCACCAACAGGTCAGCTACAGTAGTTCTTAGAAAAGGAATAAGGAGCATCTGATGTTGATCTCTATTTTCCCAAACTATTTATACTTTTGTGCAACCAACATAAAATGTTAAAGTATTGTCATCAATGTCATTTTACAAGATGGACCCCCAACTCCAAAATAGAATGAATGACTCAATACTACTTGTTAAACATTTCAAAGTTAAGGGAATACAAGCAGCTGTAATTCACTACAGTTTCTTCTGCTCTCCTCTCCGAAAGTCTGAAATTGTATCCCTCTTTCCTTTGAAACTCTTACTAGCACTCTGTCCCCTGCCCCGTGTCAGTCTGAATGATTATATAGTGGATTGGAATACAAACTGACATCTAGCTATTCTGACCAAATAGGAAATAAACCGTTCCAGTCCCGGTTTTCAGTCTGGAACATTCTGATCCTCCCTTATTGATAGCAGTTAATGCCTGTTTCTTTTTTCTAGGGTGATTCCCAGCTCCTGCAATGGCCACCTCAGGCTACGTAGGTGAGATCCAGCCAGCAGCCCAACCCCAGGGGGCCGTAGTAACCATCACATCGGGGCAACCTGACGCCAGTTCTACCCCTGCAACCTCCCCGCAGTTTCTGGCTGAGATTCAGACCGCTGTGGCCGCTCCCACTGTTCTCACACAAACGGGCCAAACTACTCCCCCTGATCAAGCCCTCTCCATCAGCTCTCCGGAGCCTGCAGATGGTTCCCAAGCCCAGTCCAACGCTCAAGCCCAGCCTCCTCAGACACAATACGTGACCGCAGAGATCCAGGGCTCCCCTTCACAGTCTGGAAATGCTCAAAGCACCCCTCAGTACATTGTTGTTACAGTCACAGGTAAGTCTGAAACTGGGGCAGTTCAGGGTCTGCACTTTACCGTATTAATCCACATTTGAATGGTTACTCCTCATAAAAAAGGAGCAGCTTAGAAACGTTTATTAATATAAAATATGATTGAAGAAATATGTGTACATTATTTTAAAGAATCAAAACTTATCAAATTGAATGACTTCTTATTGTTGCCTTTCTACAACATTTCTTGTCATATTTATTTATTCTTTGTTTAATCAGATGGTTTCATTGAGATTAATATCTATTTTCTAAGAAAGACATGAGAACAAAACACATTCACAAGTACAGAAACAACACAGACAGATTCAACACCACTACACAATAACAAGGACAACTGTTATGGATACTTTTGCCTGAATGGTGAAATGAACGAAATGTGAACCTACAAACATTGAATTATATCAACAGCTTCATTCAAAGTTAAATAATGTATCAAATTTGAATGTATTAACATTCCCTCTATGTCTCACAGAGGGCTCCCTTCACTCCTGTGACAGCGTGTCGGACTCTAGCCCCCCCCCAGCTGTGGTGCAAACAGGAGTTCCCACGCAGGTTGTTCAACAGGTTCAGTCAGCTCAACAGGTAAAATAATAATACTATAATATAACTATAGTATCACAATAATACACATTATAACACAACAACAAATTAATATGTCCTTCACTCTTAAAACGATATAGTATGTTTATCTCTGCAGAGATCTGTGGTGCAGGCTACTTCTCAGATAGCCAAGACTGAGCCCGGTACACAGCTCAGTGTCACCAGCCTGCAACCTGTTCATATCGGCCAGGAGGTAAGTCAAACACACACAGTAACACAACTCATCATTGGTGATAAATAGGACAATAATGTGTACTGTCAGTGACAAATATTAACATGGAATACAAGCAAACACATTTCTCATATCTTTCACTTTGAAAGTTGATCACATGTGACATCAAAACTTTCCAACTTCCTCACATTTTGACTTAGTATTAGTCAATTTATCACATCTTTGGTGGAACCTGCCTCTGCCTCAGTTCCTCCCTAGCACCGTGCTGACAGCATTAGTCAGGGATAGGAACCTTGAAGAATGTCTGCAGCAACATGAGATAGGACAGGCAGAGTTCCAGGCCGAGGCTTCAGCAGACTACATAAGAGAATGCTGCGGCACACCCCTCTACCTTCCCTTGGAGCTCCTTCAGTATTACCAATCACTGTACTGGCTCTCTGTGGCTGCGGAGAAAGAGATAGGAGCCCAACCTGCAGTCACAAACTCAGGCCCATATCAGCCACCACTGCAGACTACAACTGCCACTTTCCAAGTAGGTCAGGGACACTGCTGTGTAGTTAAGGGAACAGAGAGGCTGTCTGAAACTAAGAAATGAATTCATTTTGTAATAATTGATATGTTTGAACTAAAAGGGCAAATATTTATGGGATTTTTTGTGTGTGCTCACTCTTAAGGTTCAGCAGCAGCTCACACCAGTGCCCGTGCAACATGTGTACGCCAATCAAGTGCAGTATGTGGAAGGAGAAGAAACCAGCTACACAACAAGCACTATGTCAGTATATATTTGGGTCCATTATTATCTAACGTATGTCCAGACAGAATTTTTTAAGCCAAACAAAGTGTAAAAAAATAGATCATGATAGTGAGATACTTGCTTAAGTTGCATAGTAATACAAATAAAGAATAATGACAAGAACAAGATGGTAAAACATTTGGAGCCATCCATTGGTGTTTACATACCTAGGGGGTTTATGGTCATAATGCCATGACCATGGGACAGGAGAACACCTTTTTTGTAGATTCCAGGAACAATTCTGTCCAGAACTATGCCATTTGCTACCTACCTGACTAGCGGACTTTACTGTGAGCTGGTTTGCTGATTTATTATTTGAACATTTGCTGTAAAAGGTTACCTGCCATACTTTCTAAAACCAATCTACTGTTGACTGGAATAGCTGAATCATGGTGACACCATCAGCTGGTCGGGACAGGCCTGTTGACACTGCTGCAACGATCTAAAGATAATGGTCAAACTGTTCTGAACTATGCTTAAATGTTTTAATTTGTCCACCAGTTTACTATGCTTCTAAAATGATTTGTCTGTATGTCTTTCATCCAGCCGGTCGAGCGCCTTTCCCTACACTGACACGCCGCTGTACACCCAGACCACAGCTGCCCAGTATTATGACAGTCAAACAGCTTCTGTCTCACAGGCCTCCCCTGGCACACCTCTAACCGTCTCTGTGACTGCTGGCACAACAGGGGGGGTGTCCATGTTTGTTGCCCAGCCCACCAGTGCAGCAGGGGGAGGGGCCACAGTGGTGACCACAGGTGGCACCACCAATGGGGCAGGGGATGGGGCAGGAACCAACGGTGGCGCAGCAGGCAGCTATGTGATCCAGGGGGGGTACATGCTGGGCAGCAGCAGCACAGGGACAGCTGGCAACAGTCAGAGCTACTCTCACACCGCCCGCACCTCTCCAGCCACTGTGAGTATTACAGAGGGCGAGGAGGGTAGCGTGCCGTCGGCAGACAAGAAGGTATGCAGAGGCGCCAAGCGCAGACATTTTCTTATTTTGTTCTCATCCACACAACCCTTTGCTTGGGCATACTGATGATGTCATAGTTTTGTCCAGTCGAAAGCACAATTTAAAAAATTGAGATTTGGACTCGAGATGTACCAAAAAGGTGCTTAATTGATCAAACACTCTGCTCACTTTTTATTTTATTTACAACATGCCTTTTTGTTTGATTTCAGCACATTTTTGCAGATAAAAATAATCTGACATTCATAATATTAGTATTAAACTGTTGGCACTGTTATATTCCAGTGGTGGTTGCCTAGGATTCCAAAAGTCCAACTTTTTCTAATGAAATATTTTTGCTTCAATCCATATTTGTTGGCCTTTAGCCAAACACAACATTTTCATTGCGGTCAAAACACTGCCCTCCTGCCTGCTGCACACAAAGGGAGGCAGGCAGACGGGGGCGGTGGAGCAGCAATCTAACATTCGAGCTTCTACTGAGGTTTACAATGAAGCTTTGATCATCGTGCTGTTAGAGTGCTGATGGTAAAAAGAGGATGATACAGTCCCAATAAGGACCATAATAAATATTTTAGAAGCATACAGTCTTTTTAACTGTGGTTTCTTCCTGAGAGAAAACTAAATCATGGCCTCATCATTTTCATATCATCACAGTGCATGTGACGAGGGCCATTTTGAATTTGCCTGAAATGCCCTTACACTCAATTGTTCATCCCAGATTCATCCTATTGAAGCCCGCATGATAATGGTCACTAACCTACGTATGTTCGGCAACATCCCATAAATATTGCAGGTCATTCATTCATTGCATACCAAAAACGTATGCCACGGCACGCATTTCCAAATGATGGATAAACTGATCATGTCAATTGATTGGTTTGTGTTTGTGTCATTATTTGATTAGAAATATGTGTGTGCATGTTATGTATTTTAAACTTCAAAAATGTGCCTTTGCAATTAAGAGTGCCTGTTATTGCATGTTGTGTGTGGTGTGTTTGTATCTACTGGTTTGCTAACTGCACCAGCTGTTTTCTTTTTTCTTTGCCTGCGTGTCAGGTACAGTGGTTGCTGGACAACTACGAGACAGCTGAAGGAGTGAGTCTGCCACGATCCACGCTCTACTGCCACTATCTGCTGCACTGCCAGGAGCAGAAACTGGAGCCTGTCAATGCTGCCTCCTTCGGGAAACTCATTAGATCTGTGTTCATGGGGCTGCGCACACGACGCCTCGGCACACGGTAAGAAAGGTCCTCAGACTTCCAAAATCAGGTATAAAAGACATGAGACACATATCAATATCATTCCTAATTAATGGACACCCAAGCACATGAACATTGGAGGATTCTTTAATCAAATCGAGAGATGGAGCAATACAAAATGTTGGCGTAGTGTAGGAAGAAATGTGGGCGGAGACAAGGACAGACAGCATGTGTGTGGGTGAGTTTTATAAAGTAGAGGAGATGAGCAAATCAGATTGGCTTTTGAAAAATGTTTGGTAGAATGGGTTTAATTAAGAAATCCAATATATGTTTTTGAAGGTTTGGATTTTAAATAATACTTCAAATGTTTGTCAGTCTTCATTAAGACTCTAAAATGTGTGGCTTTGGAAGAGTAACAACAGGTTGATATCGGCAACATAAACCCTCTCTCCGCTCATAGCTACTACTCACTATAGAAAAACACATGTGTCTCCAATTCTATGTAACACACTTTGTGTCCGCTCCCAACAGGGGTAATTCTAAATACCACTACTATGGGCTGAGGATCAAGGCAGGCTCTTCTCTTCTTCGTCTGATGGAAGATCAGCAACATCTGGCCATGAGGCAGCAGCCATTCTCACAGAAACAAAGGTGCTGTACACACATACAATAATCATCCATAACATTGACTGCATATAAGCCTTTTGAAATCAGAAGTGAAAGTTGTATGAGGGAAGCATGGAGAGCACCCAATCTGCACATCTCCTTGATGGCGACTTCTCAATCACAAAGTAGCCACGCTCTACAGAATATGCTGCTGTCTTTTTGGCAGAAATCTTACTATAATTTAGAAAATCAACATCCTGCTTTATCGAAGGAGACTCGAAAGTAGCCATTGAGACCAGAAACTAGGGATGTAACGATATATCGAATATCGCGGTAAATAAATGTCTCAATACCGTCGTGAGACTGACAACATCTACCGCAATTTTTTTTAAAAAATAATTTAATTTTTTTTTATAAACATTTATTCAACCAGGTGGTCCCATTGAGATCATCAATCTCTTTTTCAAGGGAGACCTGTCCAACATGGCAGCAAGTAGGTTACAACATGAACATAAAACAACAGATAACACGAAAGGACATGGTATTTACAGGGCTACATGTACATACCTAGAGACATTGACAAGTACCAACAGTATATTTATATCTCGCCCTGTCAATAAGCCTCACCTTCTGGGCAAAAACTGTATTATTTTTGAAGTGGTGGAGAGACAATGCACAGTTTGACCCACTGCTGTTACCCATGGCCAAAGCATATCTGTCTGTCCCAGCAACATCAGTACCAAGCGAGAGAGTTTTTTCCACAGCAGGGGATATTGTAAACGCCCAAACATCCCAGCTTCTACCTGGAAATGTGGACATGCTCATATTCCTAAAAGATAACCTTGATGATGCTGAGTGAGTGAGTTAGTGAGTTAGAGTTGAGTTACTTGAAAAACTAAAGTGAAACTTGATTTATTCTATTGCAGGGTCTGATTATTATATTGTTGACACTTTAAAATACTACTATCTTACTAAAATGCTGTACAAATCAGATGTATTATTTAATAAAGATAACAAATTCAATCACATTATTTTTCTTTATTTTTCGCGATAAATATTGTACCGTGGACTTTTTATCGCGATATTATCGTACCGTGAGTTTTTGGTATCGTTACATCCCTACCAGAAACTAATCCAGAAAAAGTGTCATTTAGGTAACAAACCAAGCAGAAGTCGGATCATTTTCTCATAGACAACCAGACTGCTTCTGGAACCACACAAGTTTAAGTCTCCCATACTTTGGCATCTTCCGATTATTATTTCACCACCGTAACCATTTCCATCCATCTATCATTTTTACACATGAATCAATTTCCTTTGTACATTTATTTTTCCTCTGTCTCAGTCTGTTTGGCTTTGGTATTCATCATCTTTGTGTAGATCAGAATATTTGATCTGCCTCATCCTATTCACTTTATGTTTGTACCTATCAGGTTGAAGCCTGTGCATAAAGTCGAGGGAATGACTAACGGCGCGGCAGCAGGAGCCGGCCAGCAGCAGCAGCAGCAGCAGCAGGGGGCTGGCCAAGTGGACATCAGCACCCAGGTTCAGCAGTACCAGCAGTTCCTAGGTGAGTGCACAAACAAATGCATGGGCTGGAAGTACAATAACGACATATAAGAAAGTATTATTTACTGCTCTGATGTGATTTCTCTTTGAGTATCCAGTGCTCTTTTGTTCCAGATGCATCCCGAGCCCTCCCAGAGTTCCCAGACATCGACCTGCAGGGGAAGTCTCTGCCTGAGGGAATCGAGCTGGAGCACATCAAGAGCTTTCAGCTGCTGTACAGAGAGCACTGTGAGGTAACTGAATGAAGCTCCCATTGAGTATTTATGAGTTTCCCACTCATCTAGATGTTTGTGAGATTGTGGAGGACTACTTTAAGTGAAACGACCTACTGTAACCTCTGAGGTAGGACTGTAGGAACTGGAACATGAAAGGACATGTTGTTAGACAGCTGAGGAAGAAGAATATTATTAAGTACGGTCTATTCATTTATTTGGATCTTTATTTATTCAAGCCGTCTCACTGGGATTAAGATCTCTTTTCCAAGAAAGACGTGGAAAGCAAACATTCACAAGAACACAAACATAATAACAGAAACAACGCAACTACACTATCATAAGGAATTAAAAAACGTACAAGAAACATGAACACTTTAAAATGCAAGACTCTAGGTTGAGGGACGTTTGCAGTTTATTCCGATAATTAGATTGAAATGAGACAAGAGATGTTAGGTAGTTAATACATTGTAATAATTATACTAATAAGTCAAAGTCAACTTTATTGTCAATCTAAGTTTGTGTGTACAGACAGAGAGATCGGGAAACGGTATAAAAACATATGTATAAAAAAACATGTATACATATATATAATAATAATACATTTAATTTATATAGCACACTTTTAAAACAACATCATCTCAAGTTGCTTCACAATGCTATAAATAAATATATATATTTCGTCTTTCTGTGTCTTTCCAACTGATCCTGTGATCATCTGTTTGTGCTCAGTCATGTATTTGCAGTCACTGACGTGCAGCGTGTTTCCTCTTTGGTTTTTTAGGCTATTCTTGATGTGATGGTCAACCTGCAGTTCACTCTGGTGGAAACTCTGTGGAAAACCTTCTGGAGGTTCAGCCAGAGTCAGGCGGGAGACGCCACGTTGGCTGTGTGAGTGCTCAAGACAAACATTTTAGTCCAAAACAAAAGCAGTACCATGTTATACAGCATGCTGATAACTTAAACTGGAATATGTGTGTGTTGGCAGTCATGACGAGTCTGAGAAGCGGCTGCCTAAGTCCTGCCTGGTAGTGCTGTGTAAGTACGACCCGGTGCTGCGCTGGAGCCGGGACTGTGACAACAGCCTGTACCAGGCCCTGGTGGAGATCCTCATCCCCGACGTCCTCAGGCCCATCCCCAGTAAGGCTCTGCAGGAATGATAGTCATGCACGTAGGGCTGCTCAATTAATCGTATTTTAATCGCAATTATGATTTTGGCTTGCAACGATTATGAAAACAACATAATCTAAATAAAACAATTATTTATTTTATTTTTTAAAAAAATGTCAGTTGAATTAAACATATATAGTATTATACATATATAGTTCAGGGTAATCAACTGTTAAAAACATGCTGTTCACATTTTTGTTTTCAAAGTAAATGGATAATCGTTTTTAATAATCGTGATATCAATTATTGACCCAAATAATCGAGATTATGATTTTTGCCATAATCGAGCAGCCCTACATGCACGGTCAAATTCAACACGCTGTAGTGGTATATGCATGTCCCAAAATATCATATGATCATAGTTTAACCACCAAAGTGACTGCACAGAAAACGTTTGTTGTAGTAAATATTTCCTTAGATTTAAGATAAGATAAGAAGTACTTTATTGATCCCAATTTGGGATTTCTTTTGTGTTGCAGCAGCATAAAAAGACATGACATTGTACAATACAAATTAAAAGACTAGAAATAAACAAGAAAATAGAGAATATACATATTGAATTACAAATGTACAGTAACAAAATATAAAGCAAGTTATTATGTATACATAAGTATGTGAGGCATGGAATATTAAATATTAAATAGAATATAAATGTCAAATGTACAGAGTGATTTGAAGTCCTAGAGAAGCTATGGAGCAGATAGTTCTCTGCCAGCCAGACAATGTAATTGCCAGATTAATGAAAGATCCTAACCTTCAGTAGATGCCTGTACAGAACTACATTTACCCACAGTGCCATATTCAGCTATTTGGAGTCAATATTAAAAAATACTACATTTCTGTGACAACATTATTGTTTCTGGATTAGACATTGGAATGATGACCTGGCTCTTTAGTCGAGCACGTCTTTTTTTCCCTGATTAGATATCAACTCCTCTGTGAGTCAGAGGTGTTAATGACTTCTTTCTGTTTCAATTTGAGTCAGAATTTGAATTACATTACATGTCATTTGTTAGACGCTTTTATCCAAAGTGACTTACATACATTCAGTACCGTGGGCAATCCCCACAGGAACAATTTGGGGTGAAGTGTCTTCAACGACATGCTGACTGCAGTGGGACTCGAACTTGCTATCACCTGATTTGAAGTCCAGCACACTACCACTGACCCACAGCCTACCTTACTTGATGAACATATTTGAACATCTTTTTTCCTGGTACATCCTCAGGGAAGATCAAATAAATGGACAAGAATGAAAGTCTATTACCCCCTTTCTCTCTCGCTGCCCCTAGGTGCCTTAACTCAAGCCATCCGCAACTTTGCAAAGAGCCTGGAGAGCTGGCTGACCAACGCCATGATGAACATCCCAGAAGAAATGGTCCGCATCAAGGTATAATTGAGTTGGCTTGCAGTTGCTGAAGAAACTGTTTGTTATACAATTGAGCAAGCTTTTGGAAATGCATCCGTTTTCCGTTTTGTGAACAGGCTACAGCTGATTTTACACAACATATCATTTGCTCTGTGGTGCAGCTTTGATGAAAAAATATGTTGTTACATTTCCAGGGAAATTATTTAGATTATCATGAGAAGAAAATAGTCTATTAAAAACAACTAACTCTTATAAAGGAAGTCCCATCATTCCGTTTTTTCTCATTCATTAATGGGACAATGCTTTGTGATAAAGTGAAGATGCAAGGTGAAATATAGGGCTTACATTTGATTATGATGACATGTTCGTATTAAATGCCCCGTCTACTCATCAACGCCAGAGCTGAACAAACATCCTCTAGGTTTTTCTAGAGATATTCATGTGTGTCCGTGGCTTTTTGTAAAGTATTCATTTGCTGTCCTTTCACCCTCCTCTCCTTGTGACCTCTCAGGTGACCTCAGCCAATGCGTTTGCCCAGACGCTGCGTCGCTACACCAGTCTGAACCACCTGGCCCAGGCGGCCCGCGCCGTGCTGCAGAACACGGCCCAGATCAACCAGATGCTCTCCGACCTCAACCGCGTGGACTTTGCTAACGTCCAGGTTGGTTTAGTCTCTGCTGCGTTCATGTCACCTCATAGAAATGTCGGTGTTTGTTTCCCTGCTTTTGATAGCATGTTTCTGTAGCAGCTTGAGGTTTTGTGGGTGTTTACCTAAGTCTGGGTTTCCTGCAACTCCCCCCCCCCCCAGGAAATGTAAGCTTTTTCTCAGAAGTCTTTCTCCTGCCTCCAGTGAATGGAGCTCACATGTGTTGAAACAGAACCCTGAACCTGGAAGTGATTTAGTTTCTGGATTAAAGACAATCATTTTTTAATCTTCACACACAAAAGAATACATACAAATCCAGATAGTGAAAAAAGGGGAAATGTGATAGTAGAGGTACAAAAACAAACATAAGGTTACATAATTCAAATAAAAAATGACAACAGTAAGAACACAAAATTGAGCTGAAACACAATCAACAAAAATAAAGGAATACATACAAAAAAATAGGGTAGAAAAATAAATGAATATCTATATATGTACTGGACATGATTTGTCAAAGGCAGCTGAAGATGATCAAACTGTCTCTTATTGTGTGAAATTGGCTTAAAGTTGATAGGAAAAAGGCAAGAACATATAACATGTAATGTTCGCACACCTGTTAGCCTGTTCCACCATTCTTCGTTTTCCGAGGCTAGGAAGGATTCTTGCCTCGCTTCTGAAGGAGTGACTCGGAAGATATGTCCTACCAAGGAAGCGTCCTCGACATTGAGAAACACCCAAAGTCTTAACCTGAGTCGAAAGATCAGGTCAACCTGCTGCTCTCTTAAGACAACTAGTGCCAGGTGTGACTACCATGCACAATAACGTGTCCCCCATTCTGCCACCCCCCCCCCCCCCCCCGTGCAGGAGCAGGCTTCCTGGGTGTGCCGGTGTGAGGACCGCGTGGTGCAGCGGCTGGAGCAGGACTTCAAGCTGACCCTGCAGCAGCAGAACTCCCTGGAGCAGTGGGCAGCGTGGCTGGACGGGGTGGTCTCCCAGGTCCTGAAGCCATACCAGCAGAGCCCCGCCTTCCCCAAAGCCGCCAAGCTCTTCCTGCTCAAGTGGTCCTTTTACAGGTGGGAGACGTTGGACATTTATATTCCACTGTGTTGTCTTGTGTAGTGTAGGTGACAAAATCCTCTGCTGCTCATTGAAGATGAAAATCTGTTTTTCTCATTTATCAGCCATAGGGAGTCATGAGGTGATCAGGTGACCAAAATCAGACTCAAAGTAAAACATGCACAGAAAGAGAGAGAGAGATGCAGGGCTGCATTCCACTCGTCCAAAAACAATTACATATTTTTTTAACCATCTTTTCACCAGCTTGATGAAAAACTTCACGATATCTGCTCCTGAATATTTAGAGTATTTTGATTTTAAATTCCACTGGCTGCACGCTCTATAAATGTTTTTTTATAAATGTTTTTTTTAAAGCTTAATAAGTACTGTAGATAGATAGTGGACTAAGAACTACGATAGTGACATGTTTGGTAAGATGATAACGACTCTGTACCCGTCTGTCCAAACTAAAAATCAGTTGTGTCTTCAATGTAGGAATGCATTTCTGGCAAATAAGGGAAGACTGGATATGAATTGTTCCAACATTAGTTGTAAAAGAGCAGTTAAGAACTTGTTTATCCCTCTCCGTCTCTTATTCGTTGAACTTTATCATAGTGAAACCCTAAGACACACTTCCCGTTGGTGGTTGAGAAGAAGAAGAAGTGATATGGTGTACCGATGACTTAAATCCCCTGTCTCTGTTCTCCAGCTCCATGGTGATAAGAGATCTGACCCTAAGGAGCGCAGCCAGTTTCGGCTCCTTTCACCTGATCCGCCTGCTGTACGATGAGTACATGTACTACCTGATAGAGCACCGAGTGGCCCAGGCTAAAGGAGAGACCCCCATCGCTGTCATGGGAGAGGTACCAAAGCGCACAAACTCATAAACATGAAATAAATACAAACCGACTCAAAGACAGTTTCTTCCCCAGAGCAATCATGGCACTGAACTCTTGCACTAGTCTTCCTCCCCTGTGCAACAACCCATAAGTCCAATATACATAAAGTACCATCCACACATACATACTATACTCTACTAATTGAATTATTTCCTGCACTTTATTTCATTATTATTTTATGTATGTCTTTGTTGTAGGGCTGCTCGATTATGGCAAAAATCATAATCTCGATTATTTTGGTCAATAATTGATATATGCGAATGAAATTCGATTAATTGAGCATCCCTACTTTGTTGTCTGTTGTCTATTCTGAATGTTTTGATGGCACCTTAAAAGGAGTAGCTTTACTCTTCTCGTTGTACTTGTATAATGACAATAGATGCTTCTAATTCTAATGTAAATAGTACTAACACATTTCCCCTCTGCCATTAGTTTGCCAGTTTAGGCCGGGGGCTCAACCAGCTGGATCCTGACAAAGGTAAATACACAACATTTTTAATATTTATAGGATATATTTTATATATTTATTTGATTTATTACAGTTTGGTTGCTGCTAGAACGCAATAAAGGGGCATGCTCCCTTTCTGATATTTTAAAGTCCAAACATCAACCAATATATTTAGAGCATAATAGTTGTCTTGGTAAAAAACATGTTTTGAATTTCACATCTTCCTTATTTTTTAAATAAATGTTAACTTTTGGACGTGCTCTGCTCTTTTGAAATGTTTCAATCACACATGTCAGAAACAACCCTATGCAGCCGCCACTGAATTAACATTTTAAAAATAGCAAATGACTAATATTAGAGCTGCCTACTCTCTATCTGAAACCGTGCCAAAATACCAATAAAAAAAAAAAAACTGCTCCTAAACATTTGATCTATTCAGATCAGCCCTACGTCAAATCTCAAGCTGTGTTAATAACTAACTCAATTCCCTTTGTCCATCCCAGAAGAGGAAGAGGAAGAGGAGGAGGAAAGTGATGATGAAGGTCAGGAGCTGTCCCTTCCTTCAGACGGGGGGGTGCTAGGAGACGAGTCTCTGGAGCCGCCTGCCAAGCTGGCCCGAATGGACCAGAGAGTCCTGTTCAGCACCGGATCAGCTGACGACTGAGCACACAGTCACACAACTAGCTGGAGCCGATCGTAGTGAATATGCACACACACTCACACACACTAGCACACACAGATGTACAAAAACCACTCATTTATACACTCCACACATGTATATAGATCTTGTAAATGTGTGTGTGCGCACTTCTGCTGCATTCTGTAAATGGTTCCACACCCACACTCACACCCACACACCCACACACCCACACACACACACACACACACACACACACACACACACACACACACACACACACACACACACACACACACACACACACAATCAAAACATTCAGTACTGCTGTTGCCTGAATGGCAGAACCACCTGTTGGCACCATTGACCCGATTCACAATCGTTGGCACCGCAATGGGAGGTGTCTTCAAAACCCATAGAGCCAATGTGATGAAATAAAAAGACCCTCAAAGTCACTCTCTCAAAAAAAAATCTCCAAATAATGACTTGGTATCTCAGAATAATAACATAACAAATAATAATAAGAACAAGAAACCTTCTCTGACGTTTCTTACTATTAGAGATAGTATGACATGGTATTGCGATACCATTTGTTGTGTTTAGCGATAGTATGTCATTATGGTGAAATACTTAATTATTATTCTGAGATACTATCTCAACCAAGTCATTTTTTAAATATACTTTGTCATTGTTTTTCAGGTAGTAGGTATTATTTTGAGGAAGTTTCTGATAATGAGGAATTTTTTTTTTGTATCACATTGAAATGAATGGGCTTCCATAGACAGCAACACAGAGCATGTGTTAACCCTCAGTTGTATTGACCTGTAAAACTGCCAGGCATGTTTTTTTTCGTTCTCTCTCATTGCATTGCAACCTGTAGCCTCGCTGTCTCCTAACTCAAAACATCCGCTCACCTCCAGAAACTGTCACTGCCGTATCAAAGTAGTCTTGGAAATACTGTGATGTGTGTTTGCGTGTGTAAAGGTAATCTCTACAGGAGGAGGGTGCAAAGCCGACCTTAAACAGTGAACGATTGCTACATTTAGTTTGTAAAAAGGGACATCAGTGAGAGACAGCGGGAGGTTGGGATATTTGTTTGATGTGTTTATTTCTGTTGGAGCACTGGGGGTCACACTGCTCTGCTGTTGCTTCTGGAGGCTGACTGAACATGCTTTTCTATGATGGTGTGTGTCTGGTTGTGTGATTGTGAGTCATGCCAATTGTTGACTGTTTCCTCTGTGTGTATATATATATATTTTTGAAGGTGTTCATTTGGGAAAAGTGTGAATAGTACCTGTTTTATTTAATTTGCCTGTAAAGAAAAAAACCTTCTTGTGTTCTTGGAGTGCCTGTCGCAGCTGCTACTCACACTTGTATAGAAAAATCTACGGCTGTGGAATCGGGGCTCCCATTAGTTGCTGCAAAAAAATCCTCTCTTTTTTTATTGAACATGTGGCTCCATGAGAAGCGGTACTTTATGTATGTGTCATATTTATATGTTTTAAGTACTTCATTCCTTTCATCCAATAAGTTCCTCTATGGCCTCATTTTCCATTGCTTATAATTCTCCTGCCTTATTTCTCTTTTCCATGTGTGCCAAACCTTTGCTTTGTTCCCATTGTTTTAAAAATGATCCTTGTTTGTTTTAAGGGGGACTGTGCCTGAGTAAGAACGCTGATATATTCTAATATTCTGATGTATATTTATTCACTATTTTGAATTTTGTTGTCACTAAGTGAACCTCTTGTGCAGTGTATGGTGCTGTGATGTCACACATTGTAAGCAACCTTTGTGTGCTTTCTTAATTTGTGATTGTAAGTTTAGTTATTGATCCTCTATCATATCTGATGGCTTTTCCACTAATAGGCTAAGGCCCTGCCTCTTTGCACATATCGACTATTGTCTTGAAAACTCAGACAGTTATCTGAAATGTTTTCCACTTTCTTTGAAGTCTTAAGTGTTTTTCTTTAATGGTGGGGTGAAGTTGTCAGATGTCGTACGAACATCTCGTACGACTCTGTGGTGAGAGGTGAGATCGGATTTCTGCACAGTCCTCCACCGACACTCATCTCCCTCCACTGTGCTTTCATCTCGCTGCATTTCCGCCCTCCTGCCGATGGCTTTGTTTTGCTTCAAACATCCATATTCTTAAACACTGTTTGTCATGATTGGTTGTCGTAAACATGTCATTTTTGGATTTATGAATACAATGTCTTTTAAATAGCTGCGATGTTCATGTTTTCGACAAGCATCGCCAGCCTCAAACCAGCACATCAACCTTTATATACGAGTCTAACGTTACCACAGCTGAGTACATATCATCTACAGCAAATAGAATGGCCATTGTTTAGTAAGAAAAATGTTCAGTAATTTTTATAGTGCATTGTTTCTTATGTACAAAACAATTGAGAAAAAAAGATGTTCAGTGGCAGTGTTTTATGAATTTGGTCTGCTATAAGTATGACTGTGCCTTTGGAGGTGGTAGAATGCAATTCAGATGTTTTTAATTTTAAAGATATAAATTAAAGAATTTTTAAAATTGCACTCTTGTAGATAATTGTTTTCTTTAGTTTAACGAAAGTGTCTTTGTTGAACAGTAACTACAGTCATATCTCAGATCATCAGTTTTTATAAGTTTTGTGGCTCAGAGATAGAGTTGTGGTGCGACAGGCAGCCACAGCCTTACTAAATCTGAGTCTTTTTTTTCATAAACTGACTTCCTGTCTGAGACTGTCACACACTTCTGCTGCAAAGTGCAAAGAGTTACAGGAACAGAAACCACACAAATGTCCTTAGACAGTAAAAGATCAAAAGTGTTGTTGATTGTAAGTGTGTGAAAACTCAAAATGCAGCAAATTCAGTTTAAAACGAGATCTTTCAAATATTTTCCCCTGTAAATGGGTTTAATCTATTTAGTAACACTTGATTATTCTTATAAAAGCTAACAGTGACATCTAGTGGTGATTCGTCTCAAATGTGATTTAGTTATATCTGCTAACAGTGGGCAATGTTTTAAGTGCATACCGTTTGTAAAAAACATGACAACAAAATGTTCAACACACACTTTAAAGTAATCAACATCTGCCCCATTTGAATTCAGAGTATTGCTGCTGGTGGTCATCTATTAGCAATATCAACACTGCGTCAAAGCTGCCATTCAAAGTACAAGATTCATACCTGATACATCTCTGTAAGTCCAAACCGACAGCCTTATATTGCTGAATATATGTACATGTATATCTTCAAGTGAGACACATTGGAAGGCTACATTTCATTCTGTTACGCACAATGAAGGGTCAAATATTTAAACATACTCGTTGGCATCCATGAAAAAAGTAAGTATAAAACGTGCATTAAAATCACAGCATGATGCAAATGTGAGGTGAATTTAGCCTTACATAACACTATTTTAGAATACATGAAAAACTACAGAGGGTGTCAGAAACTCCAAATTAGGATGAGGTATGCAGTTGCCTCAAGGTGAATGCCCACTCCCAGTATGTTAGTTATAAAAGGTCTGGTGGGTGTTAATGGCAGGGAAGTTAATGGGAAGGCCATAACAAAGATGCATAACCTGATGTGCGGCTCATAAATCCTGCAACCTATGAGCCATTATACAACGTTGTCCTTCACACTTCAAGGACTCCAGGACTAAGTCTAGTACCCGTCATCGAGGCTCCCTATTTAAAACTATTTCACATAACTTGCATGTCCTTAGCAGATAAAGGGGGGGTGTTTTCATCATCTATCTCTAGCAGCTTTCAGCAATGAAAAGTGACTCCACATGCACCAATCAACACTACAAATCTATTTGTACACTTGCTATACAAAATGCTGCATATGAACACATTCATAAGCAAATGAAAAATAATACCATAGTAATACCACAAAAGTCTTAGCCAAGTCAAAAAATTTGAGTAAAAGAATACAATTTTTAAAAGAATGGAAAAATCAAATGAGCTTTAAAAAGGGATGAATGATATATTATTACCTGATACACAATGAGATATAAGACCTGATAGCTAGGGAGACGAGGATGATTATATATATTTAAAAGCAACTCCTCTGCAGGAAAGAAAGCATATCAAGGCTTCCATGTATATAAGGGCATTCATAAAATATATTTAAAGGTATTGAGAACCTGTGTGGCGGGATATCAGTCCTTTGCCTCAGCTGCAAAGCACTGGAAAGCTTGTTCAGTTGACAATGTTCATTTGGAAAGTTTCCACGGGTGGTTCGGTGGTGAGGAAGGGTTTCACTTCCACTCAAAATAAAAGATAAACAGGCTGGATCCTGGACTTAAATTCGGGGTCGTCTTCTTCATCCTGTCTTCCTGATTCCTTCTGCCATCACTGCGTCTAAAATACAAACAGTTGAAAGGAAGCACATCCGTTTTATTTTAGAAAATAATGTATTTACTTCAGATGGATTGAAAGCAAACCTCGGTGTCAGAAGCAGGGTCCACAGAAACAGGACGAAAGCCTCGCTCTGTACCGACCTGTCCCTGCTGTGGAGCGGCTGGCTGTCCGGTCTGTCCGTAGTACGACGCCTGCAGCCGGTAGTACTCCGCCCAGGCAGCGCTGTAGTCCGGCTCCCCCCCCGCTTTGGACGCTGCCCCCGCCGCTGCTCCTCCAGGTGCAGCAGGGGCAGAGCCGCCTGCCTGGCCTGGAGGAGGGATAAAAGAGACACATCACCATAACAGTCACTTCCACTTTAAGAACAAGTTCACCTGGGGAAACAACAAATCAACACGTATTATCTCTGATCAGGTTTTGATGTTTAAGTGACAAAATATATCTTACTCAAACCAACTCGATGCACACTAATGCTAAGCAACACAAATCAGAAATGTAATATATAAAATATTGCAAAAGATGAAGCAACATTTTTTTTTTACATTATACATAGATTATAAATGATTTCATTTTCAAAAATAAAATGGATGTCATGGATATTATTTTAGTTTATTGTTATTTTTACGATGTGTTTATGTGCTTTTGTGGTTTCATCTTGTATTTTGTATGTCACTGCCGAACAACATATTGTTTTGGGGGATATTATCAACTACATTTGTCCAAGAATAAGATTCAGATTTATTCTATTAATGTTTAATATTTTCACTGTTTAACCAAAGTGAATTAGGTAAAAAGTTCCATTTGAACATGTGAAGAAATGAGAAAGAAATGAGAGCTGAGTTTGACCTGCATTAGTTCTAAAAGATGGCACTTGCCTTGGCCGGACTACTGCTATGGGTTGTCTGGGCTAGTCGCTTAGCTTAGCTGACAAATGTTAAAATGGGTCAAACACCCACATTTGGTGTTGGTCAATCATCCACAACAAAATTAATTCCTTCTAAGTTGTATGGGTTACATAAAACCCATTAACATTATGTATTTAGTCTCCCGGCTGAAGTTGATGATGACTGGTTTAAAGCAGCAGAACATTTCAGCACCAATAGAAAAGCAGGTAAAGCTCCAGAGGGAGTTGTTCTGCGGCCTCACCCATCTGTTTGTAGTACTCCTCCCAGGCCTTGCTGTAGTCTGGCTGGCCCCCGGGCGTCTGTGCAGGCTGGGTCTGCTCCCCTGAAGGTTGGGCCCCTCCTCCTGCCGGGGTAGCGGGGTTCTGGGCTGGACCCCCCCGTGGCGGCTGATGGTAGTACTGAGCGTAGTATGCCGCCCAGGCTGCGTTGGGGTCATTGGCTGCTGCCATGCCTAGAAAAGATGCAGGGTGGAGGGGGTGAGGTCCTGCTACTGGCCTGGAGACCGGGCTTGGAGACCAGGGGGGAAACAGAGACACGGTTAGCTGCTGCTCAACGTCAAGACATCTCATCACAACATTACCATCAGTATTCCTGTTCACCTTCCTAGACTTAGAAAACAAAAAGGCATTACTCATCTGAAAATAGGACGGTTAAAACGTATAGCCTGGGATGAAAGCACTGTAACAGCCAACATGCTAAAAAGAGCATCAAATAAACATTGATCCCCCAAAACCAGGAGAGGCAGTGAAGTCAACGGTGACTCACTGGGGTCATGGGGGGCCTGGGGCTGCCACTGCTGGTAGGTGTTGCTCCAGCCCTGAGGGGGGTACTGGTGAGGACCACCACTAAGGAGAAGAGCAATGGTTGGCATCACTATGACATGATGGAAACAAATGATACTCTGAAATGCAACTATACAAACTATTGAATTTAGAAGAAAACTAAGTCTTCTGACCAAAATGTTTTTTCTCAGGTTATATCTTCCATCAACAATTTCTTAAAACAAGTTAAAGAGGAAGCCACAACATTAGCCTTTGGTGGCTGCTAAACAAATAGCAAAAATGGTTAATTCATGAGATTTCAGCACATAAAACCACCACTGATCTCTTATGCAGCTGCAGAATAAAAATCAGCTACTTCTCAGTCCGGTAACATGCCCCCTCGCTTATTTCCCCCTTCAGATGTACCCTGATCTCATACATGGCGTCTCTGTAATCCAGTGAACAGAATCATGTAGCTACGGAGAACTTTAAAAGTGACCTATCATGCAAAATGCACTTTTGTACATCTTTTCTACATGAATATGTTTCCCCGGTGTTCCAGGGAACTCACCAAGTGTCAGAAAACACAACCCTCTCTATTTTCCTCCATACCCAAATCTCTTAAAAAGGGGCTGTAACGGATCTGATACAGACTGATCCAGATTTGAACACCTCTATGACGTCACAGAAGTGGCGCTACGGCTATTGGGCCAACTCCACCAATCAGGAGGAGACAGCCACGGACATTGCCGTTGGAAAGCGCTGGAGACGCTGTAGTACATATGCCAGGCCTGTAGATGGTGCTGTTCTCACAGAATCAGCCCATGCAAAGACAGTGTGAAATTGAGCGAAATGAGGAATGGCTAAAATGTATAATCTGTTTGGTATTTTGAAAAATAAAAAGTATAAATATGCCTTATATAGGTATGGTCCTACACTATATTATTCAAATATAGCATGATAGGTCCACTTTAATATCTGAAGCTTTACAAACAGTTGTATGATAGTCCTTGGTACTCACTGTGGTGGTCCGGGCGGTCCAGGGTTGTATGGGTCAGGGTTGTAGGGACCCATTGGACCTCCAGGACCTGGTCCACCTGGTCCCGGGCCCACAGGACACAGGGGGATCTGAAACATGTTAATTAATCCCACATCAAATGAAGAAGAACCGACATATTTACCTTTATGTAAGTACGAATTAAAATAGAAAGTACCTCAATCTTCTCCTCGATGAGCTGCTTGGCGTGGTCGATCTGCTGCGGCGAGCCCCGGATGATAAAGATCTTGAAGTTGGGGTCTCCGTTGGGGGGCGGTTGTCGGCAGATTTCTACAAAGGCCCCTGTCTGCTGGTTGATGGATTTAACGTTCTCTCCTCCCCGGCCAATCACAAGTCCACACTTGTGGGCAGGAATAGAGAAGGTCATTTCCCCTCCAGGGGGCCCCCAGCCGCCTTGACCCCCACCTCGACCCCTGTTGCCTGCAGGCATGCCTGGAGGACCTTGGGGACCCTGTGGTTGGAGCGGAGAGAAGGCCTCAGTATTTTAGCAAGCATGCTTAAGGATTATAACATCTTGCTGCCATACGTTTACTATTATGCACAATTGATTGGGAATATACTTTATTACATTTACCCCCTGTCCCTCATCCCGGACCCTGATGCTCTGCAGCAGGTCGTTGATGATCTGAGAAGCGTGGTCGCAGCAGTCAGGGGGGCCACTGATGTGTGCGATCTTATCTGGACCTGTCCCATCATCTGTAGGAAAGATTGAAATCTGCATTTAGCTGTATTCTTTTCTTTGTTTGTATCAAATGACCTATGTGGAAGGGTCCATTTAAGTGCCTCAACTCAAAACCTCACACAGGCCAGGTAAAGGCTACCTGCTCTATTATTGAAAAATCAGTTCAACACAATAATGGATGTTAAGTCAATAAAAAAGAGAGAGCAACATGACACCAGATTTGCAACCAAAGTGAGAGATTTGCCTGATTCAGCAGATATTGGGCAACATCAAGCAAGCAGCTGTCTGTAAACCCTTTTTACAGAAAAGGGACAATGTATTTGCTCTGGTGAAATAAAGACACCACGTCTTTCATTTACATTTATCATTCGTTAGAAGACAAAAAAGTATAGGGACAATGAGAGCCAAAAAGGTGCCTTTTTTATGAATCGGCATCAAACTTTCATGTTCTCTTGACATGGATTTGAACGTTTATGTGCGGTTAAAGCAACATCAACATATTAATCATTAAAGTCAATTCAAGGCCTGACTCCTACCTTGTTTGAACTGTATCCTAACTCCGGCATCATTCTGGATTTTCTTGATCATCTCTCCATTGCGCCCGATAACCACGCCGACTGAGTGTCTCGGTATAGGAATCTATGTGGAAAACAGACGTTTTTTAAAACCAATTTGGTTCAAAGGCAACTTATCCCACTTCTTATTTTGCTCCGTCTCACACAAACTCACATCCATGCCTCCTCCCATCCGGGCGCTGAAGTCATTTCTTTCATTGAAGCCACCGTGGTCCCTCTCCCTCAGAATGTCCTGCACCATCTCCTGGGCTTGCTGAAAAGGAAAACACGATGATGACATTACATGGCAACTGGACACAACAGATTTAGGTTGACATTTATGAGAAGATTATATAAATGTACTTGGACTTTGTAGGGATCTCCGATGATGCGTAGGGGCTTGTCGACATTGGGTCCCTGAGTGACATCCTGGATCAGAATCATCTTCACCCCTGCACGCTCCTGGATTTCACGCGATTGTGCATTATCATGATTGAATACTGGACGTATGCTTTAATGTAGTTACAGTTTCTAAAATGCAGTTTACCTGCAGCTGTTTGATAGTCTCTCCTCCCTTTCCAATGACCAGCCCAGCCTTGCCTGCTGGGATCATCATCTCGTGCACCGTGCCGCTCTGCCCGTTGGTGGACTCGTGATAAGAAGAAGGTGGCGTACCCCTCCCTCGAGACACGATCTCGTCCAAAAGCCTCCGGGCATTCCTATCCAGGGAAGAGCTGACCAGTTACTCCGCGTCCTTTTTACAAAATGTTGTAATCAAGCTGATCTAACGGCCATTGACAGTAAGCAATTAAGGTCTGTACAGGTTAACCATTTACAAATAGCATCGTAGGGCTTCAAACTAAGTGCCTAATTTATATAAAGCTTGGCCATACATTATCTTTGAAATAATTTGTTACATTTATCAAAATGGTTTATTAATTGGCTCCTTAGAGTCACATAAAATCAGTGATAACAATCAAATTTTTAAGCAATGTTCTTGCCAGGTTATTTTGGGCAAATTTGACAAATACAAAGGGCAACCAACATCATACGTAACATAAACAAAACAAAAGTGAGCCTATTTTCATAAGGTCTGATACTTACTGTATGGAGTCTTGGGAACCTGTGAGAGACACGCTCCTGTCTGGAAGGCCTCCACTGTCTGGACACACACACATAGAATACCAATATTACAATTAAAAGGTAAACTATAGTGAAAATGTAAACCGGTGGATGAGTAAAGCAGTACCTGGAGCTATCTGAACCTTGCAACCGGACTCCTGTTGAATCTTATTGATCTGTTCACCCCCACGGCCAATAACTGTAGAGAAAGAGAGATACAACTTTGTTGTGAGTGAGTCACACTCTTTTCGCGTATCTTTTTTGTGTGCTAAAACTGAGTTGGTTTGAACTCACTGAGTCCCACCATGCTGTCCGGGACACTGTATTCCTCTGTGTTGGAGGCAGGCCTGGAACTATCAGCAGGCAAGAATGACAATCAGGGAAAAAGAGGCAATAAATCAGGCAACATTTATAAAAAGGCTTCAAATTTATACATACAAACAACTGAAAATGATCAGATCTTACCTTTGTTGTGCAAGAGCAGCCAGTTGTGCACCAATAGCTGAGACATAAACAGAAAAAAATAGATAACAGCTGGAAGTCTCTACTAAATAGTCAGCTATATATTTTAAACATCACAGCGCAAAAAGGAAACAGAAAATTGAATAGAGGGATGCACTCACACAATGCATTGGCTGAATCCAAGTCACTCTGAGCAGCCAGCTTTTTACTCTCTGGTTCATCTGTCAGGCGCATGCAATACAGACAATACAGGTAAGAAAGGTATTTATTCAATTGGGTGACAAAATAAACCTTTTGATTAAGAAGACTGTGCACTGAGTAGTGAGGTGACCAATACCTGCATCCTCCAGCTGGCGTTTTTGTGCAGTGAAGGGAAAGCCATCTGATGCAGTGTTGTTGTTCATGGGAGGAGGACCAGCATCACCTCCAATCTTTGCTGCAATCTGAAAAGAAAGAATAAAGGTAACCATGACAATTGAGCTGTAAAAAACCAGATGGTCCAACCCTCTCCTTCAAGTGTGCCAACATGATAAAACTCAAGTATAAGCTACACTTGAGACTGAGCATTTCAGACTTAAGGTCTGGAAGAGAATAACCTCTTTTTATGCCAAGGATTTTTTCACAAACAAGGAATTGACTTGTTTTTTTGCAATGCTCTCAGTAGACATATGAAGGTAAAAAATAGACAGGACTATAATGTACAAAAGTAATAGGTGAACATGTAAAAAGTATATAAATAAATGAAGTTGTCCATCTATCTGATCTGGGACATCCACGATAATAATATGAAGTCTAAAGTCAAGTCAAATCCACTTTATTGTCAATTTCTGTACAAACAGGGAAATCGAAAGGCCACTTCTCACAGTCCCAAATAATACAAAAATATAAATCCACTTAAAAATAACATAATACATAATTAAGACTAGGCCTATATACAGTAATTAGTTGATTGGATTTTGGTTATTTTACAAGTTGCCTTTTTTTCTTGGCTTGTTTTATGCCAACCAGGTATGTTTGCCATCATACCTGCATGGGTTTTATATAAACCACCCCCACATTTAGTATAAACATCAAACCCATAATGTTGTATTTTTATTGACTCGAATTTAGGTAATTGTTAAGCTAATCTTGCAAGTTTTATTTTCCTATCACCCTGTCACTTACACACTGGGTTTGTTGGGACACACAGACAGTGTTTCAGCTACGACAAGCAGTGACCATACATTACTAGCTTACTTTTACTACTATTAACAATTCAAAAATACATGATAATTCAAAAATATTAATAGAATATATCAAGCTGTGTACACATTAATAGCCCATAAGCTAAGCAGAAAGCTAGCCCTCCCCCAGCTCAGCTGTCACCTCCCTCCTCCTCACCAGCCGGGCCCGCTGCACTGCGTCCGCGAACGCATCTTTCTGGATGCCTCCTGCCCCGTTCCCGAGAGCTGTCTGCCCGTTCAGAGGGTCCCCGGGTCCCGCTGCAGGCACCGCATTGTACTCCGACATGTCGACTAGAAGAAAGGTGCTGGAAAGAAAGCAGAAAAGCAGCAGTTGCGCAACACTGGGACGAAAAGTAAAAAAACTAACGGGTACAGGAAATCAACGGAGAGAAACGACGGAGGCCTGTATGGTGCTTTCGCGTTTGTATTACGCTGTTATCATCATCAGTGTTGGAACAAGTAATAATAGCATAATGTGCTTAAATAAAAGTACAAATACTATGGTCTTAAAATATTCCACTACAAGTAAAAGTCCTGATTTAAATGTTCTACTTCAGTAAAAGTATAAAAGTAATTTTTATCAAAATGTAATTCAAGTACAAAAAGTAAAATTACTCATCTGCTCAATGACCTGATTCAGGATAATATAAAGTACAGGAGTATTATAAGCTAAATGTACTTCAAGTTTCAACAGTAATAGTAATCGTTATGCATCTTTTCACAGTATGTTATCATGTTTTTACTTTTACACATTTAAGAGCATTTCAGTGTTGTAACTGAAAATGGACTACTGCATTATACTATATCAGCATGTGTGTTTTTATATTTACAAAGTAACAAGTAACTGTGACTGTTAAAATAAATGCACTGGAGTAAAAGGTATGATATTCACCTCCGAAATGTAGTGGAGATGAAGTATAAAGTACAAAAATTTCAAAAAAGTACTTAAGTACAGTACTTGAGTAAATGTACTTAGTAACTTTCCACCAATGATCATCATAAGCCACATCAGCCTTATGGTTGCCCTCATTTGGCTAATTCTAACTTTAAGAGTATATTATATATATATACTTTTTATAATATTAAATACTTACCTCTGCATTAAATTATTATTGGTTTTAGTAATAAACCACATCTGAGAGCAGAAGTCTAGGGGAAATAAATGCAAGCAGATATTCAAGTGTACAACAATAGTACAATTTATTTTTAAAATTAGTTCCATAACAAAACACATGATTGCTCATTAATATAAAGAGGACTTTACAAAAAAACAGTGGCCAAAGAAGGACTCAGATATGTTGCTTAAGTAATACCACAGAATGACAATACCACACTGAAAAATCCTTCATTACAAGTTAAGCTCTTTATTCAATGTTATCAACGTAAAAATAACTGTGTTAGCATCATAAATCAAGTATCTAGCCACTAAAAAGTAGCCTACCTATATAGAATGGCCCATTTCAGAATAATGTAGGATACATTGATGCATTACTTTGTACATAATTGTAATGATGCAACTGACAAAGGTGGGGGTATTTCTAACAAACAGATAGGTGGATTGCTGGATTGCTTTACCATCAATAATATATCACCATTAATTAGTTCAAGCTTTAAGGTTCAAGGCTTTTATTAGTCATACGTACATAGCTATAGTGTAGTTATGACGATGAACATCTTAGGCCACAGGCTCCTCCAACAGTGCAACACAATAAAACTGAAAAATTAGTGCAAGTAAATAAGTAAAAATAGTAAATTAGTAAAATTGTGAAAAAGTACAATAAGAGCAATATGAGTCTATATACAAGTGATTGAAATATGATATATTAGATAAATAATTTCTAAGATGCAGCCAGATGAATGTTATGGATGTTGTTTCCAAGTGCAGGTGTTTAATAGTCTTATGGCCTGTGGGATGAAACTGTCCCTGAGTCTGGTGGTTTTAGTCTGGATGCTGCGGTATCGCCTGCCAGACTGTTATTTGGGGGAAATTCTGAATCTTTAAATTATTTAATGTTCTGCATACAATTAACGTTTTCTATTCATGATATGCTATAACATGCTTTTTTACACTGTTACAGGGAAGACCTGAAAATATAATCTCTGCATTGACATGATTACATAATCACATTAAATAATAAACATTGAACATAACATACATAGTATTGGCTGCATCAGAAAGTAATACAGCTGGATAATCACCAATTTTCTGGCAGGGTCCAACAGTGTTTGGAAAACTGTGCTTTCTGTGCACTTTTTCTCTTTTGTTTCCATAGTTACCAGCCTGCTTGTGTGTGCTAAGAAGAGTGCCTGCGTTTTGAGAGGCTTTGGTCCAACATCTCCACATCACTGGCTGAAATACTCATGCTGTCGACCCCAGAGGTGACATCAGAGCCCCCAAATCTAAGGCTCAGCCATTCAGTCACTTTGGCACGTTCTCTTTTACTACAAAATGTGCCCCCAACTTCTCTGGGAACATCTCCGCTCACTGAAAACAGAATTTGAATGGTTTAACTACTTTTGTTGGAAATGGTCTGGATGTCAACGAAAAATGACCAATGCCAAAATATTGAAAATCCTTCAATATGTTGTCTAAAATGTGTGATGATTCCATTCTCATGTAAACAAAACATTATTGACATCAACAAAAATAAAAAATTCATATAATATATGATAAGTTGTTAATGTAAAAATTATCAAAGACATTTCGCTACATCGTAGGTTGAGACAATGGCACTAAAATAATCAAGGTCATGTCTATTGATGGTACGATAAATTGGTAATAGAAAATCTGATTGAATTTATGTCCACATACAGAACAACGGGCTAATAGTGTTCAGATTATAAAGGTCTGGTCAATATGTTAAATTGGTAACATAACAACAATGTTATCGAGTCAATGACCACATTTAATACGATAATTCGATAATGTTATTATCGTGACAAGCCATATTGTATCTTACACTTTAAAATAATTGTAAAACATTTCCTAGATTAACTGAGTAATATCAAACTCACTGCTCGGAGTGAAGGCTCCATCCATGCTTGCGTTCATCTTCATAAATGGTACGATCGGTTCTTCTGGTTCTTGTGCAACAGCTTTCAACATCCGGTCGATTAGCTCCTGCTCCCTCCTGTTCCACTCCTCTTGCCACTGCGTTTGTTTTCGCTTGTTCCCCATTTTGTCTTCAGCGTCAAAGTATTGGCCCTTGTTTCGTGTTATCATGTCAAACATTTTCTCAAACAGCTGTATGATAGGTAAAGCAAAATAACCATAAGGATTGCAGTTTATGGCATGATATCTGTACCCACACTTTTCCACCAGCTGTTCCAGGTGTTCGCCTTCTGTGGCAATGTGCTCCTCAATGGACCTTTCATTGAGCCAGTCTTCCCAGGTAAACAGCACCATGCAGTGCCTCCAGACACTGTCACCGAATGGCATCAAGAGCTCAACCATTGTTTTGTAGTCATTCTCTGTAAAGGTTTTGAAAATGGGTACAACCAAGAGAAAAACATTAGGACCAGGAGCACACATTGAGACGCTGCGCAGAACTTCAGTCTTGAGCCAGTCGGGTGTGATCTCGTCTGCAAACCAGCCTGGTGCCTCAACCACGGTGATGTTTCGTCGAGCAACATTGCTTTCATGTTTCTCACACATTGTGGTTCTTCTCTGATCTTGGAATTCCTGCATAGAAGTAACCAAACAAAATAATATAACAACCAAAACAGACTTCAACAATCAGATGTTTCCCCCCCAAAAAAACCTGTAGAGGTTGGTTACCTTCTTCATCCGAGCTGTGCCAAACTGCTCTTCAAACAGGATCATGTTTCCTGCCATACCCTTCCCAGAGTCTTTCGGGCCGATAAGTACAACCCTATGGTCAGTGATTGTCTGCGTCTCCCCTTGGGAAATGTGAGGTTTTTTTCAATTAGAAATAGTAATAATATCTAAATTAATCATACATTCAGTTTTTTGATTACCTCGAAACAACTCTTCGAGTATTCTTGCTTGTCTTTGTGCCGTCTGACGAATCCTTTTTGCCTTCTTGTCTGCAACCTCTTTTCTTGCCTCCATCTGCTCAGCACGGCCCAGGTTGACTTCAAAAGGACCATCTTTGTTTCCTGCCAACATCTCTTCAATCTTCTCAAGGAGCTCCGTTACCTGAGTCTTGTCACTGTGGTTTTTGTTATCCAAGACATGATACATGTTCCCACACTTCTCCACAAGCCACTGCAGACCCTTCTCACTCTCTATGCGCTCTTCCACAGTCTTCACTCCCAGCCAGTCTCCTCTGGTAAACAGAACAATTGTGTGCTTCCAGACTTCCTCTGTGAACAGACTCATGTGCTCCTGGACCGCTTTCTGGTATGTTGCGTTGAACGCGGATGCCAGGCCGACAACAAGGAGCACTGCGTGGGGTCCTGAAGTGCACAGATGCATGCTGTTTTCTATTTCAAGTTTATTAATCTCAGAGAGCTCCTGAAGGGTGCCGTTGTATAACCAGCCTGGAGAGTCTACCACTGTGAGCTGCCTGTCTGCCACCACGCTGTGGTTTATTTCGCAGCACACAGTTGTTCTTGTGTGAGTAACAGGAAACGCATATTTCCTTAGAATGGTGTTGCCTGCTGAGCTCTTGGCTGACCACTGTGCACCAACCATCACTAGCCTCAAATGTGTTGGGGGAGTTTTGCCACCTAGAGACAAAGTGGAATAACAAATATTCAGACTTGAGGTTTTGTGCATCATTATGTAATTGTCAGGTTGACTGTTTTTTTACACTATTCAAACACTTAAGTCAGTAAAATCAGAAACTTCTCAAAGGGAAAAAAATAGTTTAAATCAAGGAGGACGTGAGGTATCTTTGCAGGTATCATTTGCGTTGTAATGTCAAAAGGCTATTGATAAATGGTATCTTCGTCATATTTGTCTGCATTTTTTTATCCAATTAGAGACATTTCTGACTTACCTTCAATCAGGGCTTTGAGTTTCCTTCTTTTTGCCTGCACTTCGGCAAATCTCTTTGATGCTCTTTCAACGATTGCTTCCATTTTCTCTCTCAGAGCACTCCCATCAGCAGCATCAATAGAATAGTGACCAGCAGCATTTTGTGCAACCATTGCCTCTATTTTCTGGAAAAGCATTGTGACCTGAGTCCTATCCTGATGGTTGCTGATGTTGAAAACATGCTTTCGGTTTCCACATTGTTGAAGAATCATCTGAAGTGCTGGCCAGAAAGGGAAGTTGTATTTTAAACTTGATTTACATGGATCATCTACAGTGAACAGCACAATGGTTTGATCAAAGACTCCTTTATTGAAGAGTTGCATGTGCTCTTCAAGGGATTCCTTGAAAATGTCAGGAAAGTCTTCTTCTAAAGGAATGACTAGAAGAAATATGTGAGGCCCGGGGGGACACAGATGGACGCTGTTCTTGATTTCTATCTGATCCAGCTCTGGGGTGTTTTCTCGTGGGTAGTGGCACCACCAGCCTGGAGTATCAACCACAGTGACCCGTCTGCCATGTACCTCCCGCTGCCTCACAACACTCTGGGCAGTTCTTCCGTTGGTCTCAAAAACACTTTTGCCAAGTATGATGTTGCCAGCTGTACTTTTAAAACTGGGGTCACTGGTTAATACTCTTCCACCTAATAACACAATCCTCAACTCTGGAGGGTGATTAGTTTGCCCTGTAAGAGATATAACAAATTTCCCGTTTACATGCATTATATAAATCTAGAACATTTTCATGATCTGACTATTTGCATGAAAAGTATAGCTTTGACAACCATGTCACTGCAACATTAAATTCACTTATACTAAAACACACATCAGTCATCAGGAAATCCTGCTGTGAAGGACTGTCAAATACCAGCTTATATAGTGTGGTGGCAATATCAGTGCATAATGAAAAGTAAAAACTGTTCTGTCTTTGAGTTTAAATCATATATCTGCAGATCTACCGACAAGCTCAGTAAAATTATTGACATGAGCGAGTGATGTTAGGTTTTTATACACATTAATAGTGAATGCACAAACCTACATTTGCAAGGTAATAAACATAGTGCATTAATAATCATCTATGAGCGAGAACAGCATCTTTAAAATACAGCTGAGTAATTCAAGGCATCTTATCCTTATTGTGTAGCGACATTCAGTGAAACACTAGCATGATTACAACCTCCTCACAGAAACTGGAACTGGAAAATCCCCTGCAGATCTGGAAATTTCCATCACGCCTAATAACCTTTTCCCCATATTTACAGCAACAAACAAATGCTGATAACTCAGGAAAAGTATTGTTTTATTATTACAGTTGAATTCAGATTCAATTCTAATAATAAAACAATTCATCATGATTTTGAAAAGCCTAAGCAGGGACAAAAGCCAGCAATTAGTTTCAATAAACATAATTACCGTGACATACAATGAATTTTTCTTTATTAACAATGTGTAATTGTCTCTATTAAACAAATAAAATGACAACGATGTGATTAACAAATCAATTAATAAACACTTGCATATGAGCTTAAACTTTACCTTTTGTTTCCATTGCCACTGTTGACTTTTCTGCTCCAGTCGAGTGACTCTATTGAAAATAACTCAGCTAAATCCCCAGCATCGATGCCAGATTCATTGTTTATGCGTGTATGGGGACTGAGATTCGGATAAACAGGAAAGTCAAGTTTGCCTAGTATATGATGTTATGTTAAACCTCTGCACACCACTCTGTTTTACTTGAACAAGAATATGGTGTGGTTTGATACATTGGACTCCAGTCATTTTTTACTTTTAAAGCTATGAATTTGGTGCTGGGAATTGTTTTAATTAGTCAGTTAACAGATCTAATTTCACAGTAACCTCACATTCATGAACATGCGAGATTGACTTTGACTCTGCATTTACCTTTTACCATTACAGACCAGGGCTGCCAAGTTTCAGTAAAAAGTAGGAGTGAGACTTTCGGGGGAAGATGCGTTCGACCACCGACCAAAGGTCGGCGGCGATTTTTTTTTGGCCTTTTTTAACGTTGATTTAGAGGAATATCTCAATTTAAATTAACATTAAGACTGTTGTGATGTCTCTTCACCCCCCTGCACTGTCGGCCTCCTCATGCTTATATAGTGTTAATAATTGACCAGCACAAGTAGAAATGAAAGCAATTGTAACAAGAAAAAGTTTGACAAATAAAACACATTTATTTATCAAATGTCAATATAAAGAAAACATAGCAGCCTTTTAAGAAATAATAGCAGCCTTTTCCTTTAGTGCATTTTTTAAAAAATTGTAACAAAATTAGAACCAGAATAATATATATATATATCTATAATATGTATTATTAAAAAAGTGCATGTCTTTGTTTGTGTGTTTTGGTTTACATGACATGTCTCATGTTGTAGGTGTTTGTGGCAGATTTTGATGTCTTGATGACAGAGGGAGGGGGCTCCCATTTGAAACACTGTGGCTCAAGGTTTGCCATCTTCACCGTCATGATGGATGATAGAGTTCCATCAAGAGCCAAACTGTTTTGGTTTTGTTCAGTCCCACCACAGAGAACACTCGTTCAGCATCAGCATTTGAATGTGGAAGTACCAACACCAACTTGGCAATACGAGAGAGCCTCCCAAATCTGCTCATACCGGTCACCTTTGAAAAATGTACATAGGAAGCCTAATTACTCTCAAGTATTTTTGTATAGAATTAAGTTGATTACGTCAATGGGTATTTCAAAGGGGGCAGAATAATTCTTACCTTATTCTTCATTGATGCCATGTTCCCCCAAAAGCTCTCAATGTCGAACGTGTCTGGGTTTTCAGGCATGGCAATGCCCATGGACTGGTAGTCCAGAAACTCCTCACTCAGTTTGTCACGCTCGTCAGGTCCGTTGTATGGGCAGTAGTGTGGCGTGGGAAAAAAATTAGGGGAAGCCAATAATACTTCCTTTCTGGGGTGGGGGGGGTGTGGTGGTCAATGTAATAACGTAACCAGATGAGTGATTACAGCGCCCGGTATCATTTTACACACATTTGTATCATACAGATGCAGGACTTACACACGCCTGTTATCTGACCGACAGGCCCGCACGCACTCTCCAGCCGAAACTCTAATAAGCATTCATTCACAAACTAAATCAGGAGACCTTTAACGTTTTACGTCCGTTTCGCTCCTTTGTTCATCGCTGTACACAGCTCCAGTTTGGGCATTGGCCTGTCATCAGATTGTATTTGTTGTTACTGCTGCAGCGGAAGTTTAGTCCAATTATTTTTGATTAAATACTCCAAATCTCCACCCTCCATAATTGCACTTGCTTCAGTTGCTTGCTACTTTCTAACGGCGGTGAGAGTGGTGCAGTGACGCTATCTATCTTCTATCGATTAGATTTATGATTCGAAAATTATATAAGTAGGGTAGACATGTGGATATTATCCGACTGAACAAAACGTGCATTTACCTAACAGGTTCGTTTTCCACTGACCTTTTTTCGAGCTATTTTCCAAAATCCTATGGAGAAATCCCATTGCTATTTTGTCGAGGGAAACCGGGCGCAGCTTACTTCCGCTTTTTGGGACGCGTCACTGCACCACTAAGTTGATGCGATTTGATTGGATTGTGAGGCAAGGGAAGCCAGCCGCGTCTGTCTTCACTTGGCCAGCGCCGTATAGAGAGGCGAAGTCCCTCCCCTTCCGGGAGCCTCCATGGGACCCCGGAAGCGGAAAATTATACATAGAAGTCAATGGAGAGAGAAAAGTTATCTTTTGATCCCGTTTGAATTGTGCCACGAATGACACATATGATGTTTGTCAATCTTAAACAATCATTTCCATGCAAAAAAAGTCACAGTTTGTCGTAAAACTGCTGAAATATAAGACTATGAATAATACGCAACTAGAAAGACTACAAATCCCAAATGCATTCTGGGTCGCGTAAGTGATGTCATAGGCGATAATGCTCCAAGACTGGTTGTGACTCGCAAAGCAAAGAGGAAGAAGAAGACTGATTTATTCCCTCCAATAAATATAAGAGATTGCTCTAATAAATTCACTTTTACAAGATGCCTGTGTGCTTTGTACGAGATCATACCACTTGCTCGTTCTATCGCTTCCCGTCTGATGAAAGGACCAGGAGTCGTTGGACCAAACATATCAGGTAATATACATGTTTTGCATGGAACATAGTCAAGTTAGCTACCTAGCTAGTAGCGAGCATGTTAGTTAGCATTATATTACATTACTTAGCCTTGTCATTTGTATTAGCCTTAACACGAAGTAAACCGAAATGTTAAACAGTAAGAGTAGTCATGATGGTAAGTATTTTGTGAAACATTTGAAGAGTAGCCTATCGCCCCCTCCACCAGGTGCTAAGGGGGCGGGAGGTAGGCTAACCGCACATTAGTATGAGCGATCTTTTCTACTTAATGCTATCTGCACAAATGGTTAACATTGACCATTAAAAGATCAGGCAGTTCAGGGAGAGTCGAAGGAAGGCAGGCAGCTTTGCATGACATTCTTCTGGACGTGTTTCATTGTGATGATAGTGAGAGTGAGTCAATCTGTTTGTTGGAAAGACAGTAGTTGAGTGATTACTTAGTGAAAATTATTAAAAGAGATAATTATTCAGTGTTGTTACTGACCTTTTTCTCTTTTATTTTCTTTACCTCACCTGTAACTGCTGAGACCCTGAGGAACAAGCACACTGGACTGACCTGCTCTGGCAACCTGATTTCCACTGTACGTAATAGTATTTGGTTATGGTATATTATTTATATACATCAAAGGCACAATGCACCCCCCAGAGACACACATGTATTGAGTGTGATATTTTGCATTGGTCATGTGAAATCATCTTTACATACTAGAAAACTGTAGGAGCGGCAACTTGTTTTGAAATTGAATTTTTAATATCCGATAATAAAGTTGATCTGTTTTCTTTATTCTTCTCTCTTCCCAGCTCCATCGATCACCATTCTCTGTTCCTGCAGTTCCTGCTTGCTAAGCAATATTCATATTTTTTTACACCATTACAAATAAAGTCAATGTATTGTATGACATGAAGTTGTGCTTCATTCTGAGTCAATAATAAATTCATTCTGCCTTCAGCTGCAAAATTATTGTGGACTGCACTGACATCCATGTAGCTGCTCCCCCCCCCCCCAGTAAGATGAACCAAGCAAAGTTGACATACTCAACATACAGCTGTACTCTTAAGTTTACATGAAGAATTTGTGAAATATTGGTAATAACAGGTTTAAATGATTATTAGTAAATAATTAAATAATTTTCTCATTGTAGACGAGCAGACAGGGAGCCAGATGAGAAAAGCAGAATATGCAGCTGCCATTTTCCACATGGAAAAGAGAAAGGGCCAAGTGTATTTGAGTGGACAAAAGAGAAATCCCAAATACGAAAAATAAAATTATACAATTTACAGATATGTATACAAATAAATATATATCCTATATACACTATCATGTATAATGATGGTGTATGATGAAGAAGGAAGTGTGGTAGATAACAAGTAAATATAGAGTTACATACAGATCTATGTTACAGCAAAAGATGGAATAACTAAGAAGCACGCAGTATAATAATAATTACACGCAACAATTAAATAACTGCTCAGCATCTCCACCACAATCCCAATCTGCTGTGTCCTGTTTTCCTCCCCTCTGCATAACACCCCATCACACATACGAAACACAACGCAGAGTCCGAGGGTGTTAAGAGTATGTTTATTTAAATGTCCTCCTCTCTACTGGCCAACACAGGGAGCATATGTTGGGTGTAGAATTGTTCCAGGAGGAGGAGATTTCCATGCCATGCAGGGTCTTTGGGGATGGGGAGGATGATCGCCTCCATCGTGGTCCACAGCAGCAGAGACTCCGGTCTGTGATGTGCAGCTGTTATATAATATACAATACATTTTTTTGAAAAACATTTGATCAAAAAATAAGGATTTGGTCAGGATCTAGAGTCAGTGTGTAGTTTATTAATTAATCAATGCTCTCTACATTATGAAAACACATAATGGGATGCAAACTCATCAGGTATGAAAAAGGTGACAAGGATCCGAGCCCCCTGACCCCACAGAATATCGGCTTTAAAATTAGGAATAACAGGATTTTAGCAGTCAGAACAACTAAAGCAGCAGTGTTAATATTAACAGAAACGCCATAGAGTCACATCTAATAGAAATATATAAAAAGCATTTATTTTAATTGTGTAGCAGTCAGTTTATAATTTTGGCAGCACTGTTGAGCATTTTGAAAATGTATTTTCATGCCTCTGTGCAAGGCTTAGTCTTTCTATCTTTATAGCCACTGGTGTAAAGTAACCAAGTTCATAAACTCAACAAGTACTATACTTGGGCACAATTTTGAGATACTTGTACTTTACTTAAGTATTTCAATGTTTTGCTACTTTGTACTTCTACTCCACTACAGTTCAGAGGTAAATGGTGTACTTTTACTCCACTACATGTATGTAATACCTTTAGTTACTTTACAGATGTGGATGAATGATGTGAAATATAATCAAGTGTTAAATCAGACTTTAGTTCCACCTGGAGTAAATCCAAAAGCTACCCTGCCTGCAGTATACAAAGTCATTCAAACTAGCTGCACCTTTACCAGCTTTGATAACACTTTAATGATCAGTCATTATAAAACATATCATATTATTCTGAAATGGACCAATCTGCAAAATCACTACTTTTACTGTCGCTACTTTCACTATATTTTGATAATAATAATTTTCTACTTTTACTTGAGGAACATTTGGAATGCAGGACTTTTACTGTAACAGAGTATTCCTACACTCTGGTACTTCTACTTTTACTCAAGTACAAGAACTGAGTACTTCTACTTTTAATCAATTACAAGATATATACTTATACCACCTCTGTTTATAGCCTATGAAAAAAACGATTAGAAAACGAAGGCTAAAGCTAACGTTAGCAGATAGTGACAATGTATGCTAGTTAGCTAGCTCAACGATAATATTGCGACGGGGAAAAAAAACTTTTCAGTGCATATCACGCTCTGCCGCTCCGACAGGGAGCTCTACTCTGAACACCTGAACGGCCCGTTCTAACAGCTGTTCACCAGCGGTCCAGTCTGTGCCACAGTGACTCCGGACGCACAGTTAATATTAACGAACGCACCGTAGGTAATGTAGCTGCTGAAGCTAGACCATTATCGCCGAGCAGCAGAGGCTTATTATACATCATGAGCAGAGCCGACAGGCAGGAAGACTCGAGCACACAGCTCGCGCTTCATTATAATATATAAAAAAAAGCTCGCGGCCGCACATTAATCCGGGTCCCAGACCCCCTCCCATACCCCAAAAATATTTTTATTGCAGATCTACAGGAATCATAAAAACGACCTATTTTGGATTCAAAACGGAGAATTTCGCCGAAAGGTGACAAGTTTGCATCCCTGGACAAGATAACCAAAATCCTTGAATCTACACACAGCAAATAAACTCAAATGACACAACGAGATGTAAAAAGGAGATCACACATATAGTCGATATAGAACTGGCCGCTTCAATCTGAAGAGCAACTAAAACAAAACACGGGAGTGTATCTTGTTCTTGTGAACACTAATGTTATCCACAGCATACACAGACACCACAAAGTTCTTAAGGAGAAAACTAGTTGCTAAAACAAAACACGTTAGTGTACCTTGTTAGCTAGCTGACATTAACCTTAGACATTGCACTCATATTACTCACTGAAACCTTGTAAAGCCGGTCCCGCATGCTGGCTCTTACAGAACCGCTCCCTTTCGTGTATGTAAAGCTCTCAACATGCCCAGACTTGTAGTGATTTTCACCTCTTTTTATACTTTTTCGCCTCATTCTGAAAGAAACAGGTGAAATTTACTAACGTGACAGCCATCTTTGTGATGGTGACGCGTATTGTGCGAGACCAGAGACCTGTAGTTCACTGAGCGGTTTCACACAAAAAAAATTGTAACTTCACAGTTTTACGACACATTTTTATTTTTTTGACTTGCAAAATGTTCTTTTAATTTGACAAACATCATATGTGTGATGGGCGGGACTTCGCCTAGGCGAAGTCCCGCCCATCTACTTCCGACCCATGGGACCCCGGAAGCGAAAAATTATACATTGAATTCAATGGAGAGAGAAAACGTATCTTTTGATCCCGTTTGAATTGTGCCACGAACGACACATATGATGTTTGTCAATCTTAAACAATCATTTCCATATCAAAAAAGTCAAATTTTGTCGTAAAACTGTTGAAATATAAGACTATGAAAAATACGCGACTACAAAGACTACAAATCCCAAATCCCATTCTGGGTCGCGTATGTGATGTCACAGGCGATAATGCTCCAAGTGCTTGAGACTCGTAATTAAAGCGAAGAAGAAGATTTCATAACTGATTTATTCCCTCCAATAAATATAAGAGATTGCTCCAATAAATTCACTTTTACAAGATGCCTGTGTGCTTTGTACCATGTTGTAATCACAAAAGTGATCATACCACTTGCTCGTTCTATCGCTTTCCCTCTTATGAAAGGACCAGGAGTCGCTGGATCAGACATATCAGGTAATATCATAGGTAATATACATGTTGTGCATGGAACATAGTCAAGTTAGCTACCTAGCTAGTAGCGACGAGTAGCGAGCACGTTAGTTGGCATTACATTACTTAGCCTTGTCATTTTTAGTAGCCTTACCATTAAGTTATTATTTTATTACATGAAGTACACCAAAATGTTAAACAGTAAGAGTAGTCATCATGGTAAGTATTTCGTGAAACATTTGAAGAGTGGCCTACTGCGCCCTCCACCGGGTGCTAAGGAAGCAGTTCAGGGAGAGTCGAAGGAAGGCAGGCAGGCAGGGAGCTTTGCATGACATTCTTCTGGACATGTGTCATTGTGATGACAGTGAGGGTGAGTCAATCTGTTTGTTGGAAAGACAGTAGTTGAGTGATTACTGAGAGAAAATTATTAAAAGAGATAATTATTCAGTGTTGTTACTTTAAAGTGTTGTTACTGACCTTTTTCTCTTTTATTTTCTTTACCTCACCTGTAACTGCTGAGACCCTGAGGAACATGCACACTGGACTGACCTGCTCTGGCAACCTGATTTCCACTGTACGTAATAGTATTTGGTTATGGTATATTATTTATATACATCAAAGGCACAATGCAACCCCCAGAGAGACACATGTATTGAGTGTGATATTTTGCATAGGTCATGTGAAATCATCTTTACATACTAGAAAACTGTAGGAGCGGCAACTTGTTTTGAAATTGAATTTTTAATATCCGATAATAAAGTTGATCTGTTTTCTTTATTCTTCTCTCTTCCCAGCTCCATCCATCACCATTCTCTGTTCCTGCAGGTCCTGCTTGCTAATCAATGATTTATTTTTTTACACAGTTACAAATAAAGTCAATGTATTGTATGACATGAAGTTGTGCTTCATTCTGAGTCAATAATAAATTTATTCTGCCTTCAACTGCAAAATGATTGTGGACTGCACCGACATCCATGTAGCTGCCCCCCAGTAAGATGAAGCAAGCAAAGCTGACACTCAACATACAGCTGTGCTCTTAAGTTGACATGAAGAATTTGTGAAATATTGGTAATTATTTGGAAAAAATGACTGACGATGCAGAAAACTTTTTTTATTTAGGAACAGTGGTCAGGTGAAGCATTTATCAATACATATGTGTCACACTTAAAAGACCAAACACACTGGCCAAACACACCTCGTTTACAACTCCCCAGTTGACAGCCATGACTCCGTCTAAATTGTACCCCCCAAGCACCCTCTTCATGAGGGACGCGCATGGAGTGGATGAAAGTCCTGACCTCAGCACAGCACCAAAATTGCTGGCTGTCAACCTGCCCTGCCTGTGTAACTGCCACTGAGGATTTGTCCGCTGTCCTACGGTGGCTGTCTGGATGGCAGCTTAATGGTCTCTGCTCAGTCGCATTGAGGCAAGAATTGCCTCAAGCCCCCGACCCCCACGCTCCTTCACCAGCTCCGGCACGTTGAAAATGGCCTGATGTTGAGGCTGCAGCTCTGGCTCAGGTGACAAAAGCCATGCCATGCCACGCTGCGCCCCTCAGTGCAGACCTGAACAAGTCTACTTCCTCAGTGGCGATGTCTCTGGCCAGTGGGTTGTATGTCTCCTCTTGCTGTTGGTAGAGTTGAGACACCGGCTGGACTACTTTTGAAGTGCCAGCCTTCCTCCACTGGCACTCAACTTCTGTGGAGCTGATCTGCCACATGGCAAATATTGCCAATGCTGCAGCGTGGCTGCATTTGTACATCCCCCGTGCACAACCACAGACAGCGCTCTGCATCACGCCATCCTCTCCCATGTAGATCTGTACAAATAAAGTAAGTACCATGTTTGTTAACATGCTATAATAGATTGAATGAGCAATACAAGGATGGTCCAGATCTGGGGGTGGGGGGGTTTATTTTTCCATAGTTTTGTCCTCTTGTCTGATTGTTGTTGTTTGTTTTTTCTGAATTTTTTGTAATTTGTGTTGTATTGGTTGTGATTGTACATTGTATTTTTTTAAATGTGCATTTTTGAAAAACATTTGATCAACAAAAAAGGATTTGGTCAGGATCTAGACTCAGTGTGTAGTTTATGAATTAATCAATGCTCTCTACATTAGGAAAACATACCAGTGTACCAGACGGAGTCACACACAGCTGTGCCTATAACCAAACAAATTGACAAGATAACCAAAATCCTTGAATCTACACACAGCAAATAAACTCAAATGACACAACGAGATGTAAAAAGGAGATCACACATATAGTCGATATAAAACTGGCCGCTTCAATCTGAAGAGCAACTAAAACAAAACACGGGAGTGTACCTTGTTCTTGTGAATACTAATGTTATCCACAGCATACACACCCGTATACAGTACACCCGTTCTAGGTTCTGATTGGCTCTCTAGGTTAGCATTCTAGCTTCTGACTGGCTGTCCAGGTTGTCAATCACAGCCGTGGTTCATATTATGCTAGTCGACTCGTAACATCGCTAAACTTTTTTTCTTGACGGTTTTCTCAGTCAACTAATGCTATTGATAACAGTAACATAAATTAACACAGCCCTGCACACTGCAGTCATTATATGCCAGGTCTGTGGTTCATCATCTTCTTTTTCATTCTCCTCCTTATTGACTGACATTAACCTTAAACATTGCACTCATATTACTCACCGAAACCTTGTAAAGCCGGTCCCGCATGCTGGCTCTTACAGAACCGACTAACTCCCCTTTCGTGTATGTACAGCTCTCAACGTGCCCAGACTTGTAGTGATTTTCACCTCGTTTTATACTTTTATTCTCATTCTGAAAGAACGAGGTGAAATGTGCCAACGTGACGGTCATCTTTGTGTTGGTGACGCGTATTGTGCGGGACCAGAGACATGTAGTTCACTGAGCGGCTTAACACAAACAAATGTGTTACTTCACAGTTTTACGACACATTTTAATTTTTTTGACTTGCAAAATGTTCTTTTAAATTGACAAACATCATATGTGTCATTCGTGGCACAATTCAAACGGGATCAAAAGATACGTTTTCTCTCTCCATTGAATTCAATTTATCATTTTCCGCTTCCGGGGTCCCATGGAGGCTCCTGGAAGGGGAGGGACTTCGCCTCTCTATAAGTTGAGTCATGACAACTGGCGACATTCTATTATTTTCGTCATAGGAATCCGGGGCGTGTACATTGAGGACCCATTGTTGACTTACCAGGAAAGAAACATCGTTTGTCGTTTACGTTCATCTTTTGCTATATCTGCCTTCCTAAGATCACTTTGCTGCACATTCAGTACTCGTATGTGAGGTTGTGGGTGAGAGTCCGATATCGTGACGCTTACAGGGAGGTATCGAACATTACAAAGTAGGTGACTGTGTGGATGCCTGTTCAAAACATTGCAAACTTCAATAAATCATTTAAATTATATATTTGTGTCCGACTTTCATTTGTTCATCGTTCTTAATGTGATGTATAGTAGTGTGGTGATTGACATTATTCACCCACGGAACTATGGGTTGGGGTATTGTTCCGCACGGACATTAGTGAGTTGACCGGACTTCCTGTTTCCCCCGGTCTTATCTTCCCGGGCTGAAAGCTGTTTACATGTTGTTCTGATGTTAAATAAAAGTCTAGCTTGTACCTTCGATACCCCGCCTCCGACTCCCGTCTCTCGGCACTACATTGGTGACCCCGACATAAGTCTCGTAGAAGGATCCGAGACTGAATCGAGCATGGCAAATAACGCAGTTTTTTTCAAACTGCCGGAGTTTTGGGATACATCTGCGGCTGCATGGTTCGCACAGGCGGAGGCTCAGTTCGCCCTCCGCGGAGTAACTGATGACGCATCACGCTATTTCCACGTCGTTTCGGCACTGGGAAGCTCCACTGCGACCCGGACGGTGGGCTTTATTACATCTCCCCCTGCCCAGGATAAATATGCAGCGTTCAAGGCTTTCCTGCTAAAGACTTTCGAGCTGTCTCGGTCGGAACGGGCCCGACGCCTGCTCGCTATTCATAGCCTGGGAGACAGCAAGCCTTCTGACCACATGGAAATGATGCTCAACCTGCTAGGTACGGAAGAACCCAATTTTTTGTTCATAGAACTGTTTCTTCGGCACATGCCGCCGCATGTTCAGACAGCGCTCGCTAACACGGCTATTACTGAGCCACGCGCTTTAGCCGATGAAGCTGACCGGTTCTTCCTGGCCACCCAGCGTTTTACCCCTGAGGTGCTTGCCCCGACACGCAGCGGCTCCTTCCCTGGTAGAGGCATGCCACCTAGCAGAAGCTCCAGGGCCGACGTCAGCGACTCCAGCCCTGGCCTGTGTCAGTACCATGCACGCTATGGGGCGAAAGCGAGGATGTGCCGTCCCCCCTGCACCTACAAGGAAACGGGAAACGCCAAGGCCTGCGCTCGGTAGTGGCCGCGAGCGTGGGCACATCCAACCGGCTCCTGTTCATCAGGGACACCCTCTCTGGTCTACGGTGGAGGACGCCGCCGGTGGGGGCCACGGCCCACCTTTGACGTCCGCTAACGACACCCCTATCCGCACCTATGGCACAAAGACAGTGGACCTGTGTTTCGAGGGTCAGCGGTTTAAGTGGGATTTCATCACGGCTGACATCTCCTTCGCCCTCCTTGGCGCAGACTTCCTGTGCGCTCACGGACTGCTGGTGGACGTCAAGAACAGCCGCCTGGTGGACGCACTGAGGTTTGCCTCGTTCGCATGTACCCGCGGCGAGGCGTCATTCAGCGGGCTCTCCAGCTCACTCTCACAGGGTGACAAGTTCCAGCACCTTCTCAGTGAGTTTCCCGACTTGACGCAGCCCACCTTTTCCGCTACCACTACCAAACACAGGGTAGAGCACCACATTGACACTGAAGGCCCCCCAGTCTATGCTAGGGCCCGGCGGCTCAACCCTGACATGCTGTCGGTCGCCAAGTCGGAGTTCGACAGCATGGAGCGTCTGGGCATCATCCACCGCTCGGACAGCCCTTGGGCTTCGCCGCTCCACATGGTCCCTAAATCAGCCGGTGGCTGGCGACCGTGTGGTGACTACCGCCGCCTTAACGACGCCACTACGCCAGACCGCTACCCGGTCCCTCACATCCAGGACTTCTCTTCACACCTGGCGGGCAAGCTGGTTTTCTCCAAGGTGGATCTGGTGCGGGGATACCATCAGGTTCCGGTGCACCCCTCAGACGTCCCCAAAACTGCGGTGATTACGCCGTTCGGGCTTTTCGAGTTCCTGCGTATGCCGTTTGGACTTAAGAACGCAGCTCAGTCCTTTCAGCGGCTGATGGATTCGGCGCTCAGAGACATGCCATTCATTTTCGTCTATTTAGACGACATCCTTGTCGCCAGCTCCTCCTCTGAAGAGCACCAGGCACATCTCCGTGTCCTTTTTGCGAGGCTCAGCCAACACGGCCTGATTATCAACCCGGCAAAGTGTCAGTTCGGGTTGTCCTCCATCCACTTCCTCGGGCATCTCATCAGCAAAGATGGAGCCGCCCCCCTCCCATCGAAAGTGGAGGCCGTGTCCGCCTTTCCATGACCGTCTACAGCTCGGGCGCTCCGAGAGTTCCTCAGGATGGTGACGTTTTATCACCGGTTCATCCGCCGGGCGGCCCACACCATGCGCCCGCTGTACGAGGCCCTCAAGGACAATTCCCCCGGCCAGGCCATAGACTGGACGGCTGAAAGGGAAGCCGCTTTCGATGCCACCAAAGCCGCCCTGAGCGAAGCCGCCATGTTGGCTCACCCGTCACAAAGGGCCCCCATCGCTATCACCACCGACGCGTCTGACTACGCTGTGGGCGCGGTGCATGAACAATGGGTCGACGGCGCCTGGCAACCGCTTGCCTTTTTCAGCCGCCAGTTGACTCCCAGGGAGCGCAAGTACAGCGCTTTTGACAGGGAACTCCTTGGTCTCTATTTGGCTGTTCGCAACTTCCGTTTCCTGCTGGAAGGCCGGGAGTTTGCGGCGTTCGTGGATCACAAGCCACTTACTTTCTGCATGTCCAAGGTGGCCGAGCCGTGGTCCGCCCGACAGCAACGCCAGCTTTCGTACATCTCCGAGTACACCACGGACATACGACACATCGCTGGCAAGGCTAACGTGGTCGCGGACTGCCTCTCCAGAGCGGTCATCGGAGCTGTGCAGCTGGGCCTCGATTACCTCCGCATGGGCGCTGACCAGGCCTCTGACCACGGGGTCCAGACCCTCAAGGCCTCGGTCACGGGATTGCGACTGGAGGAGGTCACGGTCGGTGACTCGGGCGCGAAGCTGTGGTGTGACATCTCCACGGGCCAGCCTCGACCGCTAGTCCCTACGGACTGGCACCGACCCGTTTTTGAGGCGGTTCACAATCTTTCCCACCCCGGTAGGAAACCGTCCGTGAAGTTGGTGTCGCAGAAGTTCGTGTGGCAGGGGCTTAAGAAGGACGTGAAGTCCTGGGTCGACGCATGCGTGGCTTGTCAACGGGCTAAAGTCCACCGCCATACTAGGGCCCCTTTTGAACTGTTTGCGGTTCCTGAGAGGAGGTTTGACCATGTCAATGTCGACCTCGTAGGTCCGCTTCCCCCCTCTCACGGTTTCACCTACCTGTTTACGATGGTGGACAGGACGACCCGCTGGCCCGAGGCCGTTCCCCTCACCTCGACGTCAGCTTCCGACGTCGCCCGCGCTTTCATCGGCACGTGGGTGGCGCGCTTCGGGACCCCGTCTGACCTCTCCTCTGACCGCGGTTCTCAGTTCACCTCGGAGCTGTGGAACGCTGTTGCTGTGGGTTTGGGGGTCAAGCTGCACCGCACCACCGCATATCACCCCCAGGCTAACGGATTGTGTGAGCGGTTTCACCGATCCATGAAGGCGTCACTGCGTGCCGGATTGACAGACGGCAACTGGGTGGATAAGCTCCCGTGGGTTATGCTCGGCCTCAGGTGTGCCCCCAAGGAAGACCTGCAGTCCTCGTCGGCGGAGCTCGTCTATGGCCAGACGCTACGGGTCCCCGGGGAATTCAATCCCACCGCCACTGTGCCCTGGTCTGCAGCCGGGCAGCGCTCCTCCCTGCTGGAGACCGCCGGGACATTCACGCCCGTCCCCACGTCGCAGCACAGCAACCCAGCTTTCCGGGTGTCCCCCGGATTACGGTCGGCGGATTTCGTTTTTATTCGCCACGACGCTCACCGCGGTCCCCTGCGCCCCACTTACGACGGTCCGTTCAGGGTCATACGTCACGGGGACAAGAGCCTGGTGGTGGACGTTGGTGGCAGGCCTGAGACTGTGTCCGTTGATCGGATTAAGCCTGCTCACGTGGACGTTTCCAGGCCGTTGGAGTTGGCTCTGCCCCCACGTCGGGGCCGCCCTCCCATGTCCCGCCCCCCACCCCCTGTGTGGATGCCCCTGCCCCTGCCCTCGCCTGCGGCCCCGCCCTCCTCAGCCCCTGTGGTCCGTACGCGCCGGGGTCGGGCGGTACTTCCTCCCAGGCGCGAGGGTTTTGACTATGGGTGATGAATTCTGGGGGGGCTTGTGTGGTGATTGCCATTATTCACCCACGGAACTATGGGTTGGGGTATTGTTCCGCACGGACATTAGTGAGTTGACCGGACTTCCTGTTTCCCCCGGTCTTATCTTCCCGGGCTGAAAGCTGTTTACATGTTGTTCTGATGTTAAATAAAAGTCTAGCTTGTACCTTCGATACCCCGCCTCCGACTCCCGTCTCTCGGCACTACAGTAGCTTTGATAGCTGTCCATACCTTCAGACAGCCTAAAAGTAAAACACAAGTTGTTTATTCACAGCCCGAACGCTCATCGAGATGACTGGATCAGTCATGAAACTTGTGATCAGCTCCGATTAAATTGTGATATCAATTCTGTAGCTAACCTCCAGGGAGCACGTTTATTTTATGAAATACCTGTATCCCTCTCATCACAACAAGACTCTACACTGTGCAGGAAAAACAATTACATACATGAAAATAACCTTGATGCATGGGAATTAAACACACAAACTATCTTCCGTGGCTATACTGATATGTCACAGTAACGGTAAACCACAGAAAAGTAAGTCCAGCGGGGCACAAGTTGAATACATATAATACGGTAGTTCTATTATGCCTTTAAGCCTATACGTTTAACGTTTATTTCATAAAATAAACGTGCTCCCTGGAGGTTAGCTACAGAATTGATATCACAATTTAATCGGAGCTGATCACAAGTTGTCATGACTGATCCAGTCATCTCGATGAGCGTTCGGGCTGTGAATAAACAACTTGTGTTTTACTTTTAGGCTGTCTGAAGGTATGGACAGCTATCAAAGCTACTATACATCACATTAAGAACGATGAACAAATGAAAGTCGGACACAAATATATAATTTAAATGATTTATTGAAGTTTGCAATGTTTTGAACAGGCATCCACACAGTCACCTACTTTGTAATGTTCGATACCTCCCTGTAAGCGTCACGATATCGGACTCTCACCCACAACCTCACATACGAGTACTGAATGTGCAGCAAAGTGATCTTAGGAAGGCAGATATAGCAAAAGATGACAAACGATGTTTCTTTCCTGGTAAGTCAACAATGGGTCCTCAATGTACACGCCCCGGATTCCTATGACGAAAATAATAGAATGTCGCCAGTTGTCATGACTCAACTTATACTGTAACACCGGCAGCAACACACAACAAAGAATTTCCGAAACTAAACGAAGTTTTTAAATTAATTTATTAAAATTATAACTACAATCCGAAAAAACAGGGGAAGCCTGGCTTCCCTTGGCCTCCAGGAGAAAACGCCACTGTGTATGGGAGAAGTTTAGGAAACCTAAAGAGAACACAATGTGCACTGATCTGGTAAAGTAATGTAGCTGAAACGGGTTGTTTTTCAGATGTGGTCATTAAACTTTACAATCTATTAAGAAAATGTTAAGAAAATGTGACAAGAGCCAAGAGTTATGATGTGATGATTTAACTAACACTGCTATATTAGTCACAGTTGTTTGTTGTTAAACCCACCGCAGCAACCTGCCACACTGCTCACCAGCAGCCTGTGTGACGTTAAGTCTCACGTAGTCAGACCCACCGTTGACTTCATCAAAATAAAGATATTTGTAAAAATAATGTGTGGTTACCGACCGCTTGATCTCCCGCTTCAGATGAAAATGTCAGTCACGGCATTATAGTCACGTTTACTTTTCGATTTCTCCGCCATAAGTGTTGTTCTAGTTGTCTTCATAGGATAGAGACGCAATGAACCGCCCTAAGCTGCCTCTGATTGGTTTGTATACGTGGTGCCTTTCGTGGGGTTGGTTAGATTTAGCCTCAAGGGCTGATGATTGGTTATCACATATCTCGGTCAGCCAATCCGGGGGCAGAATAGGGCGGGCTCACCCTGTCCCTGACTCGAACTACGGCAGGCCTCAAGCAACAAGTTATGGAAATATATCATTAAATGAAAAAAAAATGTATAAAATAGTGAGAGGGGGAAAAAAGCGTGTGAAATGGCAAGTGTGGCGTGAGGCGTGTGAAGAGGTTAAATTGCGTGACTCTCACTCTCAAAGGGTGAGACTTGGCAGCTCTGACAGACACTGTGTTTTTTCGGAGATTTTGCTTCATAAAATGGTTTCGAGTAGTTTCAAATCATCATTAAAACAAGTGCTGCTTATAAATACACACATATCATTTATTTGATCTTAACTGGACACATTTTGAATAATTAATAGGATTATTTTACTTTTGCAATAGCCTACGTATACTAAGATGCATACAGGCTGCTTATTGTATGTAGACACCCAAAAGCAAATACCTGCTTAAACAATATTTTGAACGCATTACTTTGACTTGTAACAGAGTATTTTTACTCTTTGGAATTTCTCATTTTAAATGAAAAATCTCAGTACTTCGGATTTATTTATAATGACAACGTATCATCATTTTTGAGTGATCACTAAATTGTCGCAGCCAGCAGAGGGGACTGTCACTTTTCCCTCTCTATTAAAATGCTTCCCCACCCGCCATCTTTGTTATGGGCAAACAACGTCTGGCGATGACGTAGAGATGTTCTCTTGTGTGATTGGTGGAAATGGGTCATGCCAAAGGTCACGTATATTTGGCGCTCTTCATTCACTAGTAATCTGGCGCGTTTTTGAAAGAGCAAAATACGTGAAGAAGAAACATGTTCTTGAAACCTTACTCGGAAACAATGTGGATTATAACCGTTTAACGCTTTCCTTGGTGCTTTAATATGTCCGTCGCTGACATGTTGGAAATGTTTGGACCACTTTTGGAAGCTGTGAGGAGCGGAGTGTGTTTGAAAGTAGCTTCCATTGAAGTCTGCTAGCTTGTTGTTTTACAGAGACATTTATAAGTCTGGTGGCAACACACACAGCTGTCCGTCTCACACAATGAATTTATATTGTTTGTTCACATTCTCGGGGAGGTGAATAAGTAAGAGAAAGAAGAAGACGAAGTTGCAGAAAGTTCTGTTTTTATTGGTAAGTATTTTCCTTTATTTGTATACTTGCTCGTCATTTGTTACAAACACTGGAGGAAGAAGCAGTTAGGCACAGAGCGCCATGTCAGGAATAATAATGATGCTAATGTCAGCTGTTCCTGGCTGTCCGTGACGCCTATACGATTTATACTAATATGCTGTTTATAAACACTTCATACTGACTTTGCTTCACCAAAACTGACTTCTTGCATTGTTTGGTATTATTGCTTTTTTACAGTACTGTTTTGTGTAGGACTGTACACTGTCGGATACCATGGCGGTAAATTGACTAACACTAAAATGTATTGATTTGATCATTTGTATATTGTTATTTGAAACATCCAAATACATTTTTACATTAGAGTGTTGTGTTTTTTCACTTTTCTGTTGAAGCAAGAAAGATAATTGAAATCTATAATAATAATAATAATAATAATAATAATAATAATAATTGCCGTGTTACTTTTGATAAAGCTTCCTAACTTCTCAGGCAACTTGTTTTTATGGCATGGGATTTAGACCACTGTACTCATTTGAATATAATTAGAGTTCCTCTCTGCTTTGCTCTCCAAGTACATAACAGTATTTCCCTTTTTGATTTAGGTCTCTTCAAATGATGGCTGGTGTTGTGACTATGGCATCTGTCATTGAGGACTTTGACACCCAGGTATGTCTTTGACACAGATCTGTCCCATATCTAAAATGCAAAGCAGCTTTTGGAAAGTGTTCTTATTATTTCCTTTTGCATTATGTAGTTGATCATTTTGTCACTCCTTTTACAGCCTTGCAAGAAATCTCACAAAGATGGCGGCAATCCTGTTGTCAAGACGATCAAAAACTACTTCTCTCCTGTGCCCAAGCCTGAGGAGAAACCCTTTTCTCCTCCGCGTTCCAACAACATCATGGACTACTTTAACCGTAAGGCTCCGTCCTCTAAAGAAAAGACCAGCTCACCTGAACTGTCAAAAGAGAACTGTCGGACTTCTCAACCTGCTGGAAAACACACCAGCCCAGAGGTAGCAGTGAAAAAGCCATCACAGAAACGGACTAGAAAGGCCAGCAAAGTTGCAAGAAAACTTGTGGAGGCTGAAACCATACGTTTTACAGAGGAACCAAGCTGCCTGATTGTAGAAGAACAACATGAAAGCAGAGACTCGGCCTCAGCAGCCATCAGCAGCTGTGGTGTTCTTAACAGTGATACAGCAGCCCCGATCGCCCAGTTTAGTGCTGAGACCTGTATCACTGGGGGGGAATCGGAGAGTAATACCACTAAGACTGTCAGTGTTGAGCAGGCTGAAGAAGATGGTTCCAAATGTGGAAACGGTGTCAAACCTAATCTGGAACCGATTGGTATTGAATTATCTCCAATTGTACCATCAAAAGATAAAGCAAAACGAGTCAAAACTGTGGCACGGAATACTAAGAAGGCGAAGCACTCGGAACCAGAGGAGAACGAGAGCTCCTTGTGTGATGTTAGTATGGAAGTCAATTTGGATGAGGCCTCTCAGTTAAACCACAGCACTGTCACGGTCTCCTTTGAGGAATTTGTGCGGAACCAGGACAAGAGAAAGGGTGCAGAGGACAAAGAAGATGCAAGTGAAATCACACCTGAGGCAGAAGGAATAGCCTCTGACCAACTGGAGATCCTTAAAGCAGAGGAAAATGTTCTTTCAGGGGTGTCGCCTTTCCATGTCTCGCCCCGAACTGTCACCATCCAGGCAGAGGTGCATGTAGTCTCACCTAACCACGAAGTAGCCAAGGCACGAGGAAAGTTAGCTACAATCTTCAACAGGAGAAAAGGTCAGATGAGCCCTGCAGAGGTTGTATCATCTCCTCACACAGAGTCCGGACACCAACTTCCTTTTGCCTCTTTGTCTGTCAAGCGTAAATCTAACGTGGTTCTTCAAGAGGAAGACTTGGAGCTGGCTGTGATCGAGAGTGAATCCACACCAAGGAGCAGCGAGGCAGTGAAGAAGCAGTTCATGGCTGCCTTCAAACAGCCCGGTCTGGATGGGTCCAAAAGCAAGCCTGGAAAGAGCCAGGGCAAGCAGAAGCAAGCTGGAGAGAAAGCTGCGGATGATGCAGACAAAGCTGCTGAAGAAGTAACTCCAGCCTCTGCTGAGCAAGTGCCTGCCGCCATGCAAGAAAATAAAGTGGCTAAAAAGAAACAAGCAAGAAAAGGCAGAAAGAAAGCTAAAGAAGAAAAGGATGCTCCACCTGCTGCTGCTGAAGCTGAAGAAACAGCGGCCATAGTTGTTGAGGTTGATGATGAGCCTCCCATCACTTCAACTCCGTCCGTCCCAGAAGCGAGGAGATCCAGGAGAGAGGGGGCAGTAAGGCAAGCTCCCGAAGCCCCCCCAACATCCCCTATCAGGAAAACCAAGAAACGAAACAAGTCAAAGGATGCTGCGGCTGCTTTACCTGCGGACGTCCCTGCACACAGCCCTGCACATATTTCAACCTCAAAGACACGCAAGTCCAAACATGGAGTCTTCTTATCGGAGGTTGTGTGCCCACCTGACACAAAAGAAAGTCCAATAAGGTGAATGATGATTATTTATTTATGATTGTATGTATGTACTGTTACACATGCATTTATACACACCTGTAACCGATTTACTTTCACGAAGGTTGTCATGTTTGGTCTCTTAGTGAAACTGTTTTAAAGAGTTCTAGATTCAACTGCATGAACACTTAAAGGTGGGGTAGGTAATTCACTTCAGAAACACTTGTTGTTATATTCCATGGAATGCTCTTAACATCCCGATAGCAATGAATAAATTAAATGCTTTGACAATAAATACTGGTACATAAAAAAATGTCATCTCTGGTGATGTAAAAAGCACGACCAATCATCTGAGCCGGCCCGGCTAAAATAACTGGATGGCCTACCTGCCTGTCAGCCTTCCATCTGTGCACAAACCTATCTCGTGCCCTCATTGGTCATGTGCACGTTCATGTGTGTTGGAGGAGGGGCTCTGTAAGGAAGTCTGAAGGAAGGGGCAGATGTTTTTTTGTGTACTTTCAAATTCTAGTGCACTCGAGCTCGATTCTCCATTCTTACCTACCCCACCTTTAAGGATGTAGTTTGTGGTGCTGTTGAATAATATTTGATCATACAGGAATGTGTTTCTGTTGTTTAGAGTACTCTCATTGTATAAACAGAATAGAACAATTATAGAAACACTTATCACTCAAATATAATTGAGCAGCACTAAGAACTACATTCTCTGAAATTCATCATATATAAACATCTGTCTTAAACACAGTTTGTGCTAAAACTGAACATCATAACCTTCATAAACGTAGCATTTATCTACAGACTGTTCTGTTCCGGGTGTTTATGCAAATGTGTGGTCATGTTTTTTTAAAGATTGCTGTTTTTTTACGTTTTAATTCAATGTTGTTGTTTCCTTCGAAAGGATCAGATTTACCAGAGTCCATAGAAATGTTCCCAAGTCCAAGGCTGACAGTGAAAGTAGCACCAACACCTCTTTAGCTACTAAAGTAAGTACAATTGTGTTTTTTTTACAGATCAATAAACGTAATGAATTTATTACCAAATGGAAAAACACATTTGAATATTTTTTAAATGTGGGCTGTAGATGATGGAGTGGTTTTATTTCTTTCAGCCATCAAAGGACTCTAAAACAAGGAAGCAGGCAAAGAAGTTGGTGAAGAAAGCCAAAGTGATTCAGCAGAGTAAAAAAAATGCAGTCAAGGAGAAGGGCACCTTAAGGCGTTCGTCTCGAACTGAGGCCGCCTCCTACAACAAGAAGATGTACTGTGAAGGCGAGGTACAGTGAAAGGCCACAGGATGAATCGCACTGTAGTGAACGGGATGGTTCACATCAGCGCTGCTCGATTATGGCAAAAATCATAATCTCGATTATTTGGGTCAATGATTGTTAAATGCGATTATTCATTGACTTTGAAAACATCAATTTATTGGAGAGAAAAAATGTGAACAGTATGTTTTTAACAGTTGATTACCCCGAACTTTAAGTATAATTCAACTGAAAAAACAAAACAAAAAAAAGTAATAATGAAAAAATAATCGTTTTATTTACGATTTTAATTGAGCAGCCCTAGTTTACATTATAAATACATGAAGAGTCAATGAAACGCCATGACGAAGATAATCAAATACATGTACATGTAGCATCTTTTGATTATTTCACATTGTGTATTATCTTTCCATTTTTCAATTGCACATTAATTAGGGCTGCTCAATTAATCGCAATGACGATTTTGGCTTGCAACGATTATGAAAACAACATAATAAAAAATAAAACGATTATTTTTTTTATTTTTTTTTATTGGTTTTTCAGTTGAATTATACTTAAAGTTCATTTTATAAACATAATCTTCACATTTTATTTTTTTCAATAAATGGATGTTTTCAAAGTAAATGAATAATCGTTTCTAATAATCGTGATATCAATTATTGACCCAGATAATCGAGATTATGATTTTTGCCATAATCGAGCAGCCCTAACATGAATGCATAAACACAGACTAGCACACATTAGGGTAGCAACCTTGTTACAGTTACATTGACCCTGTGGAAACATGCGCAATTTATTATTCACCATCAAATCTTTTAGCACCATCGGTTGTCCTTCCTTTGAGAAAGTGCATTTTAGCTCAATATGAAGCACGTGCAATCACACAACCCTCAATGGCAAAGCAGCTTAATAAAGCATGGTGTGGAATAAGTGTTTCACTCTTCTTTGGGATTTCTAAACGTAATAAGCAATAAAACCATTTGATCATATTTGAACAGTCGCCCCATGAGCTGTACATAAACACTTGGGCCATTTAGGGACTTCCACAATGGGACAACTTTATAAAAAATGTACGCCAAAACTTAATTTGTGTATTCACTTGTTTTTCTTATCTTTGTTGTTTCAGAACTCTGTCATCTGCGTGGAGAACGAACAGACGGTCACTCCTCAGACGGCAAAAGAAAAGAGTAAAAGCAAGAAGCATTTACGGAGTCTGAATGAAGTTCTGGGGAAAGCTTCCTCTGCCAAGACTAGCCCAGGTAGTCTTTCGTATTTTGAATCACCGTTTTCTGTTCAGCATTTCTTTTTCAAATCTCTCTGAATACAAAATGAACCACCAGAAAGTGTCTGAATCCATAACCACAGACTTGAAAACATTGGTGTGTAATCATCTGATTCATATTTACATCCAAAACTTTACTTATTCTTTGAGCATCACAACATGTTCCAAACGTATAACCTTAAGCAACACACTTTGTATTACTCGAATGACTTTTCATCGTCCTTTTATTTTCTTGATTGGAATTGCAGAAATATAAACTCAGTTGATCCTTATGTTTATGGTTTTCATAAAGCTTAGGTTGGCCATATGTAACAAGTACAATCTAGGAAAGATGACCGATTGGTAGGTAAGTAGGCCGTACACATGTGGCAATAGCTCACGACAGGCCGTGGTATATGGTCGTTATATCACAGCTAAGGGGCGTGGTTACAACACTAACAGCTAGTGAACATATTAGACAGAGAGCGTTGATCCATTATTTGGCTATTTATTTACATATATTTGTGTTGCTGTTTATTGTGCACCCACTGAAAAACTGTCCAGCATCAGTAGCATGGCTTACGTGGTCACTTGTATAGGTTGAGGTTGTTCTAGGCTGTTGCTTGGCGTGGCGAGAATATTGCTCCACTTTCTCCGGTCCCCGAGATTGCGCTTCCAGTAGCTCTGGAGAGAGCTTTCGCACCTGTGGCCACTAACGGTCATAATTTCTCTGCTTTGTTTCAAGACCCGCATCAGAAAGCTTTTGGATGGTGCTACTTTTCCATTTGGTCTACCTGCTCTTCACGTAGCTCTGCATGTCGTAGTTTAGGTGCTTTCTGGAGATAGGCACTGCTCAATCCACTCCTCCATAGTAAGGCCCCCCCGGAGGTCGAAGTTAACCTTAAATGTTTCCATCTTACGCTTTGTTAGTTAGTTAGTTTCGTAACGGACGTAATGTAACGGTTGTAACGGTTGTAGCTTTTCTCAGACGCGGAGGGATACTGACTTGTGAAAAGTAACTACAGTTCTACCCGTGATATACGCTCATTATATCACGGCTAAGAACCAATCAGATTGCTTGATTTGACTTGTCAGTTTTATAAGTGGGTAGTATAGGTGAGTGTGGATGTGATACACCTATACTCCTGGAAGTGAAGATAACCAAACAATATACTGAGTCACAGCTCTCAAATATGGCAGCCTACAAATATCTGACTTTGTGCTCTCTGTGATATCACCAAGTTTACCACGAACAATAGAAATGTCTTCTAACGGTGTGGTATTTTTCCTCCTCCAAGGCTCCAAAGGGGCCGCGCTGGGCCAAGAGAAGAAGGTCCCCGCAGTGATTTCCATCTTTGATGAGAGCGGCTCTGAAAACTCCAAGGATGACGAGCAGTTCAGGGCGCGCAGAGATTTCTTAAAGAGCGGCCTGCCCGAGACCTTCAGGAAACAGATCGCCAAGACAACTGCAACCAGAGAGGCCTACTCGCTGTCCTCCTCCTCCTTTCAAACTGTTACTCACATCCAGCAACAACCACAAGGTGAGCTGTTCCTTCACAGACATACAAAGGTTTTCATCTCCATTGGACATTTCTTACACTTCATTTCAGAGACACATTTTAATCTCACCTCACATTATTTAATTGATAACTTATAATAAGTGTATGGATTAATAATGCAAAACATCATTTAACTCATGATTTATTTGTACAGATTACTTGCATTCAAATGATGTCTTTGTAGATATCACAAGCTACCCCAAAGAAATAGCCCTACCTTCAGCAGCTGCAACATATTAAAGTATTGATAACTTGAATTCAATTATATAATATACATTATTCTGAAATGAGCCAATTGTCCAAAAGCTAAAGGGTTGGTGCAAATACTTGTACTTTTGTCGCTATAAATACATTTAGACGATAATACTTTCTAATGCAGGACTCTAACCGGCAACAGAAAATGTCTACACTGTAATATTGCTGCTTTTACTTACATATATGACTTAATGTATTATTCTTTTTGTTAATAATGACTGGTAAGTTGATAATGAATCAAGACAGGGACGATTAAAACCTGTTTTTGTTGTGTTTTGACAGACTGCCCCCTTTGGAGCTTACTATGGCCCGAGTCTTCGTTACTGTGTCACCTGAAAGAGCTTTGGAGCCAAACACCAAACCCTCCACCTGTGAGCGGCTCCCTCTGTGTGAAGACACAACCAGACCCAAGAGCCTTTTGTCAACGGGTATGCTGTATTTATTTATATCTGGTTTAAAATGGCTACCTCTCTGCAAGTATAGCTGTGTTGTTTTTACAAAGAATTTAAAAGGCTTAAATGCTTATTTGTCTACAATGTGTGTGTCTTGTGCTTTGTAGTGTTGTTTGATTATAACTTTGTATCCATCAGCTACAGTGGGGTTAACCAGCGGACCCAGTATTAAATAAAAGTACATTTGTTCTTTGAAGGGTTCTGGCTGGAGGCCTGAGATCTCTGAAAGTGTTCGCCGGCTTCTAACGGAAGAGATCAGCACCGCTAACCCTTCCTTCGATGTTGAGATGTTCATCACTCGCTTCCTAAAGAGACACGCCGACCACCAGCAGCAGGGCACGGCCTCAGGTCAGTCTGACAGGGAGTGATTTCACTTGAGACAAGAGTTTAAATGTTAAGTTTCAAAGCATCAGGTTGCAGTTTATTTCAGGCTGGGTTAAAGGAGAGGTGTCATGGCCATTTCCACTGATCATAATTCCATTGTTGAGGTATACTAAAATAGAAAAATACTGTGCAATCTTCCAAACTCACATTGGTTTTGCATACAGCATCTCTGTAAAGTATGTGTATTCAGCAGTATTCACTTTCTCCACTAAACGGCTCGCTGCAGCTCCCCCCCCCGCCCACCTCCGTGATTTCCTTATTTAGCGATACAAAGCCAAACTCACCCTGAGCACACACAAAGTCACAGCCGAAATAAAACCAATAAGTGTGGCTTGATATTGAGTAAGAAAAAGGTTTATAGGTTGATAAACGCTGTGAGAATGGGTCTGCAGAGAGAATTTCGCGCAATCCCAACTGTCTGTTATCAGCCTGCAGCCAGGGAGCAGAAATCAGCAGAGCTGCCTGCACTGAGTGTGTGTGTGGATTAGTCAATTTGGACCAATCAGCGGGGGCTTAACGTAACGGCTCCACGGATTGGCCCATTTAATTCTGGGTAGGTGCTTACGAAAGCACGTACCCGGAACTAAATGGACCCGGAAGAATCAAATGACGATGACGTCTCGATGACGTTTCACCAACGAGGCGTTTTGGGGAGGTATTTTCTGTTTTAGAGTTTTACTCGCTACAGGGTGTACTTTGAGGGTTTTGACTCTGCACACTGTTTACATGCAGCAAAACCTTCATAAAACACAAGGGGACGGGTAATAACCGGAAAAGCATGACATGTGACCTTTAAAGCTTGACGTCATGTAACATCTTGACTGCATTAAGTATTGACCCTGTATTTCTGCGTCTACAGGAAGAACAGTTTCTTGAATGTTCATGAATGTTACATATATCCACATTTTCAAATCAGTTCAATTAATGTTTACAAATGAGCCAAAAATAAGTACATCAATCTAAAGATTCTCAACATCCTGTGCATGTCACTAGACCCTGAAGCTGAAACCAGAGTCTCCAGCACCACACCGCCCGCTGAACCAGTAGTAGGGAAGAGGAAGAGGAGGGATGATGAGGGGGAATCGACCGCCAAGCTGGCCAAGAAGCAGCGCGCCAACTGTGCCGAGGAAAAGGTTTCGGAGCCCAAGCCAACGAAAAGACGAGGACGCCCGAGACGAGCTCAGAGATCGAGGACAGAGGACGCGGCCAATGAGAACTCAAAGCCTTCAGCCAAAAGTGCTGCCTCCCCGTCTGAAGATGACTCTGTGGTTGAGGTCGGTGACTCGCCTGTCGGAGAGATCGCTGGGAAAAAAGGTGAGCTACTACATTTCATGGTCTCCCCCATCTGATTGATATCTCTATCTACTCAGTGTGCAAACCTACAATAATACGGACAATCAATTAATGGGAAGACATTTTTTAATTTTCCTTGTAAAGCTATTTTAAAATCTATATTGTTTTGGTGCGAGTTGCAGTGTCACTATCCAGAAATCACGATTTTGTTACTAATCTTTCAAACCTTCTTTTAAGCTGTTTCATATAAGAACTATTTTCTTTTTACTAAACAACACTTATCAACCGTATCCTCGCACGGAAAGGAGCATCAATCTACTCCTGAGCGAGAGGCTTGAGCTCAATTATTGGCGTGTGTCGTTTGGTATATAAAAGATAGATCCAGTATTTTCTTTTTCTTTTAAATGTGTTACTGACATGACAACTTTCATACATATAAGGAGATCATTTGTGTGCTCATTGTTAAAATAGGTGCTGAATTGATCCAGTTGTTGTCTGTAAACTTCGTTGGCTGTTGTCAGTAATTAACCAATGATTTGTTGATCAGATGTGATGAAAGAGGACGTCCTCTGGACGGACAAATATCAGCCCCAGCACACCAGTGACATCATCGGCAACACCGCCTCAGTGAGGAGGCTGCACAGGTGAGGAGATGAAACTGCTTTCTTTTGACTAAATAACTATTATTTTTACATTTGAAGCTTTTAATGATTTCAAATGGAACTTTGAATTTAATATTTACTTGGTTTTCACAATTAAAGATCTTTGAACAAAGTCCAAACTACTTTTTTTATGAATATAACTTGTCTGTCTCTATTTGTATCTGTTAAGCAGGAGAGCAGTTTTTTTGACTGCAGTTAAAAAGTAATTTTTAAGGCTAAAAAGAAAAAGGTAGGAAAAATATGATGGAATCCGATTCTGCAAATAGTACCATACTATCACTATGAGGGTAGCCGAACCCTTTTCTGTGCAGATAACGCATGTTTTGAATGAAGCTTCGAACTAGGCTGAACAGCCCTAAAGAACAGTAAACAATGTATTTGCTTTAAACTGTATCTCTTTCATTGTAACTGCAAGTTACACAAGTTTGCACTGTATGTGTGAGAGACCACTTTTGTTATTGTCTCAGGAACTTTGGGTTAATATTACATGTTTTTGTTCTTATGTTCAGCTGGCTGAAAGAATGGAAACTTCGTGCAGATCGGGAAGAGAGAAAAAATCAGAAAGAGAAGAAACGGGAGGAAAGCGGAAATGGTAGGAGATTAGATCATTTGTTCTCCTCATAACTTCTCTCTGGTGGATGGGTGTGCTGACTGCATGGTGGCTCTTTGTGTCCAGACTCAGAGTGGGACTGCGGAGAGGAGGACTCTCAGGATGGAGAGGACACGTTGTGTAATACGATGATCATCACCGGACCCACTGGAGTAGGGAAGACTGCAGCGGTCTACGCCTGTGCCCAGGAGCTGGGCTTCAAGGTACAGAAGCTTCAAAGTACACAACTGTAACATCTGTGAAAGAATTGTCTTCACTTCCTAACGTCCTCTCTGGTCTTCCAAGGCGTTTGAGGTGAATGCTTCGTCTCAGCGCAGCGGCCGTCTGATCCTGTCCCAGCTGAAGGAAGCCACTCAGTCTCACCAGGTGGACAGTCAGGGGGTCAACGCACACAAACCCACCTACTTCAACAACTACAGCACAAGCAGCAGCGCTGTCCCTCTCAAGCCTGGATCCTCGCCCAGTACGTACAGACACTCACGTTTATAGCACCAGGTCTAAAGGATTTGGGGGGTTGTGATTTATGCACGTTTGGGGAAACTTTGAGAATGACAATAAAGTTTAAATTATTTGTTTTTGGAAACAACTTGAGTGCACTTTCAGAACATACTAGGAAGAAAACAACCCCAGGTTAGCATCAGACCGGAGCTGAAGAGCTTAGTTGAATGGCATTTGGTCTGATACAATATTTAAATCATGTTTAAATGTAACGTATTAGATCTGAAGCTATGAACCAAAAGTCCCTAAAGGTCACAAGAGTTAATGGATATTCTTGTTATCACCTTTTTTTGGTAGTGATAAATTACAGCAAAACCTAAAATAAGATATTTTAGTTACTAAATTGATTGTTTACGTAAAACTTTTGGAAGTTGATCACTGATTATTTTCTTTTTTCTTCCAGGAAAGTTTAACTCTCCTCGCAGGGTGGTTTCCTCTCCCAGGAAACATCCGCAGTCCCCAAGAGTTGCTCGGAAAGGAAACCTGGCTCCAACCTCCTTAGCTAACTTCTTCAAAATGGGTCGACCCACCGATGTGGAGACACCCAACTCCAAGAAGAATGAACAAACGGGTACATTTCACCTTCAATGGGCCAATTGTTGACTCATATAATGATTTAACCTTCATGAAAAGTTATCAGCGCTTTAATAGTAAGACTTTTGAACATTTCTTCCTCTGTCTCCTCCATCGTTTCATATAGCTGCTTCCAAGAAAGTCATCAAAGCAAAAGAATGTGCCATCAAGCCCAAAGCCCCTGCAGTGGATTCACCAGCAGCTACCACCACCCCTAAAGAGAAGAACAGTGAAGAACAGAGCAAGAAGACGGCCACCTCGCTGATCCTGTTTGAAGAAGTGGATGTTATTTTTGACGATGACTCAGGGTTTCTAGCTGCCATCAAGACTTTTATGACGACTACAAAGCGGCCAGTTATCCTCACCACCAGCGGTGAGTAGAAGCAGAAAGGTCAAATGATATTTACGCTCTGTCGGGACTTCTGAGTTCAAATCTAATCCTGCCTGTTTTGTAGATCCTGCTTTCAGCTCCATGTTCGATGGCGACTTCGAAGAGATCCTTTTCAAAACACCCTCAATGGTGAGTGGATGGTTTCTAAACCTTGATGTTGTGTTTGGCTTATTGACTGAATGTGGTGATTTCATTTTTTTAATTTATTCTACTAATTAATCCAAAACAAATATATATATATAATTCATACACACAAAGATAAACAAAATGAGTAGAAGCGGAAGGGCTGAAGCATAGCTTATGGGAAGTAGCCCTCCCGTGAATCATCCTAATATAACATTGGCATTATTGCGTAAAAAACGTATAGAAATTAAGGAGTACAAAGAAAGCTGGGGGAAAAATTCATGGAGGTATGAAAAAAAAAAAAAATGCATATATATATGAAAACTAGATATAGGGTCATTTTCTGCACATGTCAATAGCAGTTGACTATCTTTTTTGAAAAGGAAAATACTATATATATATATACAGGACTGTCTCAGAAAATTAGAATATTGTGATAAAGTTCTTTATTTTCTGTAATGCAATTAAAAAAACAAAAATGTCATACATTCTGGATTCATTACAAATCAACTGAAATATTGCAAGCCTTTTATTATTTTAATATTGCTGATTATGGCATACAGCTTAACAAAACTCAAATATCCTATCTCTAAATATTAGAATATCATGAAAAAGTATACTAGTAGGGTGTTCAACGAATCACTTGAATCGTCTAATTAACTCGAAACACCTGCAAGGGTTTCCTGAGCCTTGAAAAACACTCAGCTTGGTTCAGTAAACTAAATCACAAGTATGGGGAAGACTGCTGATCTGACTGCTGTCCAGAGGACCGTCATTGACACCCTCCATCAGGAGGGTAAGACACAAAAAGAAATTTCTCAAAGAGCAAGCTGTTCACAGAGTGCAGTTTCAAAGCACATCCACAAAAAGTCTGTTGGAAGGGGGAAATGTGGCAGGAAACGCTGCACAACCAAGAGAGATGACCGCAGCCTTAACAGCATTGTGAAGAAGAGTCGCTTCCAGAATTTGGGGGAGCTTCAAAGACAGTGGACTGAAGCTGGAGTCCAGGTATCAAAAGTCACTGTTCACAGACGTGTCCGGGAAATGGGCTACAATAGCCGTATTACCATGGTCAAGCCACTTCTGAACTCAAGACAACGGAAGAGGCGTCTGACTTGGGCTAAGGAAAAGAAGCACTGGACAGTTGCACAGTGGTCCAAAGTCCTCTTTTCAGACGAAAGCAAGTTTTGTATTTCATTTGGAAGTCAAGGCGCCAGAGTCTGGAGAAAGGCTGGAGAGGAGCAAAATCCAAGTTGCTTGAAATCCAGTGTGAAGTTCCCACAGTCAGCGATGGTTTGGGGAGCCATGTCAGCTGCTGGTGTTGGTCCACTGTGTTTCATCAAGCCCAGAGTAAATGCAGCTGTGTACCAAGAGATTTTAGAGCACTACATGCTTCCGTCTGCTGAAAAGCTCTATGGAGATGAGGAATTCATTTTCCAGCATGATCTGGCACCTGCCCACAGTGCCAAAACCACCAGTAACTGTTGTACTGACCATGGCATTACTGTCCTCGATTGGCCTGCAAATTCCCCTGACCTGAACCCCATAGAGAATATGTGGGGTATTGTGAAGAAGAAGCTGAAAGACACCAGACCCAACAATGCTAATGAGCTAAAGGCCGCTATTGAAGCATCCTGGGCATCCATAACACCTCAGCAATGCCACAGGCTGATTGCCTCCATGCCACGCCGCATTGATGCAGTAATCCGTGCAAAAGGATTCCCAACCAAGTACTGAGTGCATTAATGGACATTTTCAAATGTTTGATTGTGTTTTGCTGTTATAAATCTTTTTTTTTTTACTTGGTCTGAGGAACTATTCTAATTTTTTGAGATAGGATTTTTGAGTTTTCTTAAGCTGTATGCCATAATCAGCAATATTAAAATAATAAAAGGCTTGCAATATTTCAGTTGATTTGTAATGAATCCAGAATGTATGACATTTTTGTTTTTTTAATTGCATTACAGAAAATAAAGAACTTTATCACAATATTCTAATTTTCTGAGACAGTCCTGTATATATATATATATATATATATATATATATATATATATATATATATATATATGCATATAATAATATATGAATATAAACATTGTGAACACTTATTTTCAAGTGATTTTCTTTACATTCATATGTTCACACATACACAGAATATACATCAGCACCATATGTTCAGGTGTATAAGTACACAAATGCACTCATATACACCAATACAAATATTACAAGGCAATTTCCTGGGCTGAAATAATAATTCAACCGCATAACGATGAAAAGAAATAATAATAAAAAAATTATAAAAAGTAATGTAAACAATATTAAATAAATAAACAAACCGAGAAGTTATTATTTCTAAAAAAAATAAAAATGATTCTGGGAATACCCAATATTTAGCTAGCTGGATTAATCTGCAAATATATTTGTTTTGATTTGATTGATGCAAATAAAGTATGAGAGGTCAGATGTATGTAGTGTTTGTGCACCAGTCAGTTATGTGTTGGTCCTTCTCTCCCTGGTGCAGTTGGATGTGAGCAGCTTCCTGCAGCTGTTGTGTCTGACGGAGAACGTGAGGACAGATGTGCCGGACATCAGCGCTCTGCTCAGACTCAACGGATGCGACATCAGGCAGAGTTTACTGCAGCTGCAGTTCTGGACGCGCAGCGCAGGAGGCCGCCACCTGACCAGGCCACTGACACACAAAAGTGGTGAGCTCTATTTCTTTTTTAGTGTGTCAAAACATCTTTAATCTTTCTTCTTGATCAGGAGGGAGATAGGCTTTTCCATCCCTTCTGTATAACTGCAATAAACTGATTAGCTACAAGTCGCCAAGTAAAATAGAACAGAAGAGCTTTTTCTGTTGACCAAAGTCTAGACTTACAACCAAGCATTTGCTTCCATGGCATGAGTTGAAGGTCCCAATCCGCACAGCAACAGGTTTTTATTGATTTTTAGATTTGAACTGACTTGTATTGTTTCTCCGTGACAGTTTTATATTTATTATGTTTTTTACAGCATAATTGAATTTCTATCTCGTCATTTTGTATCCGCTGTGTAGAAATCATTTTTATAAATGACTTTTTTTAACCTGATGTTATTTTCCATCTCATTCGCAGAGCTAAAGCCAGAGGCTGACGAAGAGGCGGCAGGGGTCACTCTCCCTCCCTGTGAAAGCGGCTGCACAGAGAGCATGCTGGGTCTTCTGAATGTGGAGCCTGAGAGAGACATGTGGGAGCTGCTCAGGGTAAAACATTGCATTACCTAATACACGGCTTAGATGAAGAACATGTAACCAAGTTGAGGCCTTGATTCACCCTGTATGTGTTGTCAACAGGGTCCGGGCGAGGAGACGTTACGCTGGGAGCTTCTGACTCACTGCAAGCATCGAGGAGTGGACCTGCTCTATTCCAACATGGAGACTCTCTTACCTCTGCCACACACACAGCTGACTACCTCCACATTCAAACCAGAGCCATCTGTCTCTGCAGCACAAGAACACCCTGCTGATCCAAAAGAGCTACCATCACATACCAGGTTACTACAAACCTCAGAGTCTGCAGATTGCTCCGAAGACAGCAGCCCAGTGAAGATATCCCACAGAATGAAGAAGAACAAGAAGCGGCACTGTCAACCTGAAAGGGACGGACTGAACTCCGACTCGGAGTCAGAAGACGGCTTTCTACCCCTCTGCAAGCCGCAGGGCGCTCCTCAAGCCAAGGAAGAAGTCAAGGAGACTTTGGTTTCCCAGAAGGTGAAGAGAAAGCCTCTGACTCCAGAGGAGAGGCTAAAAAGTCTCCCCGTCTCGCAGTGTCTAGACTCAATAGCTGACTTTTTCGACAACATGTCGTACATGGACTCCTTGCTTGTTGGGGGTGACGAGCGCAGAAATATGTCCTCGATGGGAGCGGTGCTGAAAGACGGGATGACCGATGAGTCGCGGCTGGAGTCTGACAGTGAGAGCTGGATGAGAGCAGAGCGCATCATGGAGATCCCTGCCGCTGTGGAGGCTCTGAGCTTCAACAGGTGTCGGGCCGCAGCAGTGGAGGCCTGGAGGAGAGCCCAGCAGCTGCAGGGGGAGCTGGGAGAGCAGGCGGCAGCAGAGCTCACCCTGCCTGTAGCTGCTCATTGTGAGGGTTACCGCTTCACCCAGGACGGCCCCTGTCAACTACAGTGAGTCATGCTTGTCCTTTCACCGTTTCAACTTTTTATAAACTAATGCACTGTGGCGTAGGGCTGTGCAATTAATCTTATTTTTAATTTCGATTGCAACGATTACGAAAACAACGTAATCAAAATAAAACGATTTTTTTTTTTAAATTAAAAATAATAATAAATGTAATTACTATTTTTTTTTTCTTTTTTTTCTCATTGTTTTTTCAGTTAAATTATACTTAAAGTTCAGGGTTATCAACTGTTTAATAAACTAGTTTTTAATAATCGTGATATCAATTATTGACCAAAAATAATCATGATTATGACTTTTTTGCCAGAATCCCACAGCCCCACTGTGGCGTAGTCAACATGGTCACGGTCAGACATTGGGCACTGAATGAACAAATTCTAACCCCGACCAGTTAAACCTCTGAACCCTTTAGCTCACCCTGAACCCTTTTCACAAAAATATACAACTCCTTATGGAAACAGCAAAATAACAGCTAGAAATGGGGATATCTCAAAAATGTCTTTAGTGCAGAATAATAGTTGTAATGCCATAAATCATACAAATAATAAATACAAATGTTTCACTTTGCCTTTCCCAAATATTGAGATCTCACCATGTCTAAAGTGTATAACGATATATATTTGTAAAAGCTATACTTGCATCCTCTCGTTTCCTCCCATCTCTGTTCCGGGTCATCTTATATGTTGTTAGTTCTCCTGCTGAAGTGCTTGTCTCCAAAGATTAGTTCAAGGACATCTGTTGATGTTTTTAAAATGTCTTGATATGATGTGTTATTTTTGTGGGGAAAAAATAAAAGATTATTTTCAAAGCGACAGAAGGGGTTCCGGGGCTCACACGGACCAGTTAAGATAAGATATACTTGATGTTTGGGCTTCGACGCCACAATGCAATCATAGATCATCATAAATAGACTCAATGCATAAAACGTTCAAAGGCTGATGAAGTGTTTTGATGTGTTCCAGGATGGCCCAGCGGAGGAGGGAAGTGATGGACAGTCTGATGTTCAGAGGAGTTTCTGGTACTCTGGGAAACAGACCAGCCGCTGCTCTGGATTATTTACCCGCCCTCCGCACCGTCTGCAGATCAGAGCAGCTGAAGGAGCAGGGCAAGGTTAAACGAAGGTGAGCATGCAAAAACAATAATAAGCTATGTACTTGGCCAAAAGCACTAGGGTCTGGGTTTAAAGCATGGATGTATTTTAAGAACTGAATACGACCGAGGTAGGGCCTCATTCAGTCCTATGAGAACTGCTCTGGCTCATGAAGACACAATGGCCTGACGCTGTCGAGACTAAAACTTCACAAATTACCCATCATGCCTCGCTGTCGAGAGCACAAATACCCGTATGTGCGCTCATAGAGCATGCACAGTTGATTTTTCCGTTAAGCCCCGCCTCTGATCTCCCGCTCTCGGCTCAGTACGATGAATGGAGAGAGAAAATAAATCTGGATTCAGCTTTTAGCGCATTTTACAACTTTTAAACCCTAATGATATAAATAAGGGCTATAAAAGTGTTCTAACTGGGTCGTTTATTTAGTTTTTAAAAAATGATATACTGATTTACAGACGTCTCTTTCCCAATGTAACTCAACGGGAGAAAGTGTTTTTGGGCCCAGTGACGTCACGGACAAGTTACTGCTGTTTAGGCCACTACGAATATTTGCCTCAGTGTCCGGCAAACCTCCTGGGGGCTTGGTTTAAATTTATGATGTAGGATTTGATTTTGACACAAAGTGCATATAACTGACGGACTACAAATACATGTGTTAAAGTGTAAACAGAAGACTCTAAGCTGTTTTTTTCCCTCCTCTAGGTTCCTGCACTACCTGGAGGCAATCCACCTCGGTCTAGACAAGAGAACTCTGCGACTCCTGGCTGAAGACTTCCCCTGAACGACTGAGGGGAAAGCTCCATATGAATTGGCTATTTAATTGTAACACTTTTGTTTTTTCTGTCTGCCCCTTTGTCTCTTTTGATTCTGAGCAGAGGTGTGTGTGCACAATGGATGCCGGGTGAGGTTTCCACATATTTATTCCAAGATGGAAATGATTGAATCACTGAATACAGAACATGTATTCTCACCTGAAGGGGCCACAGCTAAATCACCTCAAATGTTGTCACATCTTTAGAATGCACTAAAGAGTTCTACTTTATATAATGTTTGTAATATTGAGCGCTGCTGGAGTGTGTTTTTGTAAAGTTGTGTTTTATTCGTAGAAGCCTCGTTTATAATTTTCTTTTGGAAATTGCTTTTGAGGCGCAAATATGTTTCATTGAAGATTTGTATTGGATTCACATGTAAAATAGAGCTTGTAAAGGATGGTATACATTGTTATTCTCCACGCAAGAACACCTTCACACAGTGACTTTTTTTAATTTGTTATTTTTTGCTTGTTTTTTAACCTTAAATATGTACACATTCACAGTGGATTTTTGTTTTGACCAAATAAAGGTTTATAACAACTCAATTAATAGATCTCTCATCGTGTATGTGCTTGAGGTGAGATAATACAGTCAAAAACATGTTTCATGCACTGGTCAATTGTTAGGGTTAGAAAAGTGGAGGAAAGTCATTACTATTACATTTTTGTTTTAGTCACTTCGTTTATTTGCGTCTTAACATTTTTCCTAAAATCACCAAAAGTCAGCTTTAGACAATGCATTTGCATATATAAATATAACATTTCCGAAAACTTGCAATGTAAACATTTGTTGTCTTAATACAACTAATGAACTGCGAGACTTTCATGAAGATGAGTATTTTTTACTTTATTATTCTCATACGTTGAGGAAGAAATCTCCACCAAAATAGCACAAACTTTCCAGCTCCATTTCTATCTATATTCTGAAGGTTTTGTTCATACATCTTTTTAAACCCTTAATTATTGAATATTTGCTTCATAAAAACATGGCTGTTGATAGTATTTTCTGATCTATGTCTACAAAAAATATACGCAAAAATACTTCCTAATAATTCAACGAACAACAATAAAATGTTTAACCTAGCTTCATCAAATGATAAGATGTTTGACAAAATAAGACAATTTCTCATTTACATGTTGCAAATATCAGATAAAACCAAAACAAATTAAGTGGGTAGTGTTCATGGTGACAATAGTTATAAACTTCACACAGTCTACGGTTAAAGGTCCTGCAGTGCAGTCCTGGGATGATTCAGTGAGACTAAACGGTGGATGGTATTTTGGAGGCAGGCACAAATGGTTCATTACGCTAAATGCGCAAAGCCTGTAAATTCACTGCAGTGGTTTGATCGGTTTCCGCAAAGACTCAGCGTTTTTTTTTGTGAAACCACTTTGCACAGAGAGATAATCTATTAAAGGACAACCCCCAGTGACAGAAAGGTCAACAGGTCCGCACCCGCTTCGTGTTTTAACATTCAAAACGTTTCTTATCTGTCACATGTTCCAGTTTGTAGATGCATTTTGCCGCGCGTAAAACCATGTGAGCAACATGTTTAGTTTAGAAAACAAGATTCTTTGTCTAAATTTAGTCGAGACCGTGACCTTATACCAAAATGGCAAACCATGAGCGGAACACAAATATTGTACTGGAACTTATAAAGCTGCCGGACAACAGCCGGTGTGCGGACTGCGGGGCTCCTGGTAAGCAACTGTTATATTAACACACATTACACGATATTTTATCTATATTATAAGCTTATTTCAAATATTTAAATGTAAGATGCAGAGCCAACACCCTTTAGATAAGAAGAAAAAAAGTAAGCTTAAATCTGATATTTCAATGCAGTTGTGTTATTGTCAGGTGACTGTGAATGTAATTCTGTCAATGCAAACAAGGCTGATTTACCAACCAGGGAAAGTGGGCAAAAGCCACTCTTGTGGTAGTTTGATTTACTCTAATGTTGTATGGGGAAATGCACACTGATGCATGATGTAAGTCCACGTGTAGCATACAAAATAAAGTGTCGTGCATAAACCACTTTCTTTTGTTCATTCAACTTGATAGCAGTAATATCTTCATAACATCAGAATCTTAAAAAAAAAAAAGTTACATTACAGCTTAACACAGGTACAAGATGTAAAACATGATAAATAGATGACGTTAAGAAAACAATAAGATTAAGAATATATTTAAAAGACAGGCTATTCCAGTAAAGAAAAACAGCGTAAAAGCCAGGACAATCTAGCCTTGAGTGTTTAATGTTAGTCCCACTTCTTCTGCACACCTCAGATCCAGAGTGGGCTTCCTACACGCTGGGTGTGTTTGTGTGTCTGAACTGCTCTGGCATCCACCGCAGCCTGTCCAACCGGGTCAAATCCATAAAGCTGGACTACTGGGATGATAAGATGGTAGAGGTACTGTCCCCCTGCCTTTCTTTTCAAATGATTGATCCAGTAAGATATTCATTCTTCAGGTGAACTGTAACCTTCAGGTGTGTCTTTTTTTATTAAGTTCATGACGTCCAATGGCAATGCCAAAAACCGAGCTTTGTACGAGAAAGCTGTTCCACCATATTACTATCGGCCCAAGGAAAGTGACTGTGTGTAAGTAACTTTTGACAAAAACTGTCTTAGAAATGTAATATTTTATTATGTGCGCCAAGTGCTGACAATGCAATGCCACAACAATAGTGCAACTCACTGTAGAAGATGCATTTCTGCTGCTAATTCAAAGCTTAATGATTCATTTCCTTGTAGTGATACTGCAGCTTATAATAGCCACTGTTTGCAGAAGTGTGTTTTGCCTGTCTAAAAATATTTGTATGTCTGTCTCTTGAACCGCAGCGTCTTAAAAGAGCAGTGGATTCGGGCTAAATATGAAAGGATGGAATTCACAGGAGAAACCAAGTATCCACCATTATCTTACACCACAGGTGACGTTTTCACAGTTTCAAACACACGCCTACTGCAGAACAAAAACCCTTATCAGCCTGTTGTCGTTATTCTACAATGAACAATATGGTTCCTCATGCAGATGAGAACCGTTCAAGAAAAACCTGTTCTTTGCATTACAAAACAGCCAGGAAGTGAGAGCTGGACAGAGTTTTTTCTATATGTTTACCTGAACCAAACTTTAATAATTTTAAGACCCGGGTGTATTGCCTCATCTTTGACCCAGTACACTTTTTGTTTTTGCATTATTACCAGGTTTCTATGAAGGGTTGCTTTGGAAAAAAGGGAAAGAGAACGCACAGTTTCTGAAGAGGAAGTTCGTACTGTCAGAGAGAGAATTTACTCTGACCTACTACAACAAGGAAAATGTGTGTTTCCTGCAGCTTTTACACATTTAATCTGCACTGTATGCCATACACAAAACCACTATTTTAATATATCTTACATGTGTAATCTAAAAGCAAGTGTATTGATATTATCTTTTCCAATCTAAAGGAATATATTGGCTCTTTTGTAAGAGGGTTTGAGTTATCTATAGTCAGTGTAATATCTACAGTAGATTGAAGTCGGCACTTTGGTGCATTCGTACTAAACCTTTAAAACAACAAGTCACTTAACGATACAAACAAACAACCTTAGTTCCTCATGACGCCCTACTTCAAAAAATCAGAACTATCCCTTTAACCCGCAGTGAAGTGCTTCAGGCTAAATGCTAACATTCTCCGAATGGCATGGTTAGCATGCAGGTTAAATGTTTACTTCGTTCACCATCTCAGTTTGGTGTTCAGCATGCTAAGGTTTGTTAATTTGCACTAAAACAAAGTACAGCTGAGTTATTACAGTCCAGACCAAAACGTAGGACTGGCCTGGCTACAACAAATGAGTTGCATTTTTATTGATTAAGGTTTTCTATCCTTACTACTAACTCTGCTCATCTATTTGTGATCCAGGAGTCCAAAGGTCCTAAAGCTTTAATCTCCATCAAGGATATAAACGCCACTTTCCAACCAGAGAAGATTGGTCATCCCAATGGGCTGCAGATCACCTACGAAGACGACGATCACACCAGGAACCTCTACGTCTATCACGAGAATCCTGAGGTGGGAATGCTTAATCATCGAAAGCATAAATATCAGTTACCAGAAATGTTTGTACTGATTTTTAAAAGCTACGTTTCTGTGCCTTTACTGCAGGAAATAGTGACATGGTACAATGCTATTCGTGCTGCTCGCTATGCATACCTGAGGACAGCGTACCCGACTGGGAGGGATGCAGAAGTAAGCATCAAACCTTCTCAAAACCATAATGACTGACAAGATGATGCACATTAACATGCATGAAAAAGCACACTAAATGCAGTGGAAATCTACGGCAATAAAGCGACCTTTTTGTCTCTTTTTGATTTATGTTTTAAAGCTTAACACACAATTTTGTCTCTCTGTCAGCTGATACCAAAGATAACAAGAAACTACCTCAAAGAGGGCTACATGGAAAAGACAGGGCCATTGGTAAGTTGGTAAAGAACCAAACATTAAATATAAATATGATTTATTTGTACATTTATATTGTCAGCACTTGAAAGCAGCTTTGACTTATGCATGCAATGAGAAAAGCACAGTCTTCACTAGCAGAGTTGGTGTTGTTAGACAGTAGAAACACAATGAGGGTTTTTTGTTCCTCTTACATACTCACACAAATTACACACACAAATGTAATTATCTCTTTTGTAAGAATGGATATAAGGAGCTAAGCTATGGAGTCGAAGCTTGGGCAGAAAATGTGCCAATTTACCCAGTACATTTTCAAGTGAAGCATTACATGTTTATTTAACAGCAAAAGGAGCCATTCAAAAAGAGGTGGTTTGTTTTGGACTCTCAAAACAGGAAGCTGTTCTACTTCAAAGGCCAGCTGGTGAGGAACTCTCTTTATAACCCAATGCTTTCTTTAATGATGTTTGTCAAGCACTTGAAACAACCTTTATGTGTGTCTTGTTTTCATCACTGTGAACGTAGGATGCAGAGGAGTTAGGGGTGGTGTTCATCGGCACAGAGAAGAAAGGTTACTCTGTGAAGGAGTGTGTCCCAAAGCATGCTCAGGGAAACAAGTGGAAGTGGGGTGTCATGGTGGAGACACCTACGCGACAGTTTGTCTTCATGTGCGAGCAGGACAGCGAGCAGAAGGAGTGGCTGGACGCCCTCAAACTGGTCCTGTCCAGACCCATGTCTCCACTGCACCAGTAAGCAAGGCCAGAACATACTAAGCTAAGATAAGCCTTTATTGATCTTAGAGGAACATTTCAGGTTTAACGGCTCAGAAATAAGTACCAGTAAATGAGAAAAGAATACAGGAATACATCAAATATACAAATGGTTTAATAGAAACTTTAGCAATTAAAGGAAAACTTTGAAAAACTGAGGTCCTGACAAGTTAAAGTAACGAGGTCAAGTGTCACTATGGTTAATAAAAGTAAAAATACTGATAATATAATAAAATAACAAAGTAAAGCAGTTGAATTACAGTGCAGTTGTACAGTGCAGTTCTACAGTGTAGTGACGTTGCCATGCACAAATCCATGCTACTAATGTGCTTAATACAAAAATAAAAGAGTTACTCAGTAGTTTTGGTTCCTGTTGCAGGTGGTTTTCTAGTCAACCACAGCATTAATCATTCATGTGCAGTTAGATTATGCTCTATTGTTTTGCTTTTTTTCTCATTCCAGTTGAAGCCAACCTCAAGTATAAAAGATGAACTACAGACTGAGACACGTATGTGAACAGAATCTCTGGAGGAAGACTGCAGGGTTTTAAAACACTTTCAAATACTGCAGTGATCTGCTGTACCTGGGCCGTTTCAGCACTGATTTAGATCTAGTGTCACTTCTTATGACCCTGGGTCATTATGCAGGTGGTGCCCGTTAGCTGATTGGCTGCCTTCGACAGGCTGATTGGTCCTCCTGAAGAGACAGGAGCATTTAACCTGCAGCCACCAGTTCCTCTGCCCTCTCTCTCATCGACCTCTCCTACTCCCAACTGTCTGTTGTAGAAAACCTGATCTATTGTTCTGTGTGGTTAAATCGAAAGATTACCGGTCCTTTTGTACATTTTGGTATCTTTGTAAAGATAAGCTAATTTAATCTATCTTGAAAGACACGCTTTGCTTTGCCCAGGAGTGCGAAACCCTTTTCTTTTGTTCATATCCTGTCTTCTCCTGTTTTTTCGTTAGGTTAGGTAAAAAGCCTGTATTTTATTTTACTTATTTTGTTAGGCAAGATGTATGTATGCCCAGGGTTATTTGTTTATGTGGGTTGTCTCGCCTCCTTTAAAAACAAACAGGTAATTCCAATTACCTAAGGCATTTTTCAGTCTCAATGTCCATTTCTTCGGAGTGGGGAGAGTGCAATTTTGTGCTGCGCCTAGGTTCCCCTAGACCTGGGCGTTACACACTTCAACTGACACACTCATGCTTCATCTGAGACTTCAGGAAATACTGTATCATTATGTGAAAATCCACACTTATAAACTGATGACTGCAACCGCTTTATGGAAGTTTTTTAAACAAAAATTGAAAACATCAGGCTTAACATCGCCAAAGCCTCCTCAAACCAATCTGCCTCTCCACAACATCCTGTACTTGCTCCATCAAATGCACCAGCCCTAAACTGCTTCAAGGAGGTCACGCAAGCTGAGCTTTCAAAAATCATCTCAGTATAGACTTAGACTTAGATCTGATGCTTCATCTGAGACTTCAGGAAATACTGTATCATTATGTGAAAATCCACACTTATGATCAAAAACCGTTGACATGAGATGAACACATATGTATTGTATCATGCTGTTTTTACCATTTGATATTTTTACGTTTCTTATTTTCTTACAAATATGCAAATACTGTAATATAACATTACATATTAAACATATTCAATTACCTAATTCCCTGATTTGTTTTATCTTTTTTAACAAACAGCAGTTGAATATTATTCTACAGTATTATTATATTAATATATAATGTAATATTATTGCAAATGCAACTTATTAAATCATGATAATGTTACTATACTTTGTCTTGAACTTTAGTGCAATGATGATTGAAACATGTTTATTATTATCGACATAAATAGTAGCTGCTCAGTGAATCTGTTTACATTTGATATTTATTCTGATGTTTAGTAAATGTTCAGTTAAATTAGATAAGATGCATCCATAAACACAACATACATGTCCATTAATACCAATGTCCAATAATACGCAACAAACGGAGAAAAACAAGACAATAACAAAAATATTTAATCCGTTTTAACCAGACATGCAAGAAGACAAGTGTGTTTATAAAATTAGCACATTACTCATTATACCAACATTAATATATATATATATATACGTATATGTATATATATAAAGGATTCCCTCAACTAATCTCCCTGATGAGAATATCCATGTTGAGTCTTTTGTAGACTTATTGAAGACAGAACATGACATAAGTAACAAATAAATAAATGCGTAAACACATGAATAAATACAGGAATACAAAAATACAAGAATAAATAAATGTAAAAAGAACTGAAATAAATGTGGTAATAAATACAACAAAAAATAAATAAATAAGGAAATAAATCAATCAATGTGTAAATAAAAAAATAAAAGTTGAGAATAAAACAGAACACACATTATTATATATCTTAATGTATTTCTACATTTATATCTTAATTTCTGTTGTTTTGCTTGGTAGCCTTGTATTCTGTGGATACAACAACATTTATAACACATACTTTCAATGCTCTGAAAGTTACAATTGCACGTATCTTTAACAATATCTTTGAGTTGCTATAATATTTAGTTTATCTTCAGAGCCAGTTATAACTGTTTATGAGCGTCAAAAATGGTGTCGCTATTAAAGGTTTTGCTATTACCTGAAACTCAATAACAGGAGTGTAAGGTATGGGATTTTTGATTGAGATATCTTTGCCTATGCACCAATGGATAATAAATCACGAACAGTGCAGCTCCTCTATTTGGCACAAGAGAGCAGCATAACGCGATTTTCATCCAGCTGAAGTTTGTCCTGTCCGGCTTGCTGTAGTTGCCGGGTGTTGGAGGTCGGACATTCCCATGTAACATCCACTGCGAAATGCTATACAAGCGCCGAAAAGAGTGTGATTAACGTGAAATTACAGAGACATGTGGCACACACTGGTCTCTGAATGACATTTACTCCCGAGCTGAACAGTCGTTCGTTAATAAGAAGAGCGTAGAAAACACGGAGGACCTCCAAAAACAGTCCGTCCGTTTTGTCCTACAAAGGAGAGTTTGACAGGACTTCAGTGCGCGGGCCTGCTACTAGAGGAGGACGCTATCCAGAGGACTTCATGAGACAATAAACACTGTCCTTTCTGTTGAAGGAAGCAAGAGAAAACATGAGGAAGGATGTGAGGATACTGCTTGTGGGGGAACGTAAGTAGCCTTTAATCCAGAAGCTGGTGAACGCTTTATTAGCTAACATGCTAGTGAGGTAGCTAGAGGCTACAGCTAGCAGATGCACCCAGTGAATAGATAGATAGATATTTAGGAAATACACATGGTGAAAAAACACTATGATTTTGTAATGCATCTCTGACATTTTAAAGACTGAAGAGGGAATTTAGAAAATAAGAGAATTTAAAATATAAATTAGAATTTGTTTTAGCCCTGGTTAGATAGATAGATAGATAGATAGGCTACTGTATTTATCCCAAGTTGGGTTATTATTTTGTCACAGCAGCATTTTGACAGCAAATCTTAAGGATAGACATTCAAAATGTAAAAGCAATATATACACATTAGCAGTCAAACATACCTCAGAGGAGTATCTCCACATTATAACATATACAGAATACATGAGAATACTCTATAATATGCCAAACTACTGAACATATTGTACTAAACATAGTGTACATGAAAACACACTGTGTACAATATACTAAAACATGTGAGTGTATGTGCAGTGAGTGGCTGTTCTGCCTTCAAATCACCCATTTAGTGACTGTAACCTTTTCAAAGACTTTGATAAGAATAAATATCCTGAGCTTTGGTTTCGGTCTGCTGTTTCCATTTAAGTATCTCACAGTGCATCATACCTTATCACGAGTGTTTCCATGTGCTGCCATATCTCAATAAGCTACTTCTCATGAGCAGACATTATCTCATGTTCAGGCTGTGGGAAATAACAATGATCCCAGGTGTAAATGCTTTACAAAGGCACTTAAGTAGTATGAAGGCGGTATTTATTTCTAGCCTGCTGTGTAATTGATTTAGATTGTATAAACAAGAATATAAATATAGTGAATATTGGGTCTTTGTTATTACAAGATCTTAACTTTCCCCAGGAACTCGATGTGAGGGCAGAGTAAAGCCATAAAGGCGACACACTCATCGTTGAAAAACTCTATCACCTGGTCTGTTTGTTCTCTTGAAAGCGTGTGTTGTCAGTACTATTTCTACTTCAGTTAAGGCTATGCCTGATGCCCTACTTTGTCACATAAGGCGAGTTGGTACTGACTGTTCCTGAAAAAAGGAACGCTAAATAATATGTGCCTTCGCCAGAGTTGTAAAGTTCATCAGAGTCTGTGGGGTCACAGATCTGTGAAGACACTGAGGGACCAGAGGGGCTGCAACCTGGGGCTTAAAGGGGTCCGTTTCCTGATTGATCAATCTGACAATCATTTGTTCAATTCATTGTTTGCTCTCTATTGTGTTCATAAAAATACCCTTTCAGTTCCCAGGCACCAAGACGTTTTCAAAGTGATGTTTATTATCTAACCAGCAGTCCAAAAATATAACCCCAAAACATTACATTTCCAATAATAATATAGAAAACCGAAAAAAACATGCATCAAGATAATTAGAGTGATAGACTAATTGGATAATCAATGAATAGTTTAAATCCAATCATTCAATACAAGAAATGGCAACTTATGAATGTTATTATGTCTGTTAGAATATGTATGTTTCAATATATCTATATAGTGATTACATTGTAAAAGAGTTGGATGATTTGTTGTTTTTTTGATTGCTCTTTTTTTCTTTTTACTAGCATTTGTTCTGGTGTAGAAATAAGCTTATTCTAGTTCATTTAAAAGAGAATGTTGTGAAGTGAGGATGACAATTAAGAGTAAATGTGGAGAATTCACTTAAAATATCCAATTCAAATGAGTTACTTAGAATACACGTGCAACTCTTAGTCTAACCTTTCTACTCTCAGACTGTATTTCTCCACCATGTGTTGTTTCCTTGCTCTGAGCTGGAATTCAGTGAATGCTCTTTGGGAACCGTTGCACTCGGCTTCAGCTCTGACCCTGCTTCAGCTGCTCTGGTCTGCGCTCTGTAACTTAACACATTACCCAGAGCACTCAATACAAATGGAGGAGAGGTCACGTGTTAACGACCCCATTGTCAGTCAAAGATGTATGTAATTCCAGATTGTAACGACACATTTCTTTGTCCTTCGTCTGTACAGCCAAGGTGGGGAAGACATCGCTGATCATGTCTCTGGTCAGTGAGGAGTTTCCTGATGAGGTATGTAACAACAGGAAATCAGGGGATGGATACCGTTGAAATCATTTATGTTGCATCCTGATCAAATGAATATGGGCTGGGCGGTTGTCTGTAGATTTGTCTGAATGTTATTTGGTGATGTCAGAACCATGAGGGTAAAAAGGAGAAACACATGTTATATTTTTAGATGTGTGTTTGTTGTCAGAAGAATTCATCGTCTTTTTCTATCTCCCAGGTTCCCCTTCGAGCTGAGGAGATCACCATCCCAGCTGATGTCACCCCAGAGAGGGTGCCCACACACATTGTGGACTATTCAGGTACATCTCCCACCTACCACACACATGGGCTGCATGTCTGATATCAATCCCTACCGAATATAATCTGAGTAATAGATTAATTCGGTAACAGCACAGCTTGATGACATATTATTTACTGTAGTGATGTTTCCTTTTTGACACCGTATAGAGGCAGAACAGACAGAAGAGCAGCTGTTCCAAGAAATATCAAAGGTATGTTTGACCTAATTCCCACTTTCCTCTGGTTCAGTAATGCCTGAACACATTGTTGATATTGATATTTGTCTTTACAGGCCAATGTTATCTGCATAGTTTACGCAGTCAACAACAAGAAGTCCATTGAAAAGGTGAGCATGGCGTCTTTGTGTACTCTGTAGAGTTAATCAAATACACGACTGAAGTATTTCTGGAATTTTAAACAAGGCAAGCTTTTTCTAATCATCTTAGTCTGAGAAAATAAATATGTGTTTGTGCCGCTGCAGTGTTTGATGTTGTGCTTTACTCCTCTAGGTGACAAGCCACTGGATCCCTCTCATAAATGACAGAACAGACAAGGATAGCAGGTGTGTGTTCAGCCATTTTAATAGATGTGTGTTCGTCTTCCTTGTGGTTCACTTCATTGCAGACTTGAAATCAGAGTGCTGGGAGCTAAGGATTTTGAGATTATTGTCCAAAAGAGGGCTTACCATTGTTGAGCTAATACTGACTTAACTGCATGCCACACTTTAAAATATAGAATCATTATTTCTGTTTTACCAATGCTAATTATTGTAAATTAAATGAATGAATACAGATTAATTTGATGTGTTGTTTAAAGATGACATTTTTCAAAAGATGATTTCAAGGTAATTAAAGCGAATATGCGTTACGACAACATATTCTAGTAGGGCTGCTAATGACTATTTTTAATATCAATTAATAACCATTTTCTCATATGTACATTTTGTCAAACCAACAGTTCAAAATCCCCCCAAAACCATTCTCATTCATATAAAAAAGGGAAAAACAGCAAATCCTCACTCTGGAGAGGCGAACCAGACAATTCTTGGCATTAAAAAAGCTGCCTATAATTTATTCTGTCAATTAAATAATTGTTTAATCAACCTATGGTGCTGGCTCTATAATGTGGTTATAAATACTTTCTCTGCAGAGTACCACTGATCCTAGTGGGGAACAAGTCGGACCTGGTGGAACACAGCAGCATGGAGACCATCCTGCCAATCATGAATCAATACCAGGACATCGAGACATGTGTAGAGGTAAGACATCGACACACACACACACACACACACACACACACACACACACACACACACACACACACACACACACACACACACACACACACACACACACACACACACACACACACACACACACACACACACACACAGAGATATAAAAAACCTTTTTGGTCTATTGAGGAAGAGGTGTGTGGATGTCCAACTCAGTTAAATATCAAAGAAAGTACTTTGATGAAGCACTTAAGAGCAATTAATTGGCATCCAATGAAATCCAATATAAGCAGTGACTGTCAGAGAGGCTGGCTCTGTGCTGGACAGATCGCCCCCCCCCCGCTGCGCTCCTGACTCCACTTACAATCTGACTGAGTAGTTGATAGATTTATTTCTCTGAATCCCGCTCTCTAAGGCCATCGACTGATGGACTGTGAGTGTGTTGAGAGGGTAACAAGGTTACAGAGGGAGAGGAGGAGGACGTGAGAGAAGGCACATGCAGTGATTCTGTTAGGGGACACTCACCTGGGGACACACACGCACTAATGTTTTACTGCTAGTTCAGTGTCCAACCAGGGCCCCCGATTGGCTGTAACTCCTGCTTCTCCAAGTTATTTATATCTCTGTTTCTTTGTCAGTGTCCAACCATTTTATAATGTTTTTTTTAGGTAAAATTGCAGTACTCTGCAGTTACAATTGAAAGTTCTGGATTCAAAATTCTTCTTAAGTTGAACTTCACAAATAATGGAAAACAGTTCTGTACTCATTCTTAAGCCCACATTTGTTTGTCTGTGTTATTTTCTTGAATGTGTGTAAGCTGCACTTATTTTTGGTATAGACTATTTTAAAGATTTTTAAAAATATTTTTGTATTTGATATGGTCTCAATATTTCTATTTTTACTACACCTGCCAAATAAATGAAGTAATGTTAGTATATCAAATATTCTTATATGAAATATAGTGGAGTAGAAATACAAAGTAGCAAACATAAAGAAAAGAACTCTGAGTTGTACTCAACTTGAGTAAATGTACTTAGTTACTTTCCAACATACATTTAGACTAACTCTTATTTCTGACCTTGAAGCCTCTATTGACATCATTAAAGTGTGTATTCAACTAACTCAACTAACTTTGATTGTTGTGGAGGTTATAGTAATAGACTTTTTTTTCTAAGTGATCTTTTAAATTCCATAGAGACGCATTGCCTGATAATTGTCCTCTATTCCCACACATCTGCCCTCTTTCCCCTCAGTGCTCTGCTAAAAACCTGAAGAACATTTCCGAGCTGTTCTACTACGCCCAGAAGGCTGTGCTCCACCCGACGGGACCCCTGTACTGCCCGGAGGAGAAGGAGGTGAGAGCCTTAAAGACTTTCTGAGATTAACATCCAGCTAAGGACAAACCTGCAAATAGGTTGAGACTGTCTTTCAGTCCAATAGTAGCTCAACACGGTCTACACTCAATGTGCTCAACATGAATCCCATAATACACCAACGTTTCTGAGTTCCTCTATAAACCCCAGCAAGCCAAAAGAATGAAGGAAAATGTAAACGTGTGACTTGACTCACGGAAAGCCCTGGCCTCACATTACATAACAATGATACCAGTCGATGAGCTGTGTTTAGATTTTAAACTAGGGGTCAAAGGAGCCTTAAGTGATGTGTCTAGTATGGCAGATACCCTGAGATGACAACAAGTTGTGTTGGTGCATCCCCTAGCGTTAGCTGCCACTATGCTTACTGTTGAATTAAGCGTTTCTGTATAAGTACATTTAACCACCTTGATAATGATATTTCTTCTTTATTACAGTTGAAGCCTTCCTGCATCAAGTCTTTAACTAGAATCTTTAAAGTGTCTGACCTGGACAACGACGGCATCCTCAATGACAATGAGCTCAACTTCTTCCAGGTAAGGCTCTCCACTTTAATAGTGTCACTGTCGACCAGTTGTTCATGAATAGATACAAAATGTGGCAGATTTAAACATGAACCAAACATAAAAACACCCATCAGCTTTCTCACGGCACACTATGCATGGCTTGTTTGTTCAGAGAACGTGTTTCAATACACCGCTGGCGCCTCAGGCTTTAGAGGATGTGAAGAATGTGGTCAGGAGAAACATGACGGATGGAGTCAACGACGACGGACTTACACTCAAAGGTCAGAGACTCCTATGGTTTTAGTTTCCTCCTATTTCCTCTAATGTATTACCTATTCCCCTTCATAACCCCTCAAAATACCTTCTCCTTTTCTGATTATATTTGTAGGCGTTTGCTTATCACTTTTTGTGTCTTCTATATCAGGCTTCCTGTTCCTCCACACCCTCTTCATCCAGCGAGGCCGACACGAGACCACCTGGACGGTGCTGAGGAGGTTTGGATATGACGACGACCTGGAGCTCACACAGGAATACCTGTTCCCCATGTAAGGGCACATTTAAAGACACAAGGGTTATTGGTAGCTTGGTAGTCTTTGTTTTACAACATCAAAGAAAAATAATCAGACATTTTGAACCAAAGGATATTGGTCATTTTTCCTTGAAATTCGACTTGTAAACAGTTCATACAAATCAAAATAGTTACAGAACAATAATAATAATGGTCGCAGCTCGAAAGATGCTGCAAACAAATATATTTTTACAAAAATGTTTCATGCCTAATGGATCCAGATTCATCAGTCACATTATTGCAGCCCTGTTTCATTTATAACTTTACAAAATGATACATAAAAGTGTTTTTATTAAGTTATCATTCATCGTCATCCTCTTATGGATGTCGTGTTCCTCTGTTGAAATGACGTAATTTCTATCAGTCATTTCCTCTTGTTAACAGATGTGTTCTGGTTGAGTGCCTGGTATATGAAGTGATTTAGTGAGATTCTTTCTTCCTTTGTCCCCTTTTGAAAGTGGTTGTTTCTGTGTGTCCCTGTATCGCAGGGTAAAGATCCCCCCGGACTGCACCACAGAGCTCAATCACAACGCTTACCTCTTCCTCCAGAGTGTCTTCGACAAACATGACAAAGTGAGTGATTGGCAATGAATCTACAAAACCTGTTACTGTTATTTAAAATGCATGATACCGCTTATTCTGTTTTCTTATGTTCAAATGTGTGACTGTAACTGTGTGCGCTTGGTACGACCCAGGACAAAGATTGTGCGCTGTCACCAGAGGAGGTGAAGGACTTGTTCAAAGTGTTTCCCTACATGCCCTGGGGCCCGGATGTCAACCACACGGTGGGCACTAACGAACAGGGATGGATCACATACCAGGGATACCTCTCCCAGTGGACGTGAGTGTGGAACATAGCTATTAATACACACACACACACACACACACACACACACACACACACACACACACACACACACACACACACACACACACACCAGGCTGTCAGCAGGGTCTTAGAAAATATTAAAAGTTGATAAATCAATTTAGCGAAAATGAAGGCTATTAAAAAGTATTAAACGGCATTTTCCAAGGTATTACATTTTGTAGCTTGTTTTCAATAAGTATATAAATGGTCCAAAGAGGTTGTATTCTACAGTCTGCCAGAATATAATCATTGCAGGTGTGTAGTGTGATTCTGTGTAGTTTATTTATGGCATCCCGTTGGATCTGACGTCATCTGAACAGGACATCGCACGCTCACTGCTTGATAGCGCGCAACAGTCCGTTTACGCCGGTTGCTAAGCAACATCGTTATGGGGAAATGCAAGTTTGCGTTCAAATGGTTGGAAGATAAGGAGGAAGGACAATCAATACTGTATATAGTCAATGTGAGTTAAAGTGTGTCGCCAAGGTAACCAGAGTGGCGATGAGGTCTTAAAATGTATGGAAAGGGTCTTAAAAAAGGTCTTCAACGGTTTTAGATTTGACTTCAGGATTCCTACACACGCACGCACACACACACACACACACACACACACACACACACACACACACACACACACACACACACACACACACACACACACACACACACACACACACACACTCGTGCCTATTTTAGTGTTATAAACCCCGATAGCATTCACAGTATGGCATGATGTACTTTTATCTGTGTATTCTACATGATTAAGTACAACATAATGTATAAATCTCTCATGCCTTCAGACTCATCATGCTCTTTGTGTTTCTGTGTTAGCTTGACAACATATCTCGATGTACAGCGTAGTTTGGAGTACTTAGGGTACCTTGGCTACTCTATCATCTATGAACAGGAGTCCCAAGCTGCTGCCATTACAGGTAACAGATATGTTTGCGTTTATGCCTAAAAAATAAAAGCATTACTTTGAATGTATGTTGCCACTGATCATGCATGTTCTCACTTGTGAAAAATGTGCATTCCCTGTTCTTTCAGTGACACGTAACAAGCGCATCGATCTGCAGAAGAAACAGACTCAGCGCAGCGTCTTCCGGTGCAACGTCTTGGGCGCCCGAGGCAGCGGGAAGAGCGGCTTCCTGCAAGCGTTCCTGGGCAAGAACCTGCAGGTGAGGGGAAATCACAGCTTCACATTATTTCAAACTCTTTTTTTTTTTTAAAGGGATATTTTTCCCAGTGTGTCTTACTGGAAGCACACGGAGTGTAATCCTGTCCGTCCTCGGTAAAACAAACAATGTGCAATATATGAAACTTGGTCAAGCTTGTCGAAGATGAAAGAAGATAAATTGTTAATCAGAATCAGAAACAGATTTATTACCAGGTAGGTTTACACGTACGAGGAATTTGACTTGGTTTCGGTACATAGAATTAAAACAAGAATTAAAAACACAGGTAGAGAACTAGAAAAATAATAAAAATAATAAAAAATATAATGAAATATAACAGTATTTATATTGCAAAGGAATAAAAATGGTCAGTAATAAAAAATATTGGTGTGCATTAATGTAATGCATAGAGTCTGTGTTGAGGCAAAGTGCCAGTAAAGTGAAATGTGAGCCAATGTTACAGTATTATTTACTCATATTACATAATTCATAGAACATTCCAAAACGGGTAGAATTGATTTATTATACAAAATTAAGAGAATGCTAAAATATTATTATGGTACATTTTAAGTTTTCAAATCAGAGTTGGAGCAAACGGGCCAGATCGCAGGGAACCCTCTTATGAGCAGTGTTGATGGGTTCCTGCTATTAATGTGTTTGTTCCCCACCACAGACACAGAGGCGGATTAGAGAAGACCACAAATCCTTCTACGCCATCAGCAGGACCTACGTTTATTGTCAGGAAAAATACCTGCTGGTAAGAACTACCGCCTCATCATCTGTTGTTTGGATTACTGTGATATAATCTGTATCGCACCTGACTGTGCGTTAATACCTCTACCTGCACACTCAGTCTCTCTCTCTGTCTGCTCTACTAGCTCCATGAGGTGATGCCAGACTTCGACTTCCTGTCAGAGGCGGACCTTGCTTGTGATGTAGTCTGCCTGGTGTATGACGTCAACAACCCAGGCTCTTTTGAATACTGCGCCAAAGTGTACAAGGTATGTTCTAGAACAGTGGTTTCTCACCTGGTGGGTCACGACCCACTTTCTGGTGGGTCGCGGATGTGTGAGTGAAGAAAAAAATAAAGAAAAAATTTGAAGTTTTTTTTGTTTGTTTTTCAAACTTTTATTTTTAAGGTCCGTGAAAAACAAACAATGGCAGAACATATTATTAATATGTTGGGTAGTAATAGATGTATTTATTTTCTTCTCAGTGTACCAGAATGCGTTTTTATATAATAGTACCCCCCTTCTGGTGTTTTCAGCATGTCTGCCTATTGTTATACAGTTCAGCTTTGATTCCATCATCTCATTAAACCTTTTTAAAAGCATACTTGGGTTCTGTGAAGGGATATACGGGATATATGCACTGTACTTCACTTTAATGAAAAGCAAATATATATATATATATATATTACTGCACGATTTTTTGTTGAATAAATTTGAGTGGTTCAAAATGGTGGGTCGCGATTTATTGACCAAGTAAAAAGTGGGTCCCGAGGCCTGACCAGTTGAGAACCACTGTTCTAGAAGACGAAATGATGCACTAAGGCTCGTAAAGGCCGGCTGCACACGGTCCAGCGAGTAACATTGAACTATTCTGTTTGGCAGCAATACTTCATAGATAGCAAGACGCCCTGCGTGATGCTCGCCGCCAAGTCTGACCTGCACGAAGTACGGCAGCACTACAGCCTCTCCCCGCACGAGTTCTGCCGCAAGCACAAGCTCCACCCCCCCCAGCCGTTCACATGCAGCACCATCGAGGCCCCCAGCAAAGACATCTACACCAGACTCACCACCATGGCCATGTATCCGTGAGTATTAAACCCTTTGTGATCTCACTTAACTATTTAAGCCTTATCCACCATGGCTATTACTTTTCCTCTGTGTGCCTGTCCACTTTGACCTCTCTCCTGCTTGTTTGGATCAGAAAGTGCCTGAGATATTCAAAGGTTACATCATGGGAATATTATTGAAAGTTGACATGTATTTGCTGTGTTAAGTGTAAAGTTGCTAAACACAAATTAGATGCATATTCTGGGTCTCTCATGCTGCCTCGTGAGATGGCTGCATGTGTGTGTGAAGGCCTATAAGTCCCTGCCTGAGACTCTTTGAGGTCAATCCTTTACAGACTTTACAGAACCAGTATCTAAACTTTAAAGCTTCCTGATCAGAAGAGATTTCAGAGGAGATAATTGGAACATAATGAGACCTGGCTACTTAATCTCATTTGATCAAGCCATTAATCCTATTGTCTACACTTGAATGAAAGCACGAGAACCACTGTTCTAGGCCATGAGTTTGAGTAGTAATGCGATCTAATGATGGAGGGTAAATTCTGGGTCAGACAGTGAACAGATTGTTCAGAAACTACTTAAAATGTCAACCCAGCTCAGGCTAAGGTGCTTACTAAATAGTATATATTACATTTCATTGTATTGTATGCAATGATTCAATGGTTTGCCACTTTAAAAAAGCATGTATAATTACCACTTCTAACTAGAATCATAATATTCCTCCTACCAACTGTTTATGAAGTGATGGGACCATGTTCCCTTCCTTTCTTTGTGGATATCCTCTCCTTGTGTCTCTTGAGTTTATTCTCCTTTAAGTTTAGACATGGCAAGTTCATTATAAATGTTTTCCTGTCAATACGTCTGTCTACTGTCTATGAGTTGAGCAATAGAAGTTAAATGGCAGCAGTGCAGGCTGCAGCCCAGAAGTAAGTATTCTCTTAACTCTGGTTCTTTATTTAGTTAAGTGGTTATATACTAGTGGTCATCTACCTTGGCCTCCCCCTCCTCTGTGTATGTGTTGTCTTTCTGTTGTGGTGAATACACGCATCTTTGTGTGTCTCTCCACAGCCACGCCCGTCTGCGCTGCATGTGTGCCTGCAACAGGTGCTCCTATTGCCTGTGTCAGAACCTCCTCAAGTTGGAGCTGCTGCGCAGTATAAAGGCCCAGCTGTGCAGGGTCGTTTTCAACAGGTTCATACACGGGTTAAGCTTGTGTGTTCTAGCATAGCCTCCTTCCTCCTCTCTGTGTGCCCCACCCTCGAGTCTGACCCCCCGGGTCCATCACAGGGAGGCTCCTTTTCCACCCAAGCTCTCTAACATGGTGATGGGGACAGATCCTCTGTGGTCAGGTTTACACTGCATATCCACTTCAGGGACAAGGGAACATTAAATGGGATTGAATGTGATGTTACTGATACCAAAAACATGTGGTTTGGATAAATAGTGTACTCTTCCTTTCCTTTTGTGAATATGTTGATACTCTGGGGATTTCTTTTTGGGAAATACTCCTGTTGCTTCACGCTGGGCTGCCAAAAAGCTGCTGCTTGTTTGCATTAGTTGGCTCTTTTTACAAACTGATGAGCAAAATAAATGTGAACAAAGTTTTTAATCAATTTATTGATTCATTAATTTAATATCAATTAAAAAAGTTGTATATGTGTTCAACCTTCTAAATCAAGTAGGACTCCTCTTCCTACAGGAGTTGTATATTAGATGCTTTTCAGACAAATCAAAAGTGAGCTACGTTTTTTTATTTACTTCTTGGTCATGTTCTTAAAAGCCGATGGTCATGTTTTGGTCTCTGCTGCAGCTCCAGCCAGCGCCCCCCCCCTCTGTACAGTTTGACAAAGCGAAGTGTGACTGCGCTGTGCCGGCTAACACACGGGCTGCTAGCCAGGGAGGTGACGTGTGTTGGAATCCGTGTGGAAAATGCATGAAGCGCAGTGCATGCTCTACCCCTCTTACTAACCCACATACATGACACTAATACATTTTACAGATAAAATCTTTTTTATGTCATTCAGAGGAATAAACCATTTCAATGTTTTCATATCTCTGGATATATAATGCTACAAACAACTGCAATACATCATATATCTATGTTGTTCAGCCAATCATTCCTACAAAATATCAACTCTTAACATTGAAGGGTTAAAAACTGATATATGAAACCACATTTCTTTAATGGTTTTACTACTTCCTCCTGCAGTGGATATGCAAACTGTGAATCTTGACTAACAAGCATATTCTTTGCACAAAGGATGAAGAAAAACCAGCCATTCACTTTGCTTTGTGCTTCATTCAAACTAAAAACCTCATTGATGTCTGCATGATTATATGTGGTTCATTTTCAATCACATGCAGTTCTTCCTGTGTATTCATTTCTCTTTGGCACCAACCCTTATCATTAACCATTGAGTGCTTGATTCGTTACCTAGTATGTATTCAGTCTCCCTTTGTCTATATTTCCATCATTAACACTGAAGTCTACTCCAACAGGAGACATTTTATTTTAAAAAGCACAATATCAATTGGACCTATACTTCAAATATAAACAGCTGTACTGGTTTCCTGTGGGTTTAGACTTCAAAATGTAACAGACTCATTGTTTAAAATCTAAATGTGTTCCTTTGATGTTTAAATAGGTTCTGTTGTACCAATCACCACCGTGTCATTTCATCCTGTTTTCTCCTGTCTTGTATCTTCTGTCTGTGTGTTCGTCCTTCCCCTCTATAGGAGTTCACAAACATGTTTTTGGCTGCCCTTCTTCCTCTTCCTCTTGCATGTGTTCACCCTGTGCTAATCAGTCTGCTGCTAAGTTGCATGGCTCACCTGCTCTCTACCTCTGTGGATAACCAAAGGCATGCCTCGGTCCTTGGCAATATGTCTCACATCTATCAATCTCTACATCAGAGAGAGCTTGGTGTTTACTATAAGAAAGGGGGGGGGGGGAGTGGGGGACACTGCAGAGTTTGTATGTTTGTTTACGGCAGAGGTGTGTTGTGTGTTTGCAGATTTTTGGGGGAATCTGTCGTTTTTCCAGCCAATTATGGCATAGAATGCAGAGCTTGTGTTTGGGCGTTCATGGAGCTGCATACTGTAACGTTGCACCCAGCACTAACCTTTGTCTTTTTAACCTCTGGGGGTTGTTACACTATTAATAGCATGACACTTAATGGGCCTGGCAGTGCACAGTGCCACTAGCACATTGAATGCCTGAGGTGTTTTCTAAAAAGTGCATCGGTCGACCGGGATAAATTATGCTTTGATTTTACATATCCTGACATTGTAATCTTGATTTTTTTTTTTTAAATAATTTCTAAGGTCTCAGAAACAGCAAAAGCAATGTCAGGCAGCTTTAGAAAGGTCATTTTGTATTTAAAATACAACTTAATTTTGCTTTGCTAAAGTGGCATACAGTGTTTGTAAAATATTTAGGGGCGAGCAAAAGAGTCAGAAAAAACACCAATCCACATGTTCTTTATTTAAAAGACATTAAATTACTTTTTAAATGTTATTTATCCTACCCGATGACAATTAGATTAATGGCCGCCATGTGGTGTGTACATTTTATAAATGTGATGTGTTGGTAGCTTTTTTGTGCCTTTTATGTGTGTGGTGTGCGCCGCGGTGACATATTGAAAGTGCTATATCATAGTTGAGCTTGTGGGCAGGGATCGCAGTTCCTTTTATTTTCAGGCGGGGTAGGGCGGGGTGATATGGATCGGATATCACTTTAGATGTTTTAATTTGATTTGTTCTCTATTTTAACAATACAGAAAATGTAAATAATATTTTAATAATAATAATAACAATAAATTGTTCGGCTTACTTATAATAGGATAATTACACATCAAGTATCACATGGCAGTATTGTGTCTATTCAAGCTAATTTAATCATTAAATGTTAGAAAATAATCGACAATGGTTTTTAGTATTTTAGACGCAATGGGTTCTCTGGTTCCAGTTTCCATGTGAATTTAAGCTGTATTTTTAACACAATTTATTACATTTTATAGACTAAATGAATAATGAATTGATCACAAAAGTAAACGGCGTTATTATTGCTAATGAAATATTTGTTAGTTTCAGCCCAAGTCAATATTATTTTTGAATGGTCGCCCCACTCTACCCACTGCGTTTGAGCGTGTGTGTGCGCACGACCCCGGCCATGGTGTGACTTTGTGTGTGTGGGTGGCTGCCGGGCTGGGTGGAGGCTTCGGGGGCTTCCTGCTCTCAGGAGGGTTTAATTCAGGTGCAGCAGGTTTCAGCCCTCTCCAACATGGAGGGTCCATCTTTATGGAGGCCTCTGCTGAACAACTAAATCCCCAGAAAGGTAAAAGCAGAATACACTTCCACAGAGTTAGATTTGTATACCGGACTGGGGAGTATGCCCTGGATAGGTTTAACTTTTCACTATTTATCAACAAGGTCACTATTTTAACATTATTGCCAATGTTCATGTCCTGTAGCAAAAAGAGACATACTGGAGTCTTTATATGAATAGTTTTACATCTTGGGAATGATCTTATTGACTTCAGAGGAACAGTTCCAGTGAGGATCAATATCACTTTCATTTCTGTGCGTTGAATATGAAGCGACTTCAGCGGCTGGTTAGTCTACTCATTTCCTGGAGGCTATGCTAAGCTAACAGGCATATGTTAACAGGCTAAGCTGTTAGCTTAGCACAAATCATATTTTACTGGAAGATACGCACTGAAGCCCTGGGAGACAAGTAAGAAAATAAAAGTTTGGATATTCAGAGTTGTGACATTTAAACCTAATTCTCCAAATAGGACTTAAAGCCTTCCTGTTTCACAAAGTGGTTCAGCCTCTTGTGGCCGACATGAGCATTACAACAACAAACACAGAAGAATGATCCTGACAAATGAATCTGCCCAAACCTTTTTGTTTTACCTCCCGAAACAATTTTTTATTCGTAAAATGACCGTGGCAAAAATTGTATAAATCCTGTTGTAAACAAAGAACAGACATAAGTTTAGATCTGACTTGCGTCTCTGGGGTTTCATAGATATTAGAGGTAAACTATTATCCAACTCTGTGCCAGAAGAATTATTTTCTGAATGTCCAACCATCCCTTTAAGGTTTAAGGCTGGGCTAAGTTGAAGTTTTTGTCCCTTCACAACAGAGGGAGCACAGGTGACATGTTTTCTGCTGGTTTATCTCCTGAGTTTGCAGTAGCTGTAGACCAGTGGTACTTTGTTGCTGTCTCCGTTGCCTCATAGTAGTGCTTGCTCTTTATCTTGCATACTCTAGTTCTCCAGTGCTTGTGTTTCCTGCCAGATCAGCTGGTGTTCAGTGATATATATTATTTTCTGGTTTTCTTCCTTAGTGTGAATCAGAGTTGCTGCTTCTCATAGAGCAACACCTTTCCTTTGTCTTCTTCCCTAAAACTAAACCAACTGTCAAGAGAAAGCATGTGTTCCTGTTTCAAGCTGGTATCACATGGCGCTGATATTCCTCATTTACCTGATTTAAGAAAATCCCCACTGTAGAGACGGGAGGAGGGCACATGACTTTCTCTAGTCAGTTGGCAACTCTTCCCTCTGCTGTTTTAACAATGGCGTCGTATTGTTTTAGATCAGGGGTGTCCAAACCTTTTTCACTGAGGGCCACATACAGAAAAATATACGAAGGGCTGGGCCACTCACTAGAAGTTTATGGCCTCATAAGGTAAGTTATAAGTCAGGAAAATCAATCAAATGTAGGTAAACTATTCTTGATACTAGAAAATGTTTTAAGAAACACAACAGCCTACATCACAGCTCTCCATAGGGTTTCATGTATTGTGTTGGCAGCTCATTCCTTAAAACAGAAGCTTCAGATTGCTTATAAGAAGAGGAAATATGAAGGGTAGATTTCAAGTTGGTTATGTATTAAGTTATTGGGCTTTTTTTTAAATCAACTACGATTTGCGTGACATTTCTTCCAACTCTAATTGACCGAATTTATATGAAAAGTGGGCTGTAATATATTTTTACATTTGTATTAAAGAAGTACAATATATGACAAGTTCATTTGTGGGCCATGTTTCAGTATACGTTTTGAATTAGCTGAGGGCCAATTCAAAATGGACGTAGTTTGGACACCCCTGTTTTAGATGCTGCTCCCCCTTTTCCTTGTTGCTTCCCCCCCTCACATGACCTGTCCCTCTCTCTCTCTCTCTCTCAGGCACATGGCTCAGGCCGATCTGAAGAACTCCACCTTCTGGCTGAGAGCGAGCGTGGGGGCCACGGTGTTCGCGGTGCTGGGCTTCGCCATGTACAGAGCACTGCTCAAACAGCGGTGATGGGACAGCGTGACACTTCCTCCCCCCCCCCCGGCCCCTTCTGGTGACTCTGCCCCCTCCCCTCCTACCTGAAAGACTCAAAAACACTGGCTGACTAACCCACCCTCAACTCCGCCTCATCCCCTTCCCACAATGCAACACAAGCAAGAAACAAATGAGAAAAATCCTAGTTACATTTTATATGCATAAAAAAAAATGAAGTGTGGTGTAGTTTTTCTGTTTAAAGTTGTGGGAAAAGGAGCAGGCGTACTTTTGAAATCATTCAATCTGTAAATGCTGACATGTTGTCTAGTATAGTCCGACTACTAAACACTGGATGTTTTCAGCTGATCCAGTCCTCTTTTTATTTCTCAGGTCAGTATTATTCATTAGTTAGATGGTTGGAGACCAGAGAGAGGCAGCCATATACAGAAACACCACAAAGGGACTTGAACCTGTTAATAAATATAGTGTATATGCCGCATTTTATGCATGTAGGACTTTTAGAATTGGACCCATAGACCGCACAACAAGCTCCTACAGGTGTTAGCGATGCATCTAACACTAGAGAGGTCATGATTGGCATGCACTTGTTTATTTTGTGTGTTTATTTATTAACCTGTTTCTTTGTTTTTCTTGTCTGTTTTGAGTGCACCGCATGAAACAGAAGGATTTACATTTTCCTTGTATTTTTGTATTTAGTTTTATCAAAGCAGTCCTTACGTATTGTTTTTTTCTGATTTTATTTTTCTGGTTTTCAAATAGAGTTTCGTCCCTCATGGTATATTTTTATGAAGTTAGAAGCACCATATATCAACAGATTATGCCATTAACAACAGCCATTCAGTGCACCTCTCCCACCTTTAAACTATTAAAAAGTGTTCATTCTCATTCTTCTCTTTTCCAGCATTTACAATAAAAAATGGTATGATCTGGCCCAGCCATGTGTTGTAAGGGTTAAATGACAGCAACATTTAAGAGCAATGAGGACGACAAAAATTGGTTTTAAATATCTGTAATAAATGACATTTACACCCATCTGAAGCCATGTTGTGCTTGTGTGTTCTTCCTGAGAGAATAAGTGGTCATTTCCAAACTAGATTTGTGAAATGAATCAGATCAGCTTTTTTTTGGAGACTGATATGACTTTTATGAAGCAGAATAGAGAAGTGGGTATGGGATGGCGCTGTGAACAATACTGCTCTCAGCATGCTTGAGGAGGAAGTCACACACACCACACACACGCAGGTAGACAGTCATTTCCCTGGCTAAAGTAGTTTAAAGTCAATCTACCGAGGGTTAACATGTCAGTAGATCAGACTAAATTATTGTTAGAAGGCTTCCTGCAGAAAAGAAAAGATACTATGGTAAGTTGGAAACTATCTTGTAATTAAATATGATTCTATGTTTATTTTAAAGGTGTAAAAAATTGCTCCAGATTCACTTTTTTCTCTAGAAACTAAGATGGGTGACATATTGGTTCAGGCTACAAAACACAACCCTATTCTTCTATACACAGAAGAATGGCAGCGCTGTAAGTACACATTTACCTGCTGTAAATATCACACTGGTGAATAATATTCACACTATTACATTTCTTATACATTTCCTGATGAGCACCTTCTATTCATGATGCCAAAACATAGTCAAGTGAAGGATAGTTACAGCGCCAGTAGTTTTTCTATCTTTTCTGTAAACGAGCACCCTGTTTTAAATGTTGTTTTGTATTGCTCTCTTCACAGTCCCATTTGAGAGGCTATTACTACATTTACACAGTAAGTCTTCTTCATCTTACCACTGTAATAATATTATACGATTATAACTTAAGTAACCATTTTAATCTCTAACTAAATGTGTTTAGTCAAGTACTGAACAATTTAAGTTACTTGAATTTGAGTCGTATAATTTAAAGCTACTTTATGCTATAGATCCATTTGATATACTTGACAACTTTAGTCGTTAGGTACTTAATAATAATCCAAAAATGTATATTATTCCAAAAACAGTTTTAGTGCTTTGAGTAGATGTTGCTGCTAATATTTAAGGTTTTTTTTTAACTTGAGAAAAATGTTACTTATAATATTATTGCCTAAGTCTCTCTCTGTCCACATCTCTGTCAGGTGCAGTCGGTGCGAGAAGTCCCGAGAGTTGCCGGTAATCGCTTCGTTTTTGAGATCATCATGACCAATGGAAAGAGGAAAGTGTTGGTGAGTCACCACTGTGGTTTGAACACAATCTCATAAATTTGCAGACCAGAAGTGGTAGGATGTTTCAGGATGTGTGTGTGTGTGTGTGTGTGTGTGTGTGTGTGTGTGTGTGTGTGTGTGTGTGTGTGTGTGTGTGTGTGTGTGTGTGTGTGTGTGTGTGTGTGTGTGTGTGTGTGTGTGCGTGTGCGTGTGGTGTCACTGGTGTGTGTGTGTGTGTGTGTGTGTGCGTGTGTGTGTGCGTGTGTGTGTGTGTGTGTGTGTGTGTGTGTGTGTGTGTGTGTGTGTGTGTGTGTGTGTGTGTGTGTGTGCGTGTGCGTGTGGTGTCACTGGTGTGTGTGTGTGTGTGTGTGTGTGTGTGTGTGTGTGTGTGTGTGTGTGTGTGTGTGTGTGTGTGTGTGTGTGTGTGTGTGTGTGTGTGTGTGTGTGTGTGTGTGTGTGTGTGTGTGTGTGTGTGTGTGTGTGTGTGTGTGTAGGCAGCAGAGACAGCAGCCCTCAGAACGGAGTGGGTGAGATGCCTCTGGCAGGCCATGCATCTTTCTACCTCTGGTCTCTCCATAGGCACAAAGTAAGTCAGAAGTCATTTCTACATTTGAACCAAAGTAATAAATGTTCCAACTACTGGCCTTCTCACCTCTCCTCAGCCTGGAAGTGTGTGAGCAGCGAGAAAGATTAAACACCAGCGCACCTATCAACTCAAACTTTGACAGTGTGATGGAGTCACTGCCTGCTCGGCCCTTCTCTGCCCCCCCCCCGATGGGCCACATCCACCATGACATCTGGAGCATCGCCCCCCCCATCTGCCCATCAGAGGAGCCGGACCATGAGGAGGCCACGCAACAAAACACACATCCAGCCTGTGGCTACCAGCAACACAATGGTTAACTTTAATTTGCACCTTCCAAGATGTCCTTTATCAGTTCTAGTCTTAAAGCCAGGCTTTTCTTTGCTTCACTTGGCATGAATTCCATAATAACCTTTTAACAAGTGGTATCGAATGCACTTATTGTAAGTCACTTTGGATAAAAGCTTCAGCTAAATGCAATGTAATGTATCCCAGGTCAGGTATTTGAATTACAGCCTTCATCCTGCAGCTTCATCCTCTGTCCTTGACCCCTCCCACCAGAGGAGTACAGGCTTAGCACAATACCCTTGAAGATTGCTAGTCATTTATTTTCATCCCCGTCATTCATCCTGAGGATGTTATGTAGCCGCAACTCTATGGGAATTACCATCATGTTTTCTCTGTAGACATGTAGGCCTGTAAAGGCCCTAGCTAGCTACACTTTTGGAAAAGCATTTCAGATATGGAGAAAAAACCTTGCTCTTGTTGCAACATTTGCTCTCCTCTTATATATTTCTTATATTGTCAGACACATTTTTAAGCCTACCTTCCCTTTTTTGGTTGTTTTGCAGTGTAGGAAGTTGTTGCCAATGTTGCAAGGAATAGAAACTTGTCCTGCAAATTAAGCTGCCTTTGGTATTTGGAGAACAGCCAATAACAATGCCCTCCCTCTGAAATGGCCTGTGATTGGCCTCAGATTCCTATAAAAGGCTAGACTTTCTATAGCCTGAAAACATTTTTTTTAAACATTACAACATGCTGACAGGTTATAATGGATTTTTTTGTCAAATTACATTAAATAAAAAGGTGCCTACTGTCGCTTCCAAATGAGTTTTGCTTTCAACCATGTGATTCTAACTCCTCGTGTCTGTTTTCAGTTACCAGTTCAGTATGGCCCAGTGGGGTGAGCCACACAGAGGGAAGACAAGAAGGAGACTATGACATTTTACCGCTTAGACAAAGTAGGTTCTTATACTTTATTTATTATAAAATGATATACAGTATGCTGATGTTTAAACGACAGACCCTATCATGTGTCTTCCTAGGACCGTGTGCGAACGCGATGGAAGAGGGTGTGTATGACTGTCCTATATCTTACAGGAGGGCTGCTGAAAATCCGAGTGAGTACATTTCTTTTTCAATGTCTGTTTCTTCCCCCCAGTGGTGCTAAGATACACCTTAATTATATATTTTTGTGTGTTGGTGTTTCCCCCCATCCATTTCAGACCCTGCAGAGAGCATCTATGACGTACCCAGCTCTCTGTTGAGGAAGAGGCCTGATCACACTTTAGGTAAATCAGCATGTTTTGTTCTCTCACGTATCATATATATCTTTATAATATGGCTTTTAATTTGGGTTAACTTTCAATTGTCACTAGTATCATTGTCCATGTTTTACTGTGTTCTTTTTCTGTTTTGCTTTTATTTTACATTTTTAATTTTCTTTTTAAAATTGTTTTATTAGTATTGTTTTATTTAGTAGATGTTTTATCTTGTTCTGTATTCATTTTAATATTATTTTAATATTGTTGTTGTGTTTTCTGTAAAGCACTTTGGGCTGCTTTGTGCATGAAAGGTGCTATACAAATAAAGTGTATTATTATTATATTATTATTATTATTATTATTATATAAAAATAAACCAGCTTCCAAAATATACACATAAATATGTATGTAACAGAACAACAGGTGCAACAAAAATGTCCTCTCTGTTTCAAAGTTCAGTTTTTTTTTTAGTAGTTGCAGAGGTGCAGCCGGAGGACGGAGACTACTGGAGGATATGAGATCCAGCTGGAGGACACGATAGTCTGGAGCACTCTCTCCAAACCTGTGGACCAGACACAGAATACCAAGCTGCCTAATATCTGTAGCGATGCATTTACACAACACACACACACACACACACACACACACACACACACACACACACACACACACACACACACACACACACACACACACACACACACACACACACACACACTGTATCTATGCAACATGTTTGTCACCTTAGTTACACTTTTGGTTGCTAGACAAAATGCACAACCACAAGTCGGGTTCAGCTGTGGTATTTATTTCATCTCTTTCTATACAAGACACAGATCATCTATAACTATAATTAACACACTGTACAGACATGTCAACACACACGGTGGGCCAGTCCCACCATGGTTCACAATAGTGAAGTTACTCATTTATACCACTTTCACAGTTTTAAAGTATACACCACCAGCTGTATTGCTGTTTTACACACTTTGGACTGGTTTGAATGGGAATGGTTCCAAAACCCCTTTATGGGTTTAATGCAATATACAAAAAAACACATGTTGGAGGTACATGAGGAAGTGAACAATACAACTTAAACATGCCAACATCTACTGCAAGCAATTGTGTTATCTTCTTTTATTCTACATTTTAATTTGTTTGAGGGTAATATTGGAGAAGCTTTGAAATGAAGTGATTGACTGCTCACATAGTGCCAGTTTAATCTCATTAATTCTACAGCTGGTGAATACCATAACAGCTACAGTGGGTAATGTTTTAGGAAACATTTATTATCTTTGTTATAAATCTACTGCTCTGACAAAAAAAGAAGAAATATCTGCTATCTGTGGCAGGACTATAATAATGAAAGGTAAGGTAATAAGCTTGACAGCTGTGAGGACTAACATTAGCCATGATTGCTATTTATATTCATTAAGATATGTTTATATTCATAATGATAATTGTTTTAAATCTGGCTTACTCTTGCTGGCTTCTCCAATATAACTTACACAAACGTTAAGATTTATCTCAAAAGAAAGTGAAAATGTACACTGTATCAACAACACTTATTTTCTCAGCATATGATTAAACATCTAATATCACTTGATAGACACACATACACATACAATAGCAGTACTTATCCAACAAGAACAATATTGTAGTGCAGGTATTAGGTTTGAATGTAAGCACAAATAAAGCCTTTGTAACAAGCAATGCATAAAAGTGATTTGTGCATTCTTAATGTGTTTCTTCTCCAAAGGTACAATTAACAAAAATACAAAATTATATTTGGACATTCAAGTAATACATATATATAATTCCACTTGAATAAGTAGAAGCTTTAGTTTGGATCAGTTGTGTTGTGATCATTGTCAGTTAGCAAAACCGAGTAGTATTAATATTTGGTTCAAAGTATTGTTACACACACTAATAATTGCAAAAGGATAAAGATTGGGAAAGTGTCACTCTACGCTTAAAACTAAACTTCGCTGCACCCTGAGGTCATTGTCATTTATTTTGTACTATCATCTCCATGAATGAACCTCTTTTGCACCAAAGTTACACACTCGATAAACCATAATTAGCCCCAAAGAAAGAGGGAAGAAGGGTGTCGCTTGTCAGTGTTTTACAGTACATGTTATGGATCTCACCACTACTTTTCTAGCTGTGGAACATATTTACCTAGCAAACCGATGTTTGACATTTGATGTAGTTCTCGGTTTAGAACTGAACAGGTTATTGTACAGACTGTCTCGCCAGCAACCGGCCCAACCACTTGAAGTTAAATGTAGTGATGTAATCATGCGTGGGCCTGGGATTGATCCCTGAGGAACTCCTCCAGGACGGTGATGATGCTGCAGGCTTCAGGCATGTCGCTGTGCTCCGCCCTGGCGTTCTGCAGCAACACATCCCCATTTCCGCAGCCCTGTAGGAACCGGCAGCTACGAAACAGGGCGTAGTGACTCATCTCTGCCTGTCGCACTAAACGCTTCAGGCTGTTCATGTCCTGGATGGCCTGCGATGTGAGAGTTGTGGTTAATAGAGAGGAGGAAACAAGTTGAATGAAAAGGGAAGCAATCTGGATGAAAAACTGGCAGTCATGTAACTGAGATATTAAACTAAGTATCTGCCGAGAGGAACTGAGAGCTGTTTCTCAATCTTGTTGACATGGGAGATTTTATTTTTATTTTATTGACACATTTGTAATACAAAATAAATAAAAATAACTTGAAGCATAGAGAAGCATTTTACACTTTACTTATTATCATCCGAACTTTCTATTTTTTATATCAACAAAAGACAGTTCCATCAGTATTTTAAAAGAGCTTTAGTCCCAAAATGTATACACAAAATACAAAATGTGTTCACATGAGAACTTGATGCTAGGGTAATGAGTTTTAGGAAACTGAAACCAGGATCCAGAAGCAAAACACACTCTTAAAGTCTGTCTTTTTGAATGTTTTCTCACCTTGAGTTTGAAGTTCTCCAGAATCTGTCTGAGCAGGAAAGGATTACAACGCTCTGCAGCGTTTAGAAATGCCTGACTCCAGTCGTCACAGAAACGATTGCTCACTGGGGGAGAAAACATAGAATACAACTCTTAGACAGTACAAAGATAAAACAATAATTGTTTCCTCACGAGGTTTGTGTCATGACTTACCAGCGTTAGAGAGAGTGGGGGGGCTGGTGGAGCAGTCGATGATCAGGTCAGATTGTGTGTCCTCTGAGATAGCCTTACACAGAGAAGCTGTTGTGGTGTCTTGTTGAGACAGACCCTGCAAACTGGCTGCTTTGATGAACCTGGTGCAGAATGCAGCAGATTTGTAACAGACATGGATATAGACGGCTATTCATCTGTACGACATGGAAATCAACAAAAGGCCTGCTGATTTTTCGCATACATTAATCACTTATATATGTGATACAAGAACTGTAGCCTAACTCACCTGGACACATCAGTCTTTGTCCTCTCATCTGAATTATTGACCTCCACAAGTGTGTGACTCAGAGCCTGTAAACAGAACAATAATGAGTGAGAGAATTGTTGTAAAGGAAATGTACGTCTTTAAACAATCAATCATATTTGATTCATATAGCACCGATCAAAGCAAATGCACCTACAAGTGCCTTACACTTGGGCTGGCTCCGGCCTATATAGCTGAACTCCTCCAGTGCTACACCCCAGCCAGAGCCTTAAGGTCTGCTGACCAGCTGCTGCTGGTAGTGCCCAAGACCAGGCTTAAAACCCGAGCGCACCGAGCCTTCGCAGCAGCTGGCCCTAGGCTCTGGAACACTCTGCCCCTCCATGTGAGGTCGGCCCAGACCCTGGGGTTTTTAAATCTACTCTTAAGACACACTTCTTCTCCCTGGCCTTCTAGTCAGAGCGGAGCACGACTCCTGACTTTTCCCTGTGTTTTTTATATCTGTTGTAATTGATTGTCTTTTATTGTGATTGTAGTAATGTGTTTTTATTACATGCACAGCACTTTGGCTCCACCAAAAATCGCTTTTAAATGTGCTTTATAAATAAAACTTGATTTGATTTGAATTACAAGCGATTTCCGAAACTTAAAAAATTGTTAAACCTTAATTTATAATGATCAACAGTATTATGTAAATAAAGCTAAATAGAGTATTAACAATATAGATGATAATAGAATAAGGATATATAATAAAACATGTTTGCATAATATATGCAAACATGCAGGATTTGAATAGTGAAATAAATCAACCGGTATTTTTTTATGAAACGGATAAATACCTTTATATTTACACAGTCTATAGTAAATATGTATTTCAAGGAACATTTGCCCGGTAACACACTACACACTCTTACTTGTTCCTCTATGTATCCAGATAAATGTGGTGCTTTTTACTGAGGCTTAGACCCCGTCTGCTATGGTTAGACCAGTACTCATCAGACCTCATTGTTAAGTTTGTAGACATTCAATTGTTTCATTAAAAGAGAGAAACGGCTCACTCTATTGGACGTTCTCTAGAGGTAAAAATGACTCACAGCATGCAGCAGGAAGCTGATGTTGTTCTGAACGAGCTGCACCACCCGATGGATGTGCATCACAGACTCCTCGTACCACCGGCTCAGATAGGGGCGCACCTCCGACTCAAGGTTCAGCAGCTGACACAGACATAAACACGTAGCGATAAGTCATTAATAATGTACCGGCAAATATATGACTTCCTTACGCTGTCATCATATCCTCATACCTCTGGGGTTTGCAGGCTGCTATGCAGGCCTTGGACGTATTTATCAAGCTCTAATCTAAATGTGTATTGGGTTAAGGAAGAGCAACTATTGGTAGTTTCTCTGTAAAAAGTTACAACAATGTGGAAGAAATACAACAATGCAGGAAAGCACAAAGATTATTCAAGCCGGAGGATGCTGATGATTAAGGTTGATTTCATGATGACTGTTTGCAAAGGATATAAATTCAGCCATTTTTCGGAGCCGCCCATAAAGCAGATGATATATCCGTTTCCATCCGCATCGGGCTGTTCCGGAGACCTCTCCTGCTCCACGAGGCAGCAGTAGCAGCCCACCGCCTGCTCTGGGATACTGGGGGAGGGTAAAGAATCAACACATTTCTGTTAACCAACATATTCTGTACACCTCTGAACCTTCATTTCCAAGTGAATGTATTTTATTTATGTGATGGTATCTGTTAGAGCCACTATTGTCTTTTTATAAGAAAGGCCACCTAATTGTGACGTCTGTAGTCAACACACTATAAAAGACTACAATTCCCGAAGCGCCTGCGCTAAAGTGACGGGCAACCTGCTAGAAAGACGCCTCGAGGAACAGTTTTTAACCGTCCAACTACCCTTTAAGTTATGAAGTTGTATAAGTATTATCAAAAAAGAAAAAATACTTAAGTTGTTTGTTATTTTATTTGAGTTTTGCCCATTTTTTTTTTTTAATATTGTAAAGGCCTCTTTTCTTTGTTGCGCGCGTAAAAGTTTGTTATTTTATTTTGAGCAAACACATCGCATAATATCATCCAAAACATCGGAGGCCAAGCAACTCTTCAACTGTAAGTAATTTAAAGGAAAGAAAACTAGCTACAAATGTCTGTTTAAGTCTTTTAATACAAAAACAAGAAAGGAAGCCACGACAGTATCAAACAGGCTTCTTCCACAATGGCTATGTATAATATAATGTTATAGAACGTGATGCATCCAAGAAACATTCAAAGAAGAGTGAACATGATCTTTTTATTTTTGTTGTAGCATTACCGAAGCAAAACAGTTGTGTTGAAACATGTTTATCGTTACCTGAGGTCCACAGTGGCGATGTTGCCCATGCCTCCCAGCAGGGCCCCTTTGCTCAGCCTCCTTGAAATGTAAGTCCGCAGCTCAGGCTCCGCCTCTGATGGCAGGCTGCTGTCAATCAGTGTAAGGCTGTAGGCGGGACAGAGAGTCAGCATGGACACGAGCAACAAGAGGAAGGTAATGAGGAATTTGGAAGCCACTCAAGTCAAATGGACGACGGATGGAGAAAGCTGATGAGCAATAGCCACACAAACCAACACAACACACAACTGAGTCACATGGCTAGAACTGTGCCGTGGACATTGTACCATTATTTAAATGAAAGTCATTCACATTTTGCACACTCCACTTGACACATTGAAGTTAAGATATGTAACTCAGCAACATAGCAATGACCATTCAGAACAAAGTCACGAATGAAAGCAGCATTGACTCCATGTTGATTGGATGTCCCGTGGATACACCAATGCACAACAGTGAAGGTCAAAGAGAGAAACGACCACTGAAAGCAACGAGAAGATGGGTGGGTGTCTCCTTTGTTACCTAAAGTCATCTAGACTGGTTGTGGAGTCTGCTCGTCTCTGGTTCCATGCCGCATTTTCCGCAGCAGCTTCAGATCTAAGACAATTGACAGTTTACTCATCACCCTGTTAGTGTTTAACGCACACATCTGGTTTGACCTGTGAGTGTCAGTGTCAGCAGTTTCAGTAACAAAGGACAACAGAAACATAAGAGTGCTTTAGAGGAAGTACATTGACTGTATGATAAACAGTGATACAGACAGTCACACTCAATACACACCAGGGAGCTGGTTGTATTCAGGGAAAAAAGGACAGTAATTAAATGATTCTTGTAGGATTCAAAATATTAAAATTAAGGTAGTTACTGAGCACCAGTGGAGAAAAGTAACTAGGTACATTTACTCAAGTACTATACTTAGATACATAGAGGTACTTGTATTTTGTACTACTTAATACTTCTAACCTCCTATATTTTGAAAGCCAATTTTGTACTGCAGGTCTCCCTTGAAAAAGAGATCGTTGATCTCAATGGGATTTCACCTGGTTAAATAAAGGCTACAAATAAACTACATTATTTTACAGATGTTTTCACTAGTGACTTTATAAATTCAGATTTTGACACAAAATATTTAGGAAAAGCTTTTATAATATGATAATTTGGTATAGATTAAACCATCCAACATTATACTTAAAAATATTTCCCAGTTCCATCTTCAGAAATGTGAAGACTTGCTTCTTTTGCCTTAAAATATTTGAAAAATAATTAGTTTTTTCTGCAATGAGGACTTTTACTCCAATACTTTAAGTACATTTTCCTAATCGTACTTAGATAATGCCATTCTCAATGCAGTACTTTTACTTGAAATGTTTACAGTGTGGCACTTTATTCAACCACTGCTGAGCACAATAATAACAATCCAACAATATAAATTAATCAATAATATGATTTTTTTGTACACGATATCATTGTTCCTTTGATATTGGATTACGCGTTAAATTACAGACGTAAAGATTCCTGCAGATTCGCAAAAGTTAAGGGAGAGAAAATGATAACAGCTGTCATGAAATGTGAGGAATAGCCCGGACATTTACCTTGTGCCTTGATAGAGATAGATGGTGTAGTAGCTGTTCAGCTGAGTTTTCTGGATGTATCCAGTAATTTCTTCGCTGTCAAAGTCATCCCTCTCTTCCACGTCAATTGAATCCTGGAAGGACGAGGTTTGGGAGGTAAACATGATCCCTCTGCTGCAGGGAGATAACGATCAGCCGGATAAAACTGCAGAAAACAAGCACGTGTTTCTAGTATTCAATGTGTGTGTAGACGAGTATTATGGTTGCGGGACAATTGTATTAAAAATAGTAACAGCGCATATGAAACAGCTGTGTTAAAGGTTGTTGTGTTATCGTTAATGTGGCTTGTGCGCATGCGTCATCTGGGTACGTTCTCAATAAGGTCCGACTGGAATTTAAAAAATGTTTCTCTGTTCCTGTTTCATCTCTGGATTTACAAAATAAACGTCTGTTCATTTTTAAATGATGTTGTTAATGATGTCGGTTTTATAACAGTGGTTTAACTTGTTGAAATGGGAACAAAACGTTCTGTTTGTGAATAAAATATGTTGCATGTACAATTATAGAATGTATTGTGTGGCCAACTCATCTGGATTCAAGGATAGGTTCCATCTTCAAAAATGGAAAGAGAAGGAATTATTATTTTCTTTAAAAATTAGACTCAACTGTCCGAAATGTGTTGGAGAAGTAAACAATTGTCAATGAAAGACATCTAGAAACCCGCTTCTAGGTATGAATTAAGATAAGATAAGATGGACCTTTAGTGATCCCCGAAGGGAAAAGTCAGGTGTTATAGCAGCAACAGAATAAGAGAGAAACCCAGATAGTACACATACATAGGTATAATAAGAATACTACGGAGCCCCTCGTAGAATACAAATAAAATGATAAAAGTACAAATTACAAATTAAATAAGAATAGCCTACACTTACAGTAATGGAAATAACAAAAACAACATTGGTAAAACTCTGCTCTGTGAATGTACTCTATATCCATTGAGAATATATACTCTATTTTCAATATTAAATTGAACGCGGAGATGTGGATGTACATTAAATAGTGTTTACATATGTAAATTGTATTTCTAGAATAACTTATTTTAATTAGTTATTAAACAAATAACATGTTTGTACCAACAGAGCTCGCTGTGTAGACCACAGCTGAAGACACGTCGCCATATTTGAACTTCCTGTTGACATTTGGTAGGCGTGTGTTTGTGTGTTTGTGTGTTACCGTCAGCTGCTTTATTTTACGGACAGTGAACCGACAGTACAGAAACCATGGGAAGGAAGAAGAAAAAGCAAATGAAGCCTTGGTGCTGGTATCCTTTTCCAATGCTTAAATGTAGTGTTCCTACGTTATCCTGCTCTTATCAAGACCTGCATCTGTTTGAGAGAGATATCCTTATTATCATGTAATGTTACTCATCTAACGTCACTGTAATCACAACAACACTTGTGTAGCGTTAGCAGAATGGTTAGCTGACTAACATTATGCATCCATATGTTTACGTGTTGTCCGTGTTGCTTTAGTTTAATGAAATATCACAGGATATAATGTGAGGAGATGTCTTATTTTGATACACTGTGATTTGTGTCTGCTTAGGGGTTTGAGTAAACAAATGCATCAAACGTCTTTATGGTGTAAAATAGCATTACAATGATTTGAAGGGGTTTCCTAAATGTTAATGACAGGTACTGTAACAGAGATTTTGATGATGAAAAGATTCTCATTCAGCATCAGAAGGCTAAACACTTCAAATGTCACATATGTCACAAAAAGCTATACACTGGCCCTGGGCTTGCAATCCACTGTATGCAGGTGAGGAAATGTATAATAGAAACCATCTCTGTAAAATCAAAAAAGTATTTTGTTTATACACTTCACTCACTGTATCACTTGTATCATAGGTGCATAAAGAGACCATTGATGGAGTCCCTAATGCAATACCGGGAAGAACAGATATTGAGCTGGAAATATACGGCATGGAGGGTATTCCTGAAAAAGACATTGAAGAGAGAAGAAGAGTCCTGGAACAAAAGAACCAAGGTAAGTGATTACAAATACACAAATGTACCGTCTTCTTAGATAGATAGTTTTATTGATCCCAAGTTAGGAAATTATGTTTGTTAGAGCAGCAGTGTTTTCAGGCATTAAAATATTACAATATTTAAAAGGTGGAATGACGTTTAACATAATAAAATAAAAAATGAACAGCAAATATTTTTTAATTTAATTTGTATCTGTTTCCGTTCATGTTATGCACAAACTCAATTTATAACAACTCTTTACAAAACATGTCTCTGTAAACACACCATACCCGAAAAGGAGCAGGGAGAAACAAATAATCTTATATTTCCTGCCCTTTTCTCAAAAAAAAAAAAAAATAGAAATAGATGGTCTGTCCTTCATATTTTTTTATTCACAGCCAATCATTACAGTATCGTAGGAAAATCACAAATAATACATATTATATATTGTTCTAGACAAATCAAAATGTTCTATAAAAGACCAAAATACTGCGGGAACAAAAATATAGATGTCCAGTAGCAGAGACATATTACGGTGTATTGTAGAGATGTTTTGTTTGTGCCCTTGCCTACTGTTCAGAGACTCCAAAGAAAAAGCAGAACCAGGATGACTCTGATGAGTACGATGAAGATGACGAACCAGGACCCTCCTTTCAGCCGCTCGCTGCGGGACAGCCGCAGGCCGCGTACATCCCCCCCATGACGCAGCCCGGCATGCCCCCTGGCTCTGGAGCTCCAGGGATACCACCAGGGAGCTACTCCGGTAAGAGCCTAAACAACACTGTATTGGTGCTGTTTACAAAGTAAGATGGCGATATCTATGAACATGTGTTTTGTCACTAAATAGATGACTGATTGTAAATGGCACTTGATAAAATGAAATAAAAACAATAATTATGATGTTAAAATAGGAATATTAATGAAAACAGAAGCATCATTCCATTTATAATCCACATAAATAACTTGTGATTTGAGTTTCACATAATCTTTTTGTTTAAGGAATTCCCCCGATGATGCCAGGTGTGCCACCAATGATGCACGGAATGCCCCCCGTAATGCCAGGAATGCCTCCAGGGTGACATTTTGGGATTTTTAATAATAACTGTCATTCCTATTTAATCCCATCCTCATGATATCTTGCTATTTTAAACATGGACATGTTTCCTCGTGTGTTTAGCATGATACCAATGATGCCTCCAGGTGCTGGGATGCCACCAATGATGGCCGGGGTGCCACCAGGTAATGCCTCGTCTGCTTATGTCGTTAGAGAATACTAACCTCCACAACATTGCCATAATGTGTGATTTTTTTGTCATTTAAATTAGTTTTAAAATGTTGAATAAGTCAAATGTGAAATAAAGAAGATAACACTTTAATATAAACATGTTTTACCACTATAATAAATACAAAATAAAATATAAGCATATAAAGATACTATAAGAAAATCATTATTTAATACTTAATACCCTATTTAGAGCCTCAACTATTAGGATGGTAAATAAACTAATAATCTGTCTTTTAGGAACGTTATTTACCTTGAAAAAACATTGTAAACATTTCTTCTGTTATCATGTTATCTATCATCATTATTATGATGCATTATTAATTAATTATGCTGAATTAATTTGAAATGTCTATTCTTTTTTTAATTATGCTGAATTAATTTGAAATGTCTATTCTTCCAATGAAAGTTTGTAAATGTATATTGTGACACTGCTGTAATGAGGCATCACTTGTTTCAAGTTTCAAGGCTTTTATTGTTATGTGTGCTACAGTGTAGTTATGACAACGAAAATCTTAGGTCACAGGCTCCTCCAACAGTGCAACACAATAAAACAGATAAAATAGTACAAGTAAATAATATTGACACTTGTTCCCTCATGCTATGAATGTGTTTTGCTGTTGTCAGGCATGCCTCCTGTGGGCCACCACCCTGGCATCCCACACATGTCTCAGGTTCCCCCTGCTGCAAACGTCCTGACTCTACCTGCTGTTCCTGCTGCCCCCCCCGCCCAGCCTGGTCTCTCAAAGCCTCTTTTCCCCATTGCTAGACAGGTAAGACCTTCATGACACCATTTACAAAAACAAATATATATAAAAATATGTATGCAAATATATACCTATATATGCACACAATTAAAGACACATTTATATATATATATATGCACACATTAAGACCTAAATAAAAGCACAACAATAAACATATCCAAAAATAACAGTCACTTCAATATCTTTGAGAATGTACATTAGTGCAAGACTGTCCATAGTAGTGAAAAAAAAAAGTGTCTGTTGCTGGATTTGAGTGTCTGTGTTATCTCGACTCTCTCCTGTACTGCAGATGGTCAGTCACGTTGCAAGTACCAGTGCAGATTCTCAGTCTGCCTCCCCTAAAGCTCTGTCCCAAGTGTGCAGCTGTCTGCCTGCTCCACTGTGACACCCTGCAGCTTTACACCTGGCATGCACATCGCTTTGAATAGTTTGCCTGCTGTGGTGTACCTGGGAATTCATTCAGTTTTATTTGCCAGAGCTGTTATTGCAAGAAATGATCAATTCTAACCAATTATGGGGCTAGAAAATACTTTGTGTAATGTCTAGCAAAATGCCATTGTTTGCGTTTTGTTTTGCTACAAATCTGCATAATCGAATACATCTAGGTTAGATTAAGCACCGTAACAACATGAGACAATCGAGAGTCATGCAGATTTGTAAATGAAGCTTCTTTATTCTGAACTGCTTTAGGGCACAGCGGGCTCTTTTGGATTTGTTTTCTTGTAGGCTACAAAATAGATGTAACTTAGTCATACTTTAAAGGGTTACTCCAACATTTGTATTACATCAGTTCTATAGAGATTACTTAGACCCAAATTATAAACTTGTGTTAACATGCCATTATGAAGTGAAAATATACATTTGCACAATCAAAGCCTGATAATCTGTGTTCTTCTTGAGACTTAAATGGGTTTAGGTTTGATTTACCCACTTAAATCTCTCAAAACACAATCTTTGTAATGTCCAGTTGTCAAAATCAAAATGTTCTTCTTGGCCACTTTATGGCAATATATGACAGGCATACATCTTAAATACTTGATTCTGATTGGTCAACTACTGCATTCTGCTTCTTAATAGCAGACCATTGCTATGGATGCAATTATATCAACATTTTATTAATCTAAAACAATTTGAAATCAATATTTTGTGTCAATTATGCTCGTATTAGAAAAACGAAAGTGCAAAAACCACCTTGACTGTCTTTTCTTCCCTTCTTGCTGAACCAAAGTTTAAACCAGGCCAATCAAAGTAGCAAAAAATCTGAACTTATTTCTAGACCCTTTTCATAAAGAGAAGGTCTTGACAGTACATACACCCTCATTAATGGGAATAACCACAACGTATACCTACAGTTTATCTCTTTATGAAAATGAAATGCTTTCCAGCTTCTCTAATGTCTTTTCTTCTCCTCCCTCAGAGTCAGCAGTCAGGGTCACCCCACCCTCCCTCCTCCTCCTCTGACCCCTCGAAGCCCACCTTCCCGGCCTACACTCAGACCCCCGTAGCCGCGCTCAGCCCCGGCAGCAGCACGCTCTCCAAACCCCCCTCCACTGTGACCAGTAAGCCTGCCACCCTCACCCCCTCCAGTGCAACCAGTAAGTTGATCCACCCTGATGAGGACGTCTCACTGGTGAGTACTCCACCTTTTTGTTGCCATTTTGTTATTTTAACACATCAACACATACAGTCATTCTTTAAGGAACGGTTCATTTATTTTAGCCTTGACATTGATACGTTTATTTTTCCAAAGTAAGTAGACATTTTGAGGAGAAAGTCTTTCAAACAGCCAAAGTCTTTCCTCGTTTATTTCTCCTGGCTGATCTTCAGAGATTCAGTCTCTAATAACTTGTTCTCTTTTGCTCTGTGTGTCTGCTAGGAGGAGTTGCGGGCTCAGTTGCCGAGGTACCAGCACAGTATTTCCCGTCCAAGCCAGACCCCCGCTGCTGCCCCCTCAGCGGGGGGCATGATGGCTCAGCAGCCCGGCATGAGGCATCCCATACCTGGTAGGCTACTGACTTCCTTTTATTAGTTATTAGCATGTTGTTGGTGTGTTAACCACAGCTGTTTATTCTTAGCTGTTGTGGGATACAACGCTGTACTTCAGGATGAGAATGCCTCTAGAGAATCTTTACCTTTAAACTGTTCCTGATGCTATAACTTACCAAGCAATATTGAACGAAATGTGTGAATGAGGCATATCTGTAGGGATGGCAATGTCTCTATTATTGGATGGTTTGTCACGGTCCCCAGAAGATAAATCCTGATGACTTTGGTGATCCCCTTTTTCTTATAGCACCTTTTACAAAGTCAACGTTTTTATTTGTCCAATACTTTGGTTATATTATATTTAAAATATAAAAACATTTCTTGTCGTTCCGTATGACCTGAATCAGACATAATTACAGCATTATGGACTCTTGTTATAAGGTAAAACACATGATTTTTTAATTAATTTCCCCAGGACAGTACGGGTGTCCGCCCCAGGGGATGCCAGGCTACATGCCAGGGGGGATGCCTCCATACGGACAGGCCCCTCGTGTGGGACCCCCCGGGTACCAGGGAGTCCCTCTCCGGCCCATGGGTCTGAGGCCCCCTGTCATGTCTCCTGGAGCCCGCTACTGAAGCCTGCCATCCTCTCTTCAATAGGTTTGGACACTCAACCCTTTTCTAATGTCCTCAACTGCTAGTAGAAACCAGTATTGGTATTATATTACCACCACGTACTGTTTATTCTACTACTGAGCTATGAGGAAGAGACACTGAATACACAACAAACAAAATAGTTAGATAGTTAGATGAACAGCATCACAGAGCGCATGGGAAATATTTACATTGTACCTAAACAAGACTATGAAGTGTTGTTTGAAACCATCTCTGTTCTGTGGCTTCTTTTCCTTCTCATGTTTCATTCAGGTGTGTAGAAGTGTAGTGATATGGTTCGTAGTGTTGTTGTGAAGGCGCTGGAGTTACATGGGCAGTGCGCACCCTTTATCAAGGCAAGTTGTATGTAAATACATTTCTGTTCTGAGCTAACAGTGAGGCCTTCACAGCACGTAGTGCTGTTGGACTCAGTGTCCCCAACTTTGTTTGGTGAGGGCTTCAATTAACTGTTCATGCATTCAATCTGTGTTATGTTTATAGTTTTAATGGAGAAGATACTCCTTTCCCATAACCTTAAATAGTTGGAGTACTTAATGAAGTGGTATATGCATTGTTGTAAAATTGATTGTAATAAAATGTGGCAAAAATGAAAGACTCTTCTTTGCGGTACGTTAGTGGGATGAGACGTCACAGCAGGTTTGTACTCCAGTTATAAACGTCAGTGTTGTCTTTAAGCTGAATCAACTGAAATGTACATCTCTGCTTTTATTTGAAAAATGCAAGTAAATGTTTCACTTTGGAATTGAGTATTTACCGTTCAAAAGATAATAAATAAATGATTGGTAGTCTGTACGTGCCAAGTGCATTTGACAGCTGCATAACCTCCGGGTCACAGCGGTGCTTAAACCCAGATTTCTCTTCTCCCTGTAGTGATGCCATGGGGCTGAGGCCGAGTCTCAGTGTAGCCCTGTTTCAGCCGGAGGCAAGTCCCACCATTTTCTGTCTTCTCATTCATTGCCAGGGGCCCTCACAGCTTAAACGCTGTTGGATCTCAAGGTCCCCAAACTTGCAGCAAGTTTGGTGAAGGCCCTTGTTTGTGTTTTTGCATTGAGGCATCATTTTATTCAGGCATGTCAGTTTATGTGAATACTAATATAGATTGTACAGTATGTGTCATTGAATGTGTATTCTCCCTTCTTGATTGGTGGGAGCATCAGGAAGCTTGGTTTTCATTTAATAACTTCATACTGAAAGTGTGGAGTTATTCAATTAAAACAGTTTTCTTTTTTAAAAGCTAAAGCCCTACAGTCAGAAAGTAAGTATGGCTTGGTCAAATGTCTAATCACATACAGCTATATATAAATGAATGTGTGTTGGGAGGTTTATGATGAAAATATGTTTGTAAAATGGCTTTTCCACTTAATCCTGTTTGTTTCATCAGCTGTCCTCACTTGATCATTTGAATTTAACCACTTACATGAAGGAGAACCCTACTAGTACCAGGTTAGTTAAAGCTGTAAGTACCACTGATGTCATTTTAACTTCCATCGACCTGAGTTTTGTACACATACAGTATAAATGAGCCCACAACAATTCTAAAGTATTTGACATGATGACAGCCAAAGATTCATTATGATCTCGAGAAACAACTCGGGGCAGGAATGTCAAGTTGATACTTGAGTGTCAAACATATTTATTTTGTTCTAGTTTGGGATTAATATGATTACCATTTCCATATAAGGCTTGATGGGTATAACCACCAATTAAGGATGAAATGCTCTACATGAGCAATAGAGTCTTCCCTGGTAAGTATGGATGCATCACTGTTTAATATGCTTATAGTGTTGTTTACATGAAGTGGCTATCTGCCCACTCAGGTGGGAACTTTGTTTGTGTTTGCTCTTGTATTGTAGATTTGAAGTTTTGTACAATTTCAATACAGTATTTTGTTCCCACAGATTTATTCATTTGAATGTTGCTGTTTCTTTATACTGTGACTATTTTTCAATGTGCATTGTTTTTTTCTTCTGTATCCTACTTTTGAGGTAGTTTGTTTTTTAGGAATGGATGATTTATGTTTTAAGATTTATTAGGATTTTTTATTTTTGTGATTCATGAAGACAGAAATGGTAAATAAATGCTATTAGTAAATATATGACACCCCAGTCCAAAATGTCTGGACAAACAACCTTATACTAATCCAGTTACTTCTGAACATTACTCAATGAAAAACTCTTAAGGAAATATTGAATACATTGTTAATAGTAGTGCAGCAGATGTTTTTCTTTAAATCAAAAACTGAAGCTTCCCCAGCAATATTTGTTTTAGGATGCTCTTTAAAAAAACACAACTGAATATGATGGTTATATTTGCACCAATGTCTGAATAGTAATTGTTCTTGAAATAAACAGTTTCATAACTATGTGTCTTTCTAATGTCTCCCCTTTATTATTAATATTATTTTATGTATGTGAAAACACTTAATGGGACTCCTTGATAGGAACTTCCTGTAAATTACCTTTGTTAATTTAGTGCATTTTTATGAATTTTGACTGAGATAGAGATCACTTTTGCAATAATATAAAAGGTGCATATTAGTGAATGTATATTTCTCAAGTAAAGCATTTAATCTTTTGATCATAAGAGTATTGATTCAACGAGGAAATGTTTGTAAAACTATAGATGAAGTAGAATTTAAATCAAGACTGAAGTATCATGTTTTCATCATCAACAACTTTATTTCTTGTATCATGCAGTAACTGATGAGCTCAATAGCTGTCTGAAGTCACATTTTGACAATCAGACCCTAGCCGTGACACAGGAAGCATTATTGCATATGAAACATTGCCGATAGGTATGTGCATACAGTATTAACAATCTATCAATTGTCAATGCAAAAACAAAAAAGTTATTTTCAGTGAAAAGTTAAATAAATCATATTGTAGCCCTTTTTCAGCCTTGAAGAAGTCTTCTCATTCATAATGGCGTGTCCAGCAACTTGCAGAACAACGAGTAAAGGCTATAGTTTGGTTCGTGTTACACATTTTCAGGTATGTCAAGAAAATATGTATCATACATTATCCTATCATTATTACATAATGAACAGAAAGACAATACATTAAGGGCAAGTGCTCAAATAAAAAAATACTAGAAAACAAAAATGCTTGATAAATTCTGAGTATGAAATATGTTTACATGTTATGTACAACTGTATTGCCTTCATCTTAAAATCTCACATTTGCAAGCCATCTCCTCGTGGGATTGTCTACTTTTTATTGTACAAAGACACAAGGCAGACTTTACAGTACAATCATTTGTTGGATCTCAGTGTCCAGCAACTTGCAGAACAACGTGTAAAGGCTATGGTTTGGTTCGTGTTACACATCTTCAGGCATGTCAAGAAAATATGTATCATACATCCCATTGATCTCTTATTTGCTTTTTAACTTGTATCCTTCCATTATTAGATGCAGAGAACATAAGAAGGCTGTGTTTTCATGTTTTAACATGACATAAAAAAGTAAAAAGCACTTTTACATTTCAAGATGAAATTACATAATGAACAGAAAGACAATACATTAAGGGCAAGTGCTCAAATACAAAAATGTATTAGAAAACAAAAATGCTTGATACATTCTGAGTATGACATATGTTTACATCTTATGTACCACTGTATTGCCTTCATCTTAAAATCTCACATTTGCAAGGTATTGTCTGCTTTTTATTGTACAAAGACACAAGGCAGACTTTATGGCACAATTAATTTGCTCTTTTTAGATCATTAAAAAACAAAAAAGTATTAAAATCAAAACATAATAATGTTCAAAATAATGAAATGGAAAAAATATATATAAAAATCCCCTAAATACTACTTAAATCAGTTTAAGACTCAACCTTTCTCTTGTTTTCCGTATTTGAAAGAGAAAAATATTTTATATTTTCATTTCTCCTTTGACAGCTGTATTCAGAACTAGTTTCTTATTCTTGAGAATCATACCCCAGAGTGTCGAGGAATAATTTGCCCTGCATGTCCTGCTTCGCACTCTGACGCAGATGCCCAACCTTGGACAGACTATCTCCAAGGTTAAGGTGGTTGCCCTGTCCTGCCCCTTGTGCCTGTCACTTGACAGGCAGCCCCCTGTCAAGGTTAAGGAGGGGCTGCCCTAGCATTTTGTTGTTACCAGTTTATGACCAGGCAACACTTGGTCAGAGATAGTTATTGTTGTGGGACACCTGGAACACATCCTTCTCGGGGTGTAGATGACCCGAGCCATAAGCGACAACAAATGTGATTCAGGGTCCTCAGCTGTTTTGTCAATCTATTGAAGAATGTTGATTATTACACTCTGAACTAGTTAAAACCTCGAGCTACAGGAGGGTTCTTCAGCATTGATTTGGCATCTCTACCCTGTGGTCAACCCGTGGCTCATGACATGTCTTGTGAATTCTCCGGCCGAAGCTCCAAATAAACCGTCAGTGTTTGCCATCAAAGCTCCAGCTCTCCTCGTGTCTCTCTGAGTCCTGTTTCCAATTGCTTCAGAAGTTTCCCCCACAAAACAATGTGTCACGAGACTGGACCAATATTTACAGATTAACATTGTGAGCATTATTCCATTACTTGGATGTCACTGGCAACGACTCCATCGAATGAAAAGCCCAAGTAGAAGGTAACTTGTTCATTTCCATTTGGCAATGAAGCAGAATGTCGAGGATGGACCCTGATCTTGCCGTCTCTGGTTCCACCTTTCACAAACAAGCTTCCACTTTCTGTCCATCCTTCAACACGTTGCAGTAGCTTCATAACTTCCTCGTTTTTCCACACTTCTCCTCCAAGCCATTTCAGGTTTCGTTCACTTAGATTGCCTTTGACCAGTGCTTCGATAGCCGTTTTGTGTACAAACTTGTTAAGACCTTTTGGCTTTGCCAGATAGAAGTGGGTCAACAGATTCCTCCGACGAGTATTAATGCTTTTTTGCTCAAAGAGTCTCTGCAGTGCATCAATGGATGATGAAAGGAGCTGAGCATCAGCAGAACTGAGTTCATTGCCAGATTCAGGCCAAAACAGAAGGGAGAGAAGGAAGAGGGCACTTGGACCTGACATGTTTTTCCCCTTGGTAATAAATCTCTTGCTGAGATTTTGAAGTCTGTCAAGGGACAGGAGCTTTGAGGACCCAGGTAGAGTACAGTTAAGAGCTATCTGGCAAACAATATAGTTTGCAAGTTCTGTTGATTCCAAGCTATAACTTTTCAGGTTTTCTGGGTACATTTCAATAATTGTCTCAAGTTTTTTTCCTGCCCTCTGTGGGTGCTTGTCAAAAAGAAATGAGAGGATGGATGTAAAATTTCCTCCACCAAGCTTGTAGATCCTAATCTGTCTTTTGAATGTAGTAAGCCCTTCAGCTTGACTGGCAATGTCAGTACTGTCGCTTTCAGCTTCTTGGTCACTCTCATCTGCCATAATGCAAAAGAATTCAGCATATACAGCACTCTTCCTTCTCAGCCATTTTTTTGGACTGTACACTTGTTCTGGATCCCTCGCATCAAGCTCTTCATCCTCTTCGCTAATGTCGGTTTGAAAGTAGCTGAGGTCTTCTGAAATGCACTCAAGTGCGTTGCATAAGCTCTTTTGTAATCCTTTCAACTGATGATGAAATCCCTGCCAGGGTTTTTTTACATCTTGTGGTATGTAGTCTGTTAGCAAGTACTGCATCAACTCTGATTTTCCAGTATTGTTTGAAAAAACATTGACTTCCGACAGGAATTTTAGCAGCCTGCAGCCAACATCTACTTCCCCGTAGTACGAACGGTTGACAGCCTCTTTCGTTAAGGATTTCTCGGAGGCCCGGAAGGCAGAGATTCCTTTGAGGGCAGTGCTTATGATTTTAATGTCGCTTTCAGGGGATGGTGTCCTGGTGTCAAACAAGTGGTAAAACCACCTCTTGTAAACTTGCCCTAAAGTATCAAGGACAAATGGATCAAGTGGAAGAAGAGATTTTGCTTCCTCTGCCCATTCAAGGGCCTCTTCAAATCTGAACTTTGTGTAAAGCAGCCGGGCAAGCTGTTGTGCAACGTATGGATCTTTACCCAAAGCTAGGTAAGCAGCGTTCATGAGATCAACAGCTTTCTGTACATCACCTTTTTCGGTGCCGATATGCTCAATAAGGGGTGAAAAAGCTGTGTCTACAGAATCACCTCTGCTCTTTTTACTGCGTTTGATGAAAAGATCTCTGATGAACTTCAGCAACTCGTCTCTGGCAAACCTATGATTGATAAGTACTTTGTCAGTGATGAGATCCATGGCAATATCACTCTGAGGAAAAATTGCAGACAGCTGAGTCAGAAGTTCCTCCGCCAACTTTCGATGAATAATCCTTATTGATGAGATGTGTGTTGATGAATCATTAAGGTGGATGAAAATGATCCGAGCTTCATCACTGAGCTGATCCACAAAGGCATGATACTGAGCTCTCTCCACATGGGTAGCTATGCCAAGAGATGCCTCGCAGTGTGATACAGACAGGTAAGAGTCTTCAACATAGTAGTTCAAGAGAGCCACAAATCTGATGAGGCGAGTGGTGAGTGATGAATGATCAATTTTAAGTAGAAGGTTTTTCACAAAATCTTCAATGTAACTTTTATTGAACCCTTCGTTCCACAGCACAAATGTGAGGATGAAGTTTGCTTCAAACGTCAGCTTGAGTTCCTCAAGTTTTTTTGAGAACAAAGGCTTCTCTGCATTTGTAAGCTGATGTCTGACTGCCACTGTTTGTGATGATGATTCTCTGCACATTTTTTCTGGTTTGTTTGACCTGTTGCAAATAAGGAGGATAAAGCACAACACAGAAGGATTTCTTTTTTGGGTTGCAACGACATTTCCAAGTTCCCGCCTGAGATCATTTATGTAATCTGCATTGCGGTCCTCCAAGAGCAAGAGCACTGGCAAACAGTTGTCTTTGTCTCTCTCGTCATGTTCTCTCAGTCTCACTGCATGTTCACACACAGTTGTGATTTCCTTACTCTGTTTAACCACTGCACATCGCACTTTCTTTCTCCAACTCCAGAGGATCTGTCTTGCCACTGTACTTCCACCACTGCCAGGTTGATGATATATGTTCACACTCTCAATGGGACGTATGGCCTTGGGACGCTGTTTAATCTTTTCCAGTATTGTGCTTGTTTCATTATAGGCATCCCTCTTTATGATATTTCCACACTTTTGTTTGTCAGACAGCCAGAAATTGATCCACTTTATCTTTCCACCATGATAGAAGTTTCTCTCAATCTGTTGGATTTCTTCCTCACTCATGATATCCACATTTGTATGCTCACACTGGTCAACACTGATGATTTCCAAAGAATCTAACATAGCCTCTTCAACTGACTTTAAGAAGCAAAGTGCTCCGTTAAAGACAGGTAATGTTCTGGTGGGTTGATTCTTTGAGAGCTGAATGCTTTGAACTGTGGCGTCCACATGACTCAGTGGCATTTCAACAATGCTGATTTCTTTAAGTGAAGACATGTCACAAGACACCTGGGCAAGACTTGCCCATTTTTCGTAGTTTTTCTTTGACTCAGATATTACTGTCAAATTATCCTTTCCATTCATGTCTGCAAAGAATTGATGGAAAGTCTCAACAAGTGGCTGCTCAATATGAGACATGAGCAGGAAGAGGACTACAAATGACTGCCTGGGAAGGATGTCATTGCAGATGAGAGATACTGCCGTTATCAGTTTCTTCTTTCTTGTTTTGATCCACGTCTTTTCATCACAGGGTTTCTCTCCTTTGGGAAAGTTGTTTCTTCCATTGCAAAAAATCCAGCTTGGTCTCTCAAAAAGCTGCAACGAATCCACGAAGTCTGAAGGTTTTAATCGATCATTATTTGCGTAGTTATCAAGAAAGTGGAGGTTTACAGCCTTCTGCTCCTTGTATTTTCCACAAAGACCAGATTCTTTGGAATCAGGGTCAAAATCAAACACACAGAAGATATTCATGTTTAGCAAGAAGCTAATGTGGCTGAGATGCTCGGTGTGACATTTGTTGGTCACTATGATGTAGAACATGGAGTCGTCCATATGAGTGTTCCCACATGTTAAGAGGATGGAGAGTTTCCTCTCTTGACCTTCTTCACGTTCAACAGTTGTTTGATTGCTTGAAGATTCTGCCTCTTCTCTCTCTTGGTCTTTCTCCCTGAGTCTTTGAATGAAAAGAACAAGGTCATCATCTGGTATGCGTGGTGTGTTAGCTCCGACTCTCTGATAAGGAACTTTCTCTTCAAGTTTGATTTTGTTGTCCTTCTTGTTGAATTTTGGGACACCAACATAGAAAAGCTTGTCTTTCACAATGCTTGCCTTTGGGACAACATCATACTCAATGACCCATGTTTTCTCACTAGTTTCCTTGTCAAGGACCTCAATGAATTGGGGGTTCCTTATGCAATTCCTGGCGTCACATTGTTGATCTGACCCTCTAAAGCATCTTTCAATGTAGTCTAGTGCATCAACAAAATCCTCTCGACTCCCGACAGGAACCCCAATGATTTCACCATGCCTATGTTTACCTCTTATTTTATCCATAATCCCAAAATGAATGGTCCCATTGCTTCGCATATTCATGCACGCACATGCAAATCTTAACACCTCACTTGCTACCTTTGATTGTAGTCTTTTTGAGTCTAATTTGTGTGCAACCTCCAGGGACTTATATTCATGACATGGATCAATCATGCTTTCAATTCCTGTTTCTGGAGGTAGCACACTGTGTTTGATATATCTGCAGTTTTTGTCCTTCTTCTCAAAGTTACGAAAGTCACAGAATGATACTTCTGTAGAAGTTAAGTTATCATCCAGCTCCGTAGGGCTACTGTCCCCTTCTGCTCCTTCACAATGTTTTTGTGAATGGGGGTTTGGTTCTTGTCCAGGGTTGACTAGCTTTCCTTTTCCAATGTCTCTCTCCTTTTCACCTAAATCTGTTCCTTTCTTGAATTTGTTTGGTTTAGATTTTAAAAGTTCATCTCGTTTGTTCAGTAGGAGTTCAATTTGGCCACTTTTCATTCCAAATGTGGTGCTGAGGAACTCCCTCTGTAGAGTTGTGAGGACTGGTCCTGTGACCTCCTCCTCTTGCATTTTAATTATGTAATTTTCTTTTATTCCAATGCATTTCAACCAGGAGTTCACATGAGATTCTGTCCATTTTTCACAGGACAGATTGCGCCATCCTGTAAAAGAAATTGTACATTTATAGTGTCATAAAAAAAGCAGTTTAATATATTCAGCCAGTTTGGCGTACCAATAAAGACTGAAAAGAAGAACTGCTTATTTCCATGGCTTATAGTAGCTACTTGAGGGGCCGTGCACATAAGCGGTTTTTTATAGAGTGACACGTCTTCGGGATTCTGATGTATTAAAGCGCAACTTCCAGGTTAAAGACACCAGTGAATAAATGTGTAGGAAAATTATGTATACACTAGATTTTCAAAAAGATATACATAAATATACACTACAGTGACATCTGGCGTCGTTTTTGTAAGACATTTTTAGTTCCGCATAAAAAAAGCCTCCCCATGTGATCTCCCGCATGTGACGTCACATGGGGGAGAGCGGCCGTTCTAACGTATTAATAAACATGGATTACAATGTTAGTTTTGACGCAGAAGAGGTTGAACATGTATATTCGAATGCATATGACGGACCACAACCATACAATTATGAGCCTGCTAGGCGTCCAAGAGACCAGGAGCAGCCAAGGATTAGAAGAAATAACCGCCATCGGCGAGAAATGGAGCTGTGGTGTGAGGAGAATCAGTGGAGAACAGGGCAGCTGTCTTGGTGAGTGACCGGCGTTAGCTACAGTTAATGTTAGCTAACGTCAGTCACACCACAACATTGTAAAGTTAGCAATCATATATCAGTCTATAACTAAAGTAGTATTGATAATATAGTAACGTTACTGGCCGGACTGTTGATACTGCGCATTCGTTTCTGTTATGGATCAGTATCAACAGTGATGTGATGTGACTGACGTTAACATTAACTGTAGCTAACGCCGGTCACTCACCAAGACAGCTGCCCTGTTCTCCACTGATTCTCCTCCCACCACAGCTCCCTCCGGGAGAGAGAGGAACGCAGTGGGGGAGAGAGAGAGGAACGAATGGGGGAGAGAGAGAGCAGCAAGGGGGGGGGGAGAAAGATGTAATACGGTTTCCTGATAAATGTTTTGTTTGATAGGCCTCAGCTGTGGAGAGTATGTACTGCAGGGAGGTGGATGCACCTCGCACAACGCACCCAGGAACGAAAGCTAGCTCCGGTCCTTTTCACTGTTAGGGAAACTGTGGACTCCATGTCCTGACAGGCTGGAGTTGCACAACCTGCACAAACTCCAGCTCACCATGATTAAAAATGGTGAAATGCAATGTAAAATTACCGAAAAACTACCAGCTCACTAAATCACAACCGCTCAAACCAACTACAAACTGCTACCGCGGATTGGACAGAGAAGGAGTCCGAGAAAGTTGCTCCCCCATGTGACATAATATGACGCGTTTTACGTTAAAAAAAGAAGAAGCAGTTTTTAGTAGCAGAGCTCAAAACGGTTCCTTTCCCTCTGAATTCCTGCCCTTATGTCTCGTAAAACAATTGTAATATTCATGCAAGGTTGTTTTTTTTATAAATCTAGTAATAAAAAGAAATCTGCAAGTTGCTCTTTAAGTTGTATTGTAAATGCTAACAAGTATTGATTTGCAACCCTGTTACTATCATAGGAGTAATATGGTTGCACTAAACTTACAGGGTTGCATTTGCTGCGGTTAAATGTATTATCTTCAGTTAAATTCAATGTTTATGCATAATTTATCATAATCTACATGTTTTAAATCTATTACTGTATTTTCCCAAAATATGAATTGCCTTTTTGGTATTGCTACCAGGTAGCCTAAGCATATTTAGGTTGCAACAACTAACAATGTTTCTTAACAATTATCACAAAATGAACACAACTGTGTTTGAATTCAAATAAGATTTAAAAAAAAGGTTAATATCACTTTCTAAAAATGTATTTCTACAGTTCTAGCCCACCATTGAGCGCTTCTGAAAAGAAACTAATAAAACGTAATAGAAAAAGTTTACTACCTGTTTTCCTTAAAACCATAACAGAAAATTATAAAAGAAAAGGTTTATTTATTTAAAAGTTTTGATGTCTGAATGTTCCTCAAATTCTGGAATGACCTAATAGCAGGTGTAAATGTTTTTGAATGACCATTAATTGACAGTTCTTGGACTTATTACTCCTTGAAAAGTCACCGTTTCATAATTGTATTAGACTTACTGGATGAAAGACTTCACGTCTACACTCGTTACCAATATCAAGGACTCCATTTTGCTTAACTCTAATAATATACAACATTTAACACTCACCAATCTCTGAAGAACTGCCTTCCATGTTTGGGCTGTTTCTAAAGACAGTGAAAGAAGGTTTAAGATTGTTAGATCATAATTTGTGTATTGAATCATTGACATGCACACTATACCAAAGAACACTCTTACCACAAAACTAGGGCACTCATTGTAGAAGATCATGTAACATTCTTTTGGTGAGTCTGTTGGTGACAAAGAAGCATTAGTGTCCAACATTATTAATTCAAATGTAGTATGCATTTTGGTTCGTTTTATATGTGTAAAGTTACTTTTATTTTCCATAATTCTATGTTTCTATGTTCTATGGGTTTTTCTTATACAATATTACTTTTTTTTAAGTAAGCAGTAGGAAATGACATTGTTTTTGCAACAAATTAAACAAAGACATTTATTTTTTTGTCATGTTATTACTTTTAAGATATTAATTAAGTTGGTTTGTGTCCCTTTTGTTGTTGCAAATGACTATTTCATGCTCACCAGCCATACACATTTACCCTTAACACCTACCTGACAGTGTACTTATTTGACTGTTAAGACAGCAAATATTTTAATCGACAAGGTATTGCAGATGTAGAACTTAAGTATGATATTTAAGCCTGCAATAATGTTTTAGCCACACTGGGGCTGTGAAGTGCATCCGATTCAGGCAATTATTCTCTGTAGGATGAGCAGGCCTGTTTTACATTCACACACCCTTATTTAAATTTGGTACAATATTTTAAATATATAATCCTGACTGCCTTAAAATCTGTTTTATCACACAGCAACAGAGTTTTCATGATCGTATTACTTAAAACACAGAGATAGATCAGGGGACGGGGTCCGGAACCAAGCGCCGACCTATACGGACCCGGACCTATAATCAACACATTAATAGGGGATTTCAATTTTGACGGGGCGATTCTATTTTAACCGCCACCGACAGGGGGCGAAAGAGACGAGTGAGCGATACAGGGAGAGAAACACAGAAGAGATGAGAGCGCGGCAGAGAGAAGCGGAGAGGAAAGTGAGTGAAGAGAATAATTAGCGATACAGGGAGAGAAGACGGAGAGGAGAGTGAACAGGGGTGTTAGCGGCAGACAGGGAGAGACAAAATAATTACACATGGCTAGGGATGGGTAGCGAGAACCGGTACTAAGTCAATACCGCTACCTGATTGGACGGTATCGGTATACCATTAAGCCGCTGGACAAACGGTGCTGCTATCGGTATATGTGTTACGTCTACTTCCTTAGTTTAACTTTAAACCATTCTGGTTGGTTGGGAACCCTCATCCCGTGTAATGTATCCGGTTTGAGACCCCTCTGATTGGCCACTGTAAATGCCACTCGTCATCTCTCTCAACAGCGCTCTTATTATTGTTGTGAGACTCCCGCAGGCATGGCGGACAGAGCGAAGCGATCGAAGGTCTGTGTGCACTTACAAAAAAATGTAGTGGCGATAGTGCAAGGTGCAATCTATGTACTCAATTAGTTGCTTGTAAAGGGGGTAACACAACCAACTTAATGAAGCATTTGCAAACGAGACACTCATTGAATCTAAAACGGTGCTAGCGATACTGCTAGTGCCAATAGTGCTAGCGGGCTTCAGCCGCGCCGTGTGTAAATGTGACCTGAGTGAAGGCTCGCAGGCAGGTTAGCTGCTGCGCACGGGTAATATGTTTTATTTACCTGAGTGCAGTCTTGCAGGCACATCGCCTTGTCTTTTTTTAGTTTATTAACACTGACAGTCTATTAATGTGAGCTCCTACACCTATAATAATTTGGCCTTTCATTGAATGCTTTATAAACCAGTTAAACTTACAGATGTCATTGTGAATTGGAAAACTGCATTTAAATGTTGTTAAAGGTCAACGTTTCAATGTATGGTTCAGCAATTGTTGGTCGTTTACTAGGAATTGACATATTTTAAGCTCAAATACGTTGTTCTATGTTTAAACCTTCAGACACATTTTGACATGTTTCAGTTCAGCACATCATTTATTTTGTGATGATTTAAAAGTACAATCCAGAATAATATACGTACTCGCCTTTATCTTTTTGCCATCTTAGCCTTTTGACCAATTTCTTCATATCACAGTTTTGCATGATGTCACTGTAGGACAATGTTTTAAGGATCTTTTGTCGAGCTAGGTTGTCAGTTTGAAATGTCTGGATGAAGATGTAAATGATTTACAGATGTTAAAAAATGTTTAAAAAAATGCCTCTTTTCATCCTTTGTCTGAGGGAAAACCCAAAAAGCATGATAGGGCGAGCCAGGCCCCTTTAAGTTATTTTATTTATTTGTGTCTGCTTCTGAGAAGCTAATGTATAAGTTATACAGTTATTTCTGCAAGAAAATTACAATACAATTACTGTTTAATCTTCACATCTTGTATTCATGTCTATAATTTTGAGCACCAAATTATGGAAAAGTATCGATAAGAGTATCGAAAAATATCGATAGATAAGCAGTACCGGTACCGATAAAATCCTAACGATACCCATCCCTACACATGGCGCTCTCCAAGAAGAGGAAAGTGGACAGTGAGAACAGAGCTTTTAACCCTGAGTGGACAGACTCCTTCATGTTCATCCTGCCCACTGGGAGCACAGAACCAGTGTGTCTCATTTGTTCAGAGACCGGGCGCTCATTAAAAGTGCCAAAATGCCACTATGAGACAAAACACAAAGTGTTTGACCAAACATTCCCTCTCAAGTCAGAACTGAGGTCACAAAAATTAAGCAGTCTCAAAGTCCAATATGATCAGTCGACCAGGATAAAAATTAAAAGGGCAGGCTAACCAATGAGCACCTGCATGTGTATGAGAATGGCCCTGAAACAATTTCAGCCCAGGTTTACAAACTCCTGGCAGGACAAGCTCGAGCTCAATTCTCGCACTGAATTAAAAAAAAAGTGATTGAGGGACTGCAATCTAAGAGGGTCAGAAAGAGAAACTTTAAAACTGTTAAATTGTTATGATGTGTAAAGGCTGATATTCTTCTATAATCATCTGAAACTCTTAAGTCATGATGTGAAACGGTTAACAAAGAAAAAAGGGAAACTCAAGCTGCTGCTACACTTTATTTTATTTATCTAAATATAAGCACTTTTAAGATGCACATATTTTCAAAAGCTATTCTATTTATTTTCTCTATTTTAAATGCAGCCAGAGAGGAATATTATACATATCCACAGTATTTACTGTATATCTGGATAGTTCAATGTTAATTGACAATAAATATTGTTGTTTTTGAATTGTACTTTCTTTATTTGATTGGCAGTCAGTTGTTGATTACATGCAGACGTTGATAAAGCTACAGGCTACACACTAATTCATAAAGCAAGTTAAACATTTTGATGTTCCGGACCTTTGCATGGGGAGATTTTCTCTAACTGGACCTCGTTGAATTTTAGTTGAATGCCCCTGGGATAGACGATAGGAGCTGATTTTTGGACTATTCGACCGGAACCCAAGTAAACAAACAAAATGGCGCAGACCGCGTACATGTCGCGCCAAAACCACACCATAAATATCACCCAAAATGCTATTTCTTATGGTGGAAACTTAAGGAAAAACTGGTTAATAATGTACTCAAATTGACACTGAACAACATACATCACTTTCATCAAATTAAATAGCCGGTTTACCACACAACATTGTAATAAACTGCAACACAATTCCTAATACAACTCACCCTCAGCAGTGCTCACTTCAGTGTGAGGGGAGAGTGTCACTACCCGATCTGCAGCCCTGCCCGATCTGCAGTGCGCATGTGCGAGAGGGTCACTCCGGACGGCGACCCAAATAGGACACATGTCGTTTGGCAAAGCACAAAAAGAAAACTCAAAAAAGCGAGAGAGATGACTTCACTATTATTTAACAACTCTTTTTATTGGGTTATTTTATTTGGGGTTAAGTACATTATCAGAATAAGTGAGAAATGGATTTAATTAGACAGCTATCATACTGAATAAATATTTACTGTGAATGTATGCAAAAATGTACGGCATTACTAATGTCTTTCATTTTATTTCAAATGAAATAAAATTACATAAAACATTTTCCATTAAAAGTTGATTCAATAACAAATCACTGTCAGTCCTTTTCTTATATGACTATTATTGCTAAATTTGAAAGGTCTTTACCAGCTTTGGAATTGTATATATATATATATAGCACCTTCTGCCATCCAGTCTCTACTGACAATCATTAAGACTTAGATTTTATATTTATATTCACTGTTGGATGCTTATGATATCGTCACCCTTTTCAGTTATTGACTTGAACACTGAGAATGTTTTTATTAACTTCAGGAATTTTCATATAGGCTACAAATGTGATCATACACCAACACACTTTTTAGAGATAAACATTTTTCACACACAACACACAACCATTTACTAAATTAAACCATATCCCATTATAATACGAGCAAATAAAAAAGGCACAACAATAAATATATTGTGTGTGTGTGTGTGTGTGTGTGTGTGTGTGTGTGTGTGTGTGTGTGTGTGTGCGTGTGTGTGTGTGTGTGGGGGGGGGGGGTTGTTAAGATCCAGGTCCAATGGGGGCAGAGGGGAGAGGTGGGAGAGAGTTCAGCATCCTATAGGAAATTTCATTTGCATGTAATATTATTTATTAATATGGAATTATATAACTGGAGTTTGTTATCCTTTAATTTTGCTTGATTAATTACTTTCCGTTCAAAAACTGCAGGAACCCTAAACACAGACAAAAACCCCTTCCCTTTGTGGTGTATCACAATGTACAATCTACAACTACAACTATTGTAACACGATAAGCAATCCTTCCTAAAAGTAAATCTTGTCTTCCAGTATTTTTAACGAGTCCAGTATATTATTTTTCTAGACCAAGGTAGCAAGAACTAGTTAGAAATACAGAGCACATTTGTAGAATGTGTAAACCTCATAATTATAGGATTAAGAATGTCATCAGGTACAAAGTATACATAGACATTATTTCTGTTTGCATTACAAAACATAGACTTCAGAGTCACACAGTCAAACTCTCAAGTCAAGTTTTCATTCTGTCAGTCACGTTGTAATAACTGATCTCTCGTTTTTTTTGGTTTTTCTTTTTGTGCTTTGCCAAATGCCACTGTGTCAAGTGTCCTTATTGGGTTGCCGTACGGAGTTGTCATACATACGGCAACTCAAATAGGACACTTGACACAGTGGCGTTTGGCAAAGCAGAAAACAAAAAAACCCCAACAATATTAATCGGAACGAGAGAGATGAGTTGTTATAACGTGACTTCACTATTATTTAACAACTCCTTTTATTGGGTTAAGTACATTGTCAGAATAAGTGAGAAATGGATGTAGCTTGTTAGACAGCCATCATACTGAAGAAATATTGACTGAATGTATGCAATATGTATGGCATTCATAATTTATATATAATTACATTAACTGTGAATGTCGTTCATTTTATTTCAAATAAAACAAAATATTTTTGTATAGATATTCGAGACGCTTATGACTCGCGCATGCACGATGCAAATCGGGCAGCCGTCTAGACGTCAAATGTCTTATTGGAGTTGCCGTATGGAGTTGTCCAATATGGCGGACCATCTCGCAGATGCGCAGTGCGGATCGGGTAGGGATGCGGATCGGGTAGTGACACTCTCACCCATGCTCTCCCCCAAGCCCCCAGGAAGTGTGAACAATCCAATCCTGAGTTGTCGGTTTGAACTACCCATTTTGAAGATTTGATCCAGATTAAAGCTTGGATTGGATTTCCTGATCGGATATCAAAGTGATCCTAATCCTGTTTTTGAACTACCCAAAATCCAAATCTGATCAGATAGGGATTAAACATTTTGAACTCCTGGGCCCAGGTCATTATATTAAATGACACCCCAGAAAATAAATGCCATGTTGTAGTACCATTTTTAGCAGCAGACAAGCACAAGAAAAGACATGGAACATGGATGTCAAATTGCAATTTTGGGTCCCCCCTAAATGTTTACCGTTATATGGAACACTTTGGCTAATTAAGAAACCATTGTTTGCATTTAATTGTTTTTAGCTGTGAGCAGGTCATCAGTTTTCCTTGTGTATTTTAACATTAAAAAGCAAACAAATTAAAGTTTGAATCATTTATTATCTCTTGGGTCCATTGTTTCAGAAAGGTCAGATTCTTTTGCAGTGGTGTTGGACAGCAGGGGCACAGCCACAGTAACCGCAGCAGTTGGGAGGACTTCATCGAGCGCTGCTGTGTTGGTACTGTTCAGCACCGCTGCCTTCGACTGCAGGTGGGCCTCAGGAGAGGTTTTTTCGAGAAGTTCAGGAACTTCCTCAGCATCTTCATCTGTAGTCGCAGAATAAATGTGTTACTGTAAAAGGTGCATTCCAGAGCGCCATTTAAAAAAGGGTTAAGACTTTTCACATTTAACCTTTGTCTGTTCCACTTTTGTCTTCATCCTTATTCTGCTCAGAAGCTAAAGTCAGAACGTCCACCTGGTTTTGGGTCGATGATGAATCAGGAAGCATTCCTTTCCTCTGATCTTTGACAGAAAAACAATTCAACATTAAGATTTCATCATGGGCAATTTTAATTTAGAGATTGTTAAAGGCTTCAAATGAACAAAGAATAATTCAATACCGGTATTGACCTACCAACTCTGTTTATTCCACCCCTCCACTGGCTGCCATACATTGTAGATCTGCTGATTTTATAAAGAATGGAAGAACGCTCCTCTGCAGGTATGGGCCGGCTCTTCTGCTTGGCTGGCAAGACCATCATCGGACCCACTCTGGCCTGATGTTCCCACACTAACACAAACCAGCATAATGCATGTTAATTCAGTTACCCAGCCATCATCATGTCTAAAACCTATGCCAAAACATGTCACAATTGATCATTATGACAACATCTGCAGCCAATATTCATCATACAAGTTTCTACAAGCTGCCCACCTGTACTGGTCTTCTGTCCGCTCCTCCAGAGGGGTTCCCGCTCTTCTGGCTTCACAAACCCTCGAGGCCTAAACTTGCTCGGGCTGTTGGGCTTACCGGGAGTTTGCTCAACTCCAATTGGTCTTTCGCATTGCCCACATAAGTAGTCATTACCATCAGCAGACTGCCATCTGATAAATAAATAAACATTCAGCACCAATACCTTGTTTTTTGTGTGTAATTTGACATATTTTAGACTGGATCTCACTTACCTTCCATTCACAAAGGTGCAAGGCCTTGTTTGGTGCATCTGGGTTATTTATTGGCACAGCATTCAGATGACATGTGATGTAGAGCTATGAGAAAAGCAGGTGTTGGGAAACATGCACACACAATCATGTTTAAGGCAATTTAATAGAGCCTCACCTCCCTTCTATCCTCATTATAAAATCTGAAGGCATCAATGGACATGTGGAGCTTGTCATCCTGTGTCCTGGCTAAGAATTGAGACCTTGAGCCTGGAAGCTGAGAGTCAACAAAGCACCTATGATGAGGCAAAACAAAAACAGCAACACTAAATTAGCACTCATTGACTACTATAACCAGAGTCTCTGTCTTCCTGACTGACTCACAGTAGGCCTATGGTTCAGGGTGAGCGGTGGAGCTTTTTAAACTAGCCGATCATTATCCTCATCAGAGCAGCACACCTGCGTCCAATCAGACACTCATCAGGTTAATTGGCTGCACACTCTGAACTCAAAACATGAGGCTGATTGAGAGAGAGGTGAAGGGCGTTTTCACATGTTTAAAATGTGCATATATTTGCTTCATTGCTTGTTACTTTGGATTTTAAATAAACTGTTAGTGTTGCAGTTCATGAAAACCATGCAGGAAGCATTTTGACATCCCTCTGGATCCTTAATTTGTACACATCACATTATTATTGTGGTCTATGGTGTCATTTAATTATGTTTTTAAACTATCATTCATGTTTTGTTGATCTGTACAGACTAAATCAAATACAAATGTAAAACCTGTGATTTTGAGCTACATAAATACAATTTGATCTGTGTTTGAAACATAAGACACATATACAAATCAATCCATGCAGTTCAAACAAAGAAAGTATTGAAAATGCCTCCAAATACTTAAAATGAAATGACTTACGAAATATAAAGTTCAAAATGATATTCTTAATTATCCATTTAAGATGTTCACCCTGTACTGTTGCCTAAATATTTTATGTTATTTTAGATTGATCCATTTTGTTTTTTTCTGTTCATACTTTTTAGTTTTTTTCGGTCCAAAGGGCCGTTATTGGAGGTGTTAGAGTTGAAAGGGGGAGACAGAGGGGATAACATGCCATAAATGTTCGGCTGGTTCAGGATTCAAACTGGTTTACTAGGCAGTGGTGGCTGCATATGGGCTTCCAGCTCTAACCACTGACAGTAGTTATATTCATCCCGCTTTCGTCTCATTAGTATGCATAAAAAAGTGACAGGTCACACCTCCCCCCATTATGCAAATTAGCTAAGTCCCGCCTCCCCTTTGATCTAGGTGTGAGATCTCAAGTAGGTGTGATATCCCAAGTAGGTGTGAGATCCGTCGATAGGAGGGGGGTGATGTGTATTCACAGGTGTGAAAAGCCCCCACTGTTGCGCCTTATGGTGTATAATAAAAAATGTTTCAATCACATGAGTACGCATAAAAAGTGACATGTGGGCCCGCCCCCAAGTGTGTGTGTGTGTTTGTTTGTGTGTGTGTGGGTGTGGGGACCTTCACTGATGTCCTCCCAAGGAGGTGTGTGTGTGTGTGTGTGTGTGTGTGTGTGTGTGTGTGTGTGTGTGTGTGTGTGTGTGTGTGTGTGTGTGTGTGTGTGTCTGAATCAGTCACGGATGTCTTCACATGGAGATGAAGACACCTGTCTCTTAACACCCAAGGTCCTGCAGTCGGCTGAGGCTGTAAAAGTATAGAAAAAGCAGGTAGGAGGGGGTTGAGAGGAGACTCTGGGGTGTCAATATATCCAGACCAAAATATGCGGATTCAGAGCTGATCAGAACACAGAAAGGCTGGGAAATACTTTTTAGTTTTTGTCTACTATCTACATGTTTGTAATGTGTATGTACATATTTTCAATGCCATCTCTCTCTGTTTCTGCTGATGTGTAAAATATACAAAATAACATTTAATATACTTACTCTCTTGTTAAAAGGCGATGAAGTTTGCAGCGTAAGCCAGCCATCAGTGTTCTAGTTTTAAGGATTTGCATACCTCAATGTGTGTCTAAAAGTATCTTGGCAAGAGAAAAAAAAGCCAAAATTCGCCTAGGCCATTAAAAAGAAACCGAATTGCTGCTAAGAAATAAGTTCCGAAAGCTATGACTCCAGTGGAACACTGTTAGTCAAAAGTAACTCTCAATGTATTCAGACAGAGTATGCAGATTGGGGTTGATCAGAACAAAGAAAGCACCTTCCTAGTCAAAAGTTAGTCACACGCTCCCTTACTGTCACCCTTACCTCTTCCTATGGCTGTAAGGCCTTTTGGTGTGTGTGTGTGTGTGTGTGTGTGTGTGTGTGTGTGTGTGTGTGTGTGTGTGTGTGTGAATGTGTGTGTGTGTGTGTGTGTGTGTGTGTGTGTGTGTGTGTGTGTGTGTGTGTCTGGCCCTGCCCCCTTCCTGCCATCTTATCACTAGACAGAGGGGGGAGGGGGTTCTCTCTAAAACACAGTGTCTGTAAAGGTGGGGGGAGACTGTCTCCCCCCTCCCTGCCATCTCTCTCTCTGTTTCTGCTGATGTATAAAATATACAAAATAACGTTTTATATACTTACTCTCTTGTTAAAAGGTGATGAAGTTTGCAGTGTAAGCCAGCCATCAGTGTTCTAGTTTTAAGGTTTTGCATACCTCAAAGTGTGTCTAAAAGTATCTTGGCAAGAGAAAAAAAGCCAAAATACGCCAAGGCCATTAAAAAGAAACCGAATTCCATATTTTACAAATGAACAGACACAAATGCAGACTTGACTACTTGGCAGTTGATTAAAGCAGATGTGTCCTTTTTCATCTCTCAAAGGTTTGGGTCCTGTTCAACACTGGGTACAGAAATATATTCAATATACAGTCATTTGTACGTAAAGATTTTTGAAGTTGTAAGCACTTAGAAATATACATTTGATTGCATTTAAAGTGGCTGTAGACAACTTATCATAATGAAGTAGTTGATTGCACAAATTTGTAATGGATGTAAAATAAAGACGACATTAAATAAATGCACTTTAACACAGGGGTATCTCCTCTTGCACTTTTATGTAGCGCTTTTTATCTTATCTTGCACTTTATATATCATAGCTGCTACATTGTACTGCCATGTGGTAAATGCTTGTATGCTGCTCATGCTCTTTCTGCATATCATGTATTTAATTTTTGCTGTATATATAAATGTCATGTTCTTATATGCTGTATGTGACGGGACTATAGATGGAAATTTGCTCAAAGCTAAAATCCGGCTCATACTCAGTTCAAGTATATTGAACAGGGAGTGTCATATTGGACTCGCACTTGACTTTTTAAGAAACATATCCAGAAAGTATCCAATACCATTAAATTCAACTTGCAACATTTAAAAAAAATTAGACCTTTTCTTAAGTGTCAATGCTGCAAAGTCATACCTCCACTGTATGATTCTATCCCACATTGAATACTGTTTTACAAACTGGTCGTTTGCTTGTGCCACAAACCTGAAACCCATAGAACAGCTGTTCAAGAGAGCTATCCAGGTGTTTGACAGAAAGCCACAGTCATACCACCACTGTACCATCCTTGAAAATCACAATTTCTTGAGTTTTTGACAATTTTATGTCTTTTAAAAGTATGTGTTTTAAAAAAAATAATATTTACATGGGCTGGCCCCCCTCCCCTTGGGGGAATTCATCCACAGAAAACACACTGGACGCAGCACTAGGTCAGAAACCAGAGGAGACTGTGAAGTCCACCACAGACGGACCACCTTTGGACAAAATGTCCTCTCCATTAAAGGCAGCTCATTGTGGAATAGCCCCCCAACTGAGATACGGGATTGTCCCACTCTCAATAGTTTTAAAGGTCAACTTAAAGAATGGTTGAGCAACAAACAGACGTGTAATCACCGCTAAATAAATGCACTTGAACACAGGGGTATCTCCTCTTGCACTTTTATGTAGCGCTTTTTATCTTATCTTGCACTTTATATATCATAGCTGCTACATTGTACTGCCATGTGGTAAATGCTTGTATGCTGCTCATGCTCTTTCTGCATATCATGTATTTAATTTTTGCTGTATATATAAATGTCATGTTCTTATATGCTGTATGTGACGGGACTATAGATGGAAATTAGCTCAAAGCTAAAATCCGGCTCATTTACACTTGTAGGCATTATTTTTGTTTTAAAGTGTTCATCAATGTGCACTACGGTAGCCCTGAAGAAAATTAAACATTAAAATATGTTATCGATGTCCCCATTCCCAGTTTGTTTTGGGAATAATTGCGATGTTTACTATGTTTTGGTAGCTCTTAACAAAACAGAATTTTTGTAAAAGACTGCGACTCTAAAAGGCAAGTTTGTGATTTTAACACTGTTTCGATGAAACAATACATTATACAATATTACGACTTTTTGCCATATTTTTAACACAATATACTTGTACCTTTTTTTTTTTTTTTTTTTTTGTGGTTGCAGGGCTTCAAGATATTTTGCATGTCATGCATAAACATGGTGTTATCTTTTCCTTGAAAATGACGTGCTGTCCGTTTTACAAAACAAGTTATTTTTCTGCTTCTTCATCCTCTGAATTTTCCTCCCCCGTCCCTCTTCCTTCAGCCAGCACAACAAGAATCAAGGTGGATCTGTGAAATGAAACACCTGTTCCCAAAGCGTGACTTCCCTATTGAGAGCATGCGTCTTCGGCAGTAGGGTCTAAACCAATTGGCCAGATAAACTAACATGCAGAACGTACGGTATGTTTGAAGACTAACCATTTATCCAGTTCAAGCTGTCTTTAAGATGTGACATTGCGCTCTGACTATTCCCCGTAAAATCGTGACAAACTATTACTTATTCTTAAATTTGACCTCTTGCTGCTTGGTTGAAAATGATAGATGAAAAATAACTTTAAAAAAAAAAAGACTCAAACAGCGAGGGACATTATACTGGTGAAAAAACTCTCAATTCTACAGATGACTCCCCCCACTCAACGCAATAAGTCCCTCCCTCCACTCAGCAAAGCATTTAAAACTAAGGACCCCACTAAGACGACAGTTTGAAAACTAGCTATGGATCTGAGAAAAACCAAGTCTCCCCCCGCGAGTTGCAGCCAGGAACAAACTCCTGGACTACCATCATCACCACCATTCTGGACACCCAAATCTTGCAATACTACTGCTGCTTATTTTGCTCCTTGGGGCCAAGACGTCTCTGTTTATGGACACAGTGAAATCAGTGTTGGTTGATATTGTGGAGGGGGTGATACATCGGTACAGAGAAGAAATATGCAACGGATGCCGAGTCAGTCACCCCGGCCAGAGGCAACACGATTGTCTGAATGACATGCCCGATTTTTTCTTCAGAAAAGACTCTGGCTCACCGACTTCATTACTGAGATCGACCAGACTCTTATTGATAAAGAAATTTTCACGGATGATTGGAGGATCCAAGGCGCTTCGGAGGCTTTTCTGCACAATCTCAAAAATTGTTAACGCCTCAAGGAGAGACTTGAAAAGATCCATGCCGAGTTGGATGTAGAAGAAGAAGACTAATAACCTGCGGTTGGTTGAAGCCAGGGATTTTTTCTTTTTCGATACATTGACTTTTTTCTTTAAAGTAAAATAAAAATGGGGAACTACTATGCAAAACGCTCGGTATATATTGATCAGAATGTAGTCAATACCCTTTTAATAAGTGTGGTGATGAGGACGATTGAAAACAGAGTGAATAGTGATCCCCGTGTAAACAGAATGGCTGAAGTTTGTAAACTAGAAGACATTTTGGATATCGTTCGTTTTGGCAGTACTATTCCTGGTAATTGGGAAACGATTGTAAACGAAACATTTAAAGTGGTCCTAGAATCTTCATTTTCCGAAACATTCTGTAACATTACCGAAGAAATGAAACAAAGATCAAAAGTGTATCATGTGCTCTCATTGTATGCTCTGTTTGTAGATGTAATGCATCTTTGTGTCAAAAACAGCATACACATGAATATTTTGACTGAAGTGAAAAAACTCCATCATGATATTTCCAGTAATCTGGGGAATTCTAAGCTGGAGACGGTCCTGGGGATTTTACAATCAGTATAACTATTGATTTTGTGTGTGAACAATTTAGATGTAAATAGGGCATTTTAAAAAAAAAAGAAAAAAAAAGTGTTTTTTACATTTGAAAAACTGTTGTCTTCATTATAGCAAGGGGAGCGTGTCTGATACATGTGTATTACAGTCCTTCCCATGCACTGTTGTCTTCATTATAACAAGGGGAGGGTAACAGTGAAGATGTATGATACATGTGTATTGAAACGTGCGTATTATACCCCCACAGAAACACAGAAACACGGAAACACAGAAACACAGAAACACAGAAAACACTGAAATCACTGAAACACTGAAAAAACACTGAAACACCAACACACAGAAACACAGAGACACAGAACCACAGAAACACAGAAATACCGAAACACCGAGAGACAGAACCACAAGAATGCAAACAAACGGAGCACAGGCTCTAAATTACACAGCAAACAAACGGAGCACAGGCAGACCGCGCTGCGTAAAAAGCAGTCGATTGCGCAACAGCACTCTTGCAAAGTGAGGAAACAGATCAAGTACATAAAACACCGGAAAAACATACCAACGGCGTCTCCGGAGCCTCATACACACTAGAGCAGGGGTCACCAAACTACGGCCCGGGGGCCGGATCCGGCCCGCCGCCCGCCACCCCCCTTTGACCGGCCCCCACCCCCTCTGCCCCCCACTACTTGAACCGGCCCTATGAGGCAAATCCCCAAAAGTCGTCATGTCTTATTTTTTTCAAATAGATTTTTGGAAAATAATAACATGTCTGCGTTTGGTATTTTGTTGATTTTGTTTCAGTTAAAAAAATTATATTTAGTTATAAAATAAAATGCACTATATTTGCCGAATTGTCGTCACCCGACATCTTGGAGATCAAGTGAGTGACAGACAACGCACGCGTAGAGAACTGTCAGTGTTCAGGACAGCAAAAATGGCTAACGTTAAACGAAAAGTTGATAGAGAGTGCAGAATTTTCAAAGAACAGTGGACCAATGACTATTTTTTTGTTCAGTATAAGGACCGTGCCGTTTGCATTATCTGTAAAGAGAGTGTGGCGGTTTTCAAGGAATATAATCTTCGTCGTCACCACGAAACCCGCCACAGTGACTTTGCTAGCTTGCGAGGGCAAGCAAGAGCAGACAGAATTCGCAGAATGAAAGGCGGACTGGCAGCACAACAACAAACATTCATTCGCCAAACCCAGGTAAACCATGCTGCTGTTCGAGCTAGCTTCAAGGTAGCTCACATACTAGCTACCCATGGGAAGCCCTTCACTGATGGGGACTTTGTTAAAAAATGCATCCTTGCTGTGGCCGAGGAGGTGTGTCCTGACAAGAGAGAGGCAGTCAACGGTGTGAGTCTCTCCGCGACTACTATGACCAGGCGAGTAGAAGAATTGGGGGACAACGTTTATGAGCAGCTGAACGAGAAAGCGTCACAATTCAAGTTTTTTGCTTTGGCCATGGATGAGAGCAATGATGTGCAGGACACAGCACAACTGCTCATTTTTATTCGTGGGATTAGCGAAAGCTTTGAAGTGTCTGAGGAGTTGGCAGCACTAAAAAGCCTCAAAGGAACTACAACAGGAGAGGATATTTTTGTCCAAGTGTGCAAAACAATGGAAGAGTTGGGTCTAGACTGGTGTAAATTTGCCAGCATCACTACGGATGGCGCACCTAGTATGGTTGGCACGACAAGGGGGCTAGTAGGGCGCTTGAACAGCGAATTCGAGGAACGAGGTCTCACCCCCCCACTACAAGTCCACTGTCTGATTCACCAGCAAGCCCTATGCTGCAAAGTTTTGAAGTGGGCGTCTGTTATGAAGGTGGTTGTGCACTGTGTCAACTACATCCGAAAAAATGGTCTGAAACACAGACAGTTCCAGGCCTTCCTCTCCGAGCTTGAGTCTGCCTACGAGGATGTGCTGTACTACACAGAAATCCGGTGGTTAAGCCGAGGCAAAGTGTTGCGCCGTTTCTACGACCTGCTACCCGAAATCAACACCTTCCTGCAGTCTAAAGGTGAAACGGTACGAGAGCTGACCGAGCCAGAATGGAAATGGGACCTCGCATTTTTAACAGATGTGACTGAAATGTTGAACCACCTTAACGTGCAGCTCCAAGGCAAAGGGAAGCTAATCAGTGACCTGTATTCCCACATCAAAGCGTTCGAGGTCAAACTAGTGCTGCTTGTGAGACAGGTCGAAAAGCTGGACTTTACGCATCTCCCTGCCACCCAGAGCTACTGCGCTGAGAAACCACCTGTCCCGTTCCCAGTCGAAAAGTGCAAGGATGCACTGGAAATGCTGCAGGGGCAGTTCAGTGTGCGGTTCCGTGAGCTTCATGTCAACGGTAAAGCAATACGTTTGTTCCAGAACCCCTTTGCTGCCGACATAAATTATGCCCATCCCTCTCTTCAGTTTGAACTAGCCGAGTTGCAGAATTGTGATATCCTTAAAGATGCGTTCAAGCCTGACAGTCTCATTGAGTTCTATGCTTCGCTCCCAGGAGAAACCTACCCAAACATCAAACAGCATGCAATGAAGATGTCCACAGTTTTTGGCAGCACCTACATCTGTGAGCAAACCTTTTCCCGCATGAAGCAAACCAAGAATACAACAAGGAACAGACTCACAGATAAACACTTGCATCAGACCTTGAGACTGGCTACCACTAGACTGCAACCAGACATTGAACTTCTCATCAGCCAGAAGCAAACACACAGTTCACACTGATACGGTAAGCACACTGATTTGAACAATTACTGATTTTAATTGCTATAAATATGAAATGTGAAGGCTCTTTTTAATTTGCTACATATGTTGTAAAATTATGTCACAGAGAAAAGCAGACAGCAGCATGTCTTGCCATTTACTGAATATTGTGCTTCTTGTGTTCAATCCGTCATCCCTCCATGCCAGGGCTCCAGAAGGCACTCTGAAGTGAGGAGAGGATATTGCTGTTCCCATCCCAAAGACAGCACAATTCATCAACAAGTACAAATCCAGCTCACCTACATATAGGCTACTGATTTTGATTGCCATTATTCTGTATTATTGTTGTGCTTTAGTTTTGAGCCTACACTGCTCATGTCCTTTTCACCTTGACCTAAACAAAATGTTAACTGAACATGCTCACCTGGATAGGCATAAGAGTTAGCTAGTTCTATTAGCCTACTCATGTTATTATAATTTTGATGTTTTTTATTTATTTATTTATTTTATAGGCCTATTTATTTGACCTTTATTAAGTGCTGCACACAATTATTATTATTATTATTATTATTATTATTATCATCATCATCAGGCCTACCTATAATTTATAATTTTGAACTCACCTTTGCCAGTGTCAATCACCTCAACTAGGCAGATGTTTCTTACCTTGACAGCTTTGATGTTATTTTTATTAGAAAACAAATAAATGGAATATCTGTGGTATTTGAAATTAAAGCAAAGTGTGAAGACTCAATTGCTACTTTTGTAAACCACTAGTAAAGATGGTAAACAAATATGTGACAGGAATCAAGTGTTGATATAGTAGTGTGGAAGTATTAGTGGGGATGGCTGTGCCGGGCTAGTAATCTCTTCTACACAATGAGCTGACTCGGCCCCGGCCCCCCATCACAATCAGGAACAATAATGTGGCCCCCAGAGAAAAAAGTTTGGTGACCCCTGCACTAGAGGTTTCTCAATACTCAAATTTCCCCTCCTCGACTCCTCGGTTGCGTTCCAATAGTTCATTTAGCTTAGGAACCTTCCTAACCAAGTGAAATGACCCGGAAGTACGTCAGTGGCAGCCATGTTAAGTGCCGTTCCAATTCTCCAAATGAAAGGAAAGGAGGTTTCAAACTTCCTTTATAACCTCCTTTAGCTTAGGAACCACTGGACCTCCCTTACCGAAAGGAGAGGAGAAAATGCTGCCCCACAATGCCTTGCAGCCGCAGCATTTGCGTCACACAACAGTCGGCCGTTCACGGAAACAAACGATTATGACGGAGAAGTTATATCATGAAAGTTACGGTGCTTATTAAGCACTTTAAAACGTATGTGGTAAGTTGTCAAAGTGCTTTGTTTTGAACGTTCATCAGTATTATAATCAAAAAGAGAAATATGAACCTTAGTTTTTACTAAAATGATCAAATAAAGTCAACATTTCACTGAGCTGTGTGGGGTTTGTTCAACTTTTAAAAGATGTTTGAATGGTGATGTACACAGTGATAGGTGTCAAGGACTAACATTTATAATAAATACATTTGTATTGATTTTAAGATATTTTCATACAATCATACGTATTGGGATCCTTTGTATTAATGTGGACCGGAGGGAGAGGGTGACAAGCATAAATTTCACTTTCCTTTTTTATTTCAATTAAAACTTTGGTCATGAAGAATATGTTTCTCTGTTGTCCACGTTCATAAAGCATAAAACAACAGCATCAGAGCACGGTGCAGAGTCTCTAGATGAGTCCCTCGTTCTTATTAAACATCCATGTAGTCCGTTGTATAGAACACTGTAGTTTCCATAGTTTCCCCACAGCAGCAGACGCACACATTAGAGGTTTCTCAATACTCAAATTTCCCCTCCTCGACTCCTCGCTCCTTCGGTAGTGACCCGGAAATGAATTTCAGCGTGCCATTTTGAAGGACATCTCATTTCTCTAAATGCACTTTGAGGACCGAGCATCGAGGAGGCTCTCTGGAGGAGCTCTAACCGAGGAGACACTGATGGGTCCTCCACGGCTCCTCCACGGATGCATTTCCGGGAACGGTGGAGGCGTGACGCACGGCCGGACTTATCTCAGCCAATGACAGCTCTGCATGCATCCCTTGGATATTATATTAGTAACTGCTTTCATCGCAACGCGATGTTTACAGTGAGAACAGCTGTGAGGTCTGTGCAGAAAGCAGAGCAGTGTGTACAATATATATCACTCAGTATAACAGGCCTACTACATTACTCTCTGTATTTGTATGCTTTAGTTTAGTAGATATCTACAAACAAAGAGTCGATATTTTTCTAAGACCATTTAGTGATTCACATAATAAAATACACAACGGCTGTAGCCTGATTATGCTTTAGGAGCAGTAGGTGTGTGTGGTACAGTGTGTAGGTGTTTGAGACCTCAGAAATCGGGAGCATTTCAAAACCGGGGGGGGGGGGGGGGGGGAATGCGGGAGAAATACGACCCCGGGAGGAAACCGGGAGAGGGCAGTGAAGGTTGCAGCTCCACCCTGTGGACGTATTGTGCCTATGTATATATCTGCCTCACGTGACTATACCTCAGTTGTATGATTACCTGCTTAATGTGAGTACATTGCGTTGAGACACAGCCTGACTTGCCTTGTGTATTAATGCACATACATCCACAAACATGGTGTCAGAAGCTCAAACAGGACCCAGCTGTGGACTGCATGCTACGGTCCGTCGCTGAGACAGAGTGTGTTTATTTGTTTTGGTGAGGTTTAGCAGTTTCAGTTAGCCTGTTAGCATTAGCGTCACGTTGGAACAATGGCATTCAGCATCCCACCTACGGAGCCTATGAAGATGGCGGGGGACATCCACGGCAACTGGGCGAGCTTTCGAGCAGAATTTGAGGATTATCTGCTTGCGACCGGGCTCGGCGAGAAAGAAAAGCCGGTACAAGCAGCGGCGCTCAGGAGGCTAATAGGGAACGACTGCCGCCATGTTTACAAACACAACCTGGGACTCACCGCGGACCAACAAAAGGATGCGGGTGCTATACTGGTGGCACTGGAGCAATACTTCACACCTGCAAAGAACGTAATCTTTGAGAGGTACGTTTTTGGCAACCTTAAACAAGAGGATGGAGAGCTCTTGGATGTGTTTGCTACCAGGCTGAGGGAAAAGGCTGCCTCTTGTGAATATGGAGCTATAAAAGATGAACTCATAAGGGACAGGCTTGTTATCGGGATAACTGATGAGGGTGCTAGACGTCGCTTACTAAGGGAAAAGGACCTTAAATTGGACGAGGCCATTAAAATTTGCTGTGCAGCCGAGGTCATGGACAGCAAGTTAAAAACCATGTCACTGGGCAGCTCTGGACCTGGGGACAGCATTAATGCCACACAAGGACAGCGATATGGACGGCGGTCTGCCAGCAGGCCATCCGAGTCCACCAACACATCTGCACAACCACAGAGCATGGGAGACGCTGGCGAATGCAAGTACTGTGGCACACGGCACAAGCGTGGGCAGGACCTATGCCCTGCTTTTGGTAAATCGTGCCGCTCGTGTGGCACTGCTAACCATTTTGCAAAAGTATGCATGAAAAGAGGCCAGCAGGCACGCCAGTTGAATGCTGTGGATGACCCGTTGCGAGGGGAACTGGAGGACAGCGATGAGGGAGACGTGTACACAGCGGAGAGCGTGGGGGCTGTGAACACTCAAGGTAAAAAGTGGTTTGTCAACCTGCCACTGCAAAGTGGGGTTCAGAGGTGCCAGCTCGACTCTGGAGCCACTTGCAATGTGATGAGCATCAAGGACAAGACGAGACTGGCACTTAGAACGCCTCTTCTGAAGAGTCTCACCAGATTAAAACTATACAACAGTGAGTGGATGAGCTCATTAGGTGTGTATAGCACACAATGCGTCATTAGGGATAAGACGCACAGACTGGACTTTGAGATCGTGCATATTGGTCAGAGGCCCTTGCTTTCGGGTGAGACATGTGAGAGACTTGGTCTGATACGCTTCACCATTCCTGAGGAGCTGAATAAGGTGGAGAACTGCAGGAAGGGAGACCTGACCAAGGAGTATCTTGTCAGCACCTACCACGACGTGTTCACCAGCCCTGTTGAGTCTCTGCCCAGTGATATTCACTTTGAGCTGGACAGCACTGTGGCACCAGTGCAGTGTGCTCCCAGGAACGTTCCAGTAGCCCTCAAGGCAGCTGTTAAGGCTCAGCTTGATCAATATGAAGAGGAGGGACACTTGACCACCGTCACTCAACCCACGGACTGGATTAGCAATCTAGTCATAGTGAAAAAGCCAGACAAATTGAGACTATGCATTGACCCGAAGCCTCTCAACCGTGCTCTGAAACGGTCCCACTACCTTATGCCCACTTTAGATGACGTGTTGTATAAGCTGCCGAAGGCACGTATATTCACCCTGGTGGATGCACGTGATGCATTCCTGCAGTGCCGCTTGGATGAAGAAAGCAGCCTGATGACAACATTCTGGACACCTTGGGGTAGGAAACGCTGGCTGAAACTCCCTTTCGGTGTGTCAGTTGCCCCGGAGCTATATCAGAGGAAGCAGCATGAGCTGCTGGCCGGCTTGACAGAGATTGAGCCCATAGCCGATGACATCCTTATAGTCGGCTGTGGGGACACAGAGGATGAGGCCAATCGCGACCATGACACAAACCTCATCGCTCTGATGGACAGATACAGGGAAGTAAAGCTGAGACTGGGCCTGAAAAAGCTGCAGTTCCGAGTGAAGGAGGTCCGCTTCCACGGCCACATACTGTCCGCGGAGGGCCTCAAGGCTGACCCTGACAAAGTCAGGGCGGTTCTGGACATGCCAAACCCCACAGACGCAAAAGGGGTCCAGCGGTGTGTCGGATTTGTGAACTATCTGTCCAGATTCATGCCACGCTTGTCAGCGGTATGTGAGCCGCTGAGGTGACTGCTGGACAAGGATGTGATGTGGCACTGGCTGCCCAAACATGATGCCGCCATCAAGGAAATCAAGGCACTGGTCACGGCGGTGCCAGTCCTAAGGTACTATGACGTCCGCAAGCCAGTCACCGTACAGAGCGACTCCAGTCAGGCGGGTCTGGGCTGCTGCTTGCTTCAAGGGGGACAGCCTGTCGCATTCGCCTCCCGGGCATTGACCCAAACAGAGCAAAATTACGAACAGATTGAAAAGGAGTGCCTGAGCATCGTATTCGCCTGCCAACGCTTCCACTACTACCTATATGGGAGGGGTGATGTGACTGCAGAGACCGACCACCGCCTGCTGGTGTCCATCTTCACCAAGCCCCTCCTCAGTGCGCCAAAGCGCCTTCAGAGCATGCTTCTCACACTTCAGAACTACTGCCTTGCGGTGGTATACAAGCCAGGCCCTGAGATGTACATAAGTGACACGCTCAGCAGAGCCACCACCCCGCCACAGAGAACAGACACACTGTACCAACGTGAAATGGTCTGCAGCATGCAGCAGGAGCAGTGTGACACGGCGGCCATTCAGCAGGCAGACTATTTAAATGTCAGCAGCCAACGCCTGGCACAGATTCGGACACACACTGAGGAGGATGTGTGTCTTCAAGCACTTAAGTCTGTCGTGCTGGAGGGATGGCCAGGACACAAAGAGGAGACCCCTGTAGCCATCAGGGACTACTGAGCCATCAGAGATGAGATAAGTGCACAGGATGGCGTGCTCTTCAGGAGTCAGCGCGTCATCATTCCAAAAGCTATGCCCTCAGAAATGCTGAGACCGATCCACTACAACCACGTGGGGGGCGAGGCGCGCTACAGGCAGGCCCGTGATACACTTTACTGGCCCGGTATGCAAGGGCAAGTCAAGGATTATGTGCAAAAGTGCTCTGTGTGCAATGAGTATGCACACGAACAACAGAGACTATGATGTCACACCCGCTCCCCACACGTCCCTGGCAGCTGGTAAGCATGGATCTGTACAGCTACGCAGCACAGAACTTCTTGCTCGTGATGGACCATTATTCTGACTTTTGGGAGATCGACCTGCTCCCTGACCTATCAGCGGACACCACGATCCGTAGATGCAAGGCACAGTTTGCACGCTACGGTGTCCCAGACAGGGCCATTTCTGATGGTGGAGGCCAGTTTGCCGGTGGAGAGTTCCGGGCGTTTGCGAGAGAGTGGGGTTTTGAGCATGTCATGTCCTCACCGAGGCACCCAAAGGCTAACGGAAAAGCGGAGTCAGCAGTGAAAATTGTAAAGAGCCTGTGCAGAAGGGCAGACCGTGCCAAAGAGGACCCCCTGGAGGGCCATATTGCATTGGAGAAATACGCCCACTGAGAGTATGCATTGCAGCCCAGCACAGCGGCTTATGTCGCGGAGACTGAAAACCCTTCTCCCTGTGGCCGACCAGCTACTGGTGCCTCACGTCGTCATGGGTGTTCCTGACAAGCTGAAAGTGAAACATCAAGCAGCAAAGCTGACATATGACAGATCTGCCAAGGATCTGCCGGAGCTGAACATCGGCCAGCCCATACGGATGAAGCCACTCCCAGGATACAGGACGGGCCGATGGAGGAGAGTTGTGTGCCTTCAGCAGTTGGGACTCCGGTCCTATGTGGTCGGTGTGGGGGGGACCACGTATCGGCGCAACAGGGTTGATCTTCGACCAGCAGAGGCGGCCCTTCTCCAGCCATCAGTTCTCCCAGAATCGGCCCCGGAGCAGCCTGCGAGTGGGGGGAGCGCCAGAGAGGTCATCGGTGTCCCCGAGGAGTCTCCAAGGCCATCACCCCCGAGGTCGTCACGGTCTTCCCCGCAGACTGGGGATACACCATGCCGTGAGTTACAGGGCCGGGCCTTCTCCCGGAGCGGACGGCTGATTAGACCTCCTGACACACACACACACACACACACACACACACACACACACACACACACACACACACACACACACACACACACACACACACACACACACACACACACACACACACACACACACACACACACACACACACACACACACACACACACACACACACACACACACACACACACACACACACACACACACACACACACACACACACACACACACACACACACACACACACACACACACACACACACACACACACACACAGGAAGTGGAGAGATTGTAAAACAAATGTGATTGATTGTTCTGAGTTTATGGCTGATGTGATCGGATCCGGCTATTATTGAAGTGTCTCTGCTATGTGCACTATTTGTTGTTGAAATCATTGGATTAATGTTCTGATTGAAGGTCAACAGTTTAATGGCAGTATTGATCCTGTGTGGTTACTTAACAAAAGGAAGGGAGATGTTACAGGGTGGTTTAGGCCAGGTTGCAGCTCCACCCTGTGGACGTATTGTGCCTGTGTTATATATCTGCCTCACGTGACTATACCTCAGTTGTATGATTACCTGCTTAATGTGAATACACGGCATTGAGACACAGCCTGACTTGCCTTGTGTATTAATGCACATACATCCACAAACAGGGGGGGGTGGGGGGGGTCGATATATCCTACGCTATCCAAAAGCCTACGCTATCCAAAATAAAACGAATACCCTCTCCTGGTATTGAACAATACTATAATAATAATAATAATACTCAAAACGAAAACACATACATTTTTTATCAGTCCGTTTTCCACAGATATTATTACATATTGACTTTCGTCTCGACAGGGAGGGTTCAGCTATTTTTTTTTTTTTTTTTTTTTCAAAATCTTTTTATTGGCTTTTTGACAGACATCACAGTTGCAATACATTAGGTACACACGTAGAGAAGATGGTCTGTAGGAAGACTAAATAGTTACCCCACCCCCCCACCCTCACCCCTATGGGCTATGATCACATTATAAACAAGACATCAATCAAAAAGTTACAAAACACCAACATAAAAAAAATAAAAAAAATAAAAGGGGATAAAAATGACATGAAATACGAAGACCAATAACTGAAAATTACATAAAAATACAGATGCTTCTTCATGTTTTTAGTCAGTAAAAATAAATACCAGGGAAATAATGGTACTGCAAGTTACATGAGGAAACGGAGAAGACAAACAAAGCAATGGTCGAGATATTAGGGAGATAAGGAAAGGGGGAAGTGAAGGTCTCTTCCCCCCCCCCCCCCACCCCCCCACCGGGTTCATTCACAACTCATCAGCATCAGGGTTGATTGTCAGGTCATTGATTAGCAGTAGTAAGGGAGTCCAGGTCTTATGAAAGCGTGTCAGGGATCCTTGAAGTGAAAATCGTATCTTTTCGAGATTAATACACTGTAATAGTTCCTGTATCCACCTGTCATGTGTGGGCGGGGAAACGTGCTTCCACTTCAGAAGAATGGAACGCCTGGCCAGCAGGGTTGTGAAGGCGATGACCCGCTGGGTCGTGGTGGGCATGTTCTGTGTTGGGGGGATGCCGAACAAGGCAGTTAGAGGGTTAAGGGGTATGGGTGTGTTAAGGGCCTGTTCAAGGGTTTTGAAAATACTAGACCAGAATGCATTCAGGCTGGGGCATGACCAAAACATATGCGTGTGATTGGCAGGAGATTGCTTGCATCGGTTACAGGCATCGCTTCTAAGAGGAAATATTTTGGCTAGTTTAGCATTGGTAAAGTGAGCCCTGTGGAGCACCTTAGACTGCATTAGACCGTGCCTAGCACAGATAGATGAGGTTTGCACCAAACGAAGAATGTCCCTCCACTTACTGTCAGATATGTCTACACCCAACTCACCCTCCCAGGACTCTTTTACAGATGTAGTAGAGGCTTGGTCAAAGGAGGCAAGTTTTCCATAAATAGTAGATACCAGCCTTTTTTGGTCACAATCAAGGGTGAGAAACTGGTCAATTCCTGACTCAGGGGGGCGGTTGGGAAAATGGGGAAATTGCTTTTGAGCAAAATGTCTAATTTGGAAGAAGCGGAAAAGATGACTATTTGGCAGGTGATATTTGGCTGACAAGGATGCAAAGTCAGAGAAAACCCCATCCTTGTAAAGATTACTGATTGTGACAAGCCCGTTACCAGCCCACATACGGAAGGTGGGGTCCGAGCAGGATGGGGAGAATGAGTGATTATTTAGTATTGGAGCTAGGATTGAGGCTCTGTGTAAGCCATGTTGCCTTCTGAATTGAAGCCAAATCTTAATAGTACTGGTAACAATTGGGTTGACTGAGATTTTGTGCGTCATTACGGGAAGTTGGGAGCAAATCACAGAGTGTAAGGAGCTAGAGGAGGAGGAGATCTCCATGTGAACCCATGGTGGGCTGGAGTTAGGAGTCTTGGGGCCAATCCAGTAAAGGAGTCGGTTAATATTAGAGGCCCAGTAGTAGTGACGGAAGTTCGGGAGTGCCAAGCCACCCTCCGACTTGGGGAGCTGAAGAATTGATTTTTTAAGACGGGCGGGTTTATCATCCCAAATGAACGCATTTAGTTGACTGTCAAGACTGGTGAAAAAAGATTTATTGATGTAAATTGGGATATGCTGGAAGAGATATAAGAATTTCGGCAGAATTACCATTTTAATAAGATTGACACGGCCAACAAGGGATAAGGGAAGGGAAGACCACCTAGATAGATCCGATTTGCATTTAGCTAAGAGTGGTTGAACATTTTTGGGAAACAGATCTTTAAAGGAGCTGGTGATGGACACCCCCAAGTATCTGAAGCCATCTGATGCAATATTAAAGGGAAAAGCGGTTGGGGGGAGTGTCTTCGCCAGTTGGTTTACAAAAAATAGTTCGCTCTTTTGGAGATTTAATTTGTAGCCTGATAAACGACCAAACTGCTCAAGGATTGACAATATAGGAGGGAGAGAGGACACAGGATTGGAGACGTATAGGAGAAGGTCATCCGCGTAAAGGGAAAGTTTGTGAACTATACCATGACGAGTGATGCCCTCAAACCCATTATGGCCTCTGAGCCATATAGCTAGAGGCTCGATGGCTAAATTAAACAATAGGGGAGAAAGCGGGCAGCCCTGGCGTGTCCCACGTTGGAGAGGGAAAGCAGACGATTGAATGCCATTTGTGTTTACCGATGCAGAAGGTGAGGCATATAAAAGCTTAATCCAAGAAATAAATTTTGAGTCAAAGCCAAATTTTTCTAAAATGAAGAACAAGTAGCTCCACTCCACCCTATCAAAAGCTTTTTCCGCATCGAGTGAAACTATGACTTCGGGGACATTGGACGGGGGCGAGAAAATAACATTAAGTAGCCTCCTGGTGTTGAAGAAAGAGTGTCTCCCTATCATAAAGCCTGTTTGGTCAAGCGGAACTATAGAAGGTATCACGAGTTGGAGGCGGAGGGACAAAATCTTAGCCAGTATTTTACAATCAACATTTAGGAGAGAAATTGGTCTGTAGCTGCCACAGAGAGTAGGATCTTTATCCTTCTTCAATAGTAGAGAGATGGATGCCATGGACAGGGTTTGAGGTAATCTGCCTTCTTTAAGGGAATCATTATACATCCTTGCTAGAATTGGGGCCAAAAGAGACGAATATGCCTTGTAGAATTCGACTGTGAAGCCGTCCGGACCAGGGGATTTCCCATTTTGCATAGATTTGATGGCTTCCTGTATCTCTAAAGTGGAAATGGGGTCCCCCATTCCGCCTGCGTTGACTACGTCAATTTGGGGGAAAGTTAAGGAGTCAAGAGGATTTGGGTTTATTGTGCCAATTGTGGGGCATTCAGAAGTGTACAAATTATTATAAAATTCAAAGAAAGACTTGTTTATTTCAATCGGGTCAGAGACTAAATTGCCTTCGGGCGACTTTACTTTGGGGATTAATCTGGAAGCGTTAACTGCCCGAGCCTGTTGAGCCAGAAGCCTCCCAGCCTTGTCCCCCTGTTCAAAAAAGCGCTGCTTAGTTTGCCTCAGTTGTCTCTCCACTACGCTCGTCATTAAAAGGTCATGTTCCAAATGTAATAATATGCGTTCTTTATATAAGGTTGGTGAGGGGGAGAAGGAATACGTTTCATCAATTCGGAGAAGTTCTTCCAAAATTGCCGACAGCCGAACCCTTTCATCCTTTCTTAGTTTGGAAACATACGATATAACCTGCCCACGAACATAGGCTTTAAGAGCCTCCCACACTGTTCCACAACTTACGTCAGCAGTGTCATTAATTTCGATATATAAACGAATCTGAGAGTTAACAAAGTCCTTAAACTTGTCATCTGACAGCAGGTGGGAACTGAACCTCCACAACTTAGCGGGAGTAACACTAAGAGGGAAGTGGATGTCAATTGATACAGGGGCGTGATCTGAGGTGGCTATAGGATGGTATTGACACGCGCTGGCAAGGTGTAGCAAGCTGTCGTCAAGCAGAAAAAAATCTATTCGCGAGAATGTGTGGTGGACGTGTGAGAAAAAAGAGAAAGCTTTACTTTGAGGGTTTTTAAATCTCCAAGGGTCTGAGATTCCTAATTGTGCTGCATAATTTGAGACTACATTGGCGGATTTTGAGAGAGTGCCAAGTTTAAGGGATGACCTGTCGAGATGCACATCTTGAATCAAGTTAAAATCTCCACCCACGATTATGCGGTGATTGTCTGCGTTCGGGATTTTAGCAAAAAGGTTCATAAAGAATTGGTCATCATCCCAGTTGGGTGCGTAAACAGAAACCAAAATTACAGGCATGCCCTGCAAGACACCTGAAACTATGACGTAGCGGCCATTATTGTCGAGAATAGTATTTGTTGGTACGAACATCACACTCTTGTGAATAATAATGGCAGCACCTCTGGCTTTACTAGAAAATCTTGAGTGGAAGTAATGGCCCATCCATGCCCGCTTGATGCGAAGGGTGTCAGACGTTTTAAGGTGTGTTTCTTGTAAAAATATAATGTCCCCTTTAAGATGTTGCAATCGAGTCAAGACCTTACCAATTTTAATAGCTTTGTTCATTCCTCTGGTGTTCCAGGAGATCAGGCGCACACTTCTGCCAGCAGTCGTCATACTGTTAGTCATATGGGGAGTCTAATGAAGGTGGTCTGAAAACGTTGTGCTTCCCGAGGACTGAGGGGAGAGGAGTGGTGGGGGGGAAGAAGAAGACCGGGGAAGGGGAAAAAACAGTACAAAAAAAACAAGCGAAGGCAAAAATAGACAAACCATAAACAAAACACAACCCATAAACCCAAATGTGACCATACCCGGAGCATCGCAAATACAAACCCTGACTGAGCGCTATAGCTCAAAGCTCAACAGCAGAACTTATCTTCCGGGGTCCCGTTCCCTATACTAAAAGCGGGAAGCCCATTGTAACACGGAAAAGTATCAAGTGAACAAACAAAAAAACTCAAGTGTATATATATATATGCATAAAATAGCAATTATACTAACATCCATAGATAGGTAAACAGCCTACCAATATAAGCATAGCAGGGGGCAATAAGGCACTGACATAGATCTCAAGTAACATACATAAATAAAATAAGGCCCAGAGATCAAGTAAAACAAAATAGAATTGCACTTTAAAGTCCATGTAATGTCCAAAATAAAAGTTATTCTGTGTTAATAAATCGCTTCATCACTTTCCACTGTTTCATTTGACATATCAACATCAATGATTCTTTCCATAAATACCCCCCAAATAACATGAAATGTGTGCCACTTTCCCGTGTTATTCCGCTCCGGTAGCGAAAAGCTTGCCAGCCATTAACCCAGCTGTGTGACGTCACACGTGGCAAACACCAGCCTCGTCTGGATTGTTTGTTTTGTATCCTTCCGCTATTTTCGCTCAACATATGTGTAACCGGACCTCGCTAAACTTTTTTTATCTAACAATTCATGATGGGGAAGCGATGTGTAGTTGTGAGCTGTGAATGTTTCCTGATTGCTATAAACATTGATCATGGGTGCTGGAAGATTGTGCACAAAACTCGGGTCAGAATTAAGTTACTACAGGTGTTATGCCAGCTTGAGCTAAATGTCACCAGAGTACAGTGAACTTGCCTAGTGACTGAAATATATAAAAGTTGAAGTGAAATAAGTAAGGCCAAAAATGAATTACGTCTGAATATCTTTATTATTTTTACCACTTTTAATTATTTGTGGGCTCGCACATATACCAAAATAGACTAATGTACACTGCAATAAAGATAAAATGTTACAAGTGAAAAATTAACAAAAGAACCCTTTTTTATTTATCAAACAGTAAATTAATACAATCTTACAAATTTGTGATTTGGAAAATGTTGTTATATTTACATGTTTCTTTGGAAAAATAATATTGTAAATGATGTACTTTGTAAATTATTTACATCATGCGAAACCATTTTAACCAGTTCAGCTGCATGATTTATGTCAAATTACAGATTTGGCCATTGAAATCCCTGATAGCGGCCTCCCGGCTCAGGGTAAGTCTTCCGTATCTCGGTTACAGCACATGCAGCGGGACTCTGATTTTTGGGCCGAGTAGGCCTACACCCCAGCACCAACGTACAAACTGTCGATAAGCTGTATATCGATACTTCCTAATGAAAAAAAAGTATACAGATTATAAATATATTTGGAGAAAAATAAAATGTTATGTAGTAGCCTACTATTATGTAGCAATTGTTACAAATTGGCTTATAACATGATATTTGTATTTTACTTGTACAAAATAAATATGAGGTTATACATGACTGCTTGACAGAATCATAGACCTCTTATATATTTCCTCACATGTGTAGTTGTTTCTTTTCTCAAGCATACATTGAACTTGCATACACAGAAAAAATAAAAGCCAAGCTGTTTTTGACTGCTTGAAAGAGTTTAATGGTATCTTTAAAAGTGTACCATATCTGTAGCGACTAAAAGTATTATATGAAAGCAAAGCTGCAATAGGCAGTTGGGTCAATCAATATTTACTTACTGGTGTAGTGGGCCATCAACTGCTCTGTGTTGTTGTTTGTATTGAAGATACGCTATTTTCAGTGTCCAAACACTGAGACAGCCTTCTCTAAAGCCTGGGTGGCTAATAATGCACCTTGGTTTCTCGTCGGTGTCTTCTATCTGGCAGAGTCCTGCACGGGTCTGATTTTCAAGACCCGCTCCCGCCCCGCACCCGTGACGTGCAGTACCGAACCCGCCCCGCTACCCGCACATATTGCCAATTAGTCCCGCAACCCGACCCGACCCGCCGGCACATGATCCGCAACCCGACCCGAACCCGCATATATGTGACAACGTGCAATTATTAACACACGCAGTTGCATATTTGGCTCAAAAAGCCTGGGATGTTGTTTATTTTCTCCATCTAGGTTGACACCAAAAGCCTCCCAGATGTTGGATTTTGCTCTTGAGGAAGAGTTATTGAAAATGCTGTAGGCCTATTCTCCGCTATAGAGAGCTTCACCTCAGCCATTCAGAATGTGGTGCGCTCAGCAGCAGATAGATGCACTGCAGAGGTTATGATTATGCTCGGTACCGCGGAGGAGAGGTCTGAGGATTTAAACATTAAACTAAATTATTATTGTTTAAATATATTTATTATGCAACACCCGCAACCGGACCCGCATCATCTTTGTTTTACCCAGAAGCGAACCCGGAAAAAAGCGTTTGAAAAAATACCACCCGCAAATCACCTTTTTTGCGGGTCACCCGTCGGGTACCCGCGGATACCCGACCCGATGCAGGACTCTGCTATCTGGTCAGTAGGTTGCAAACTGTCTATTTGTTCCATCACCTGCCAGATCTCTCTGCAGCATACACATTCATCTGCAGTGGGCATGCTTTCAAAGCATTGACATGTACACCTGAATATTGTACATAACATTAAAAAACAAAACAATATCTGCCGGACGTGTGAGGAACAGATGACAAATTAAGATCGACATTTAGTGCAGGTCAAACTAAATAAAACAGAATTTACCATTCAGTATTGCCGACTCGAGTCTCGCCGGCTGCGGAATCCGCTTCTCTTTCACAAGTTTCTGCCTCGTTGTTCGATTGCTGGGCAGGAGGCTCGTACTTATAAGGCAAAATGCCTTGAAGTGAAAGGCTAGCTGGTTCACTCTCTACTTCTGTAACTGAATCCAGATAACCCACTGAATCTGAGCTTGAATGATCGCTGTCGCTGTCTGAAGTTATCGCGTTGCTTGCCATTTGGACTGATTTGATCAAATGGCAATGTTTGCCACGTGTGACGTCACCGCTCGTTCGGGAGTGATCGGGGGCGTACTCGGCAAACTTCGGAACCAACATCGGTTTTTAACGTATATGTCATTTAATTATGACGAAACGTTAAACATTTTTATTTATTTTTATTCTGGTGATATCTAAACTACATGTTAAAAAACACCTGTGTTAGATGCATTACATGGCCTTTAAGGGTTAAAACCCATAGAATGAATCAGTTCAAACAGCATTCAGAACAGTCCAAGTACCTGGGTCCCATGTAGTGTAAACAGTAGCAGGTACATTCATGTTCATTGCAATATCAGCACTAGGCTCAAACTATCAGTGCAAATACCAGAGCGGCCAAAGTGCATGTACAAAAAGTGTCCATGAAAGCAGAATACAAAAAAAAGTCATAATAGTCTCTTACTAAACGTCCCATCAGACGCGTGAGACTGATTCAGCGTCAGGACGAATGGATGCTATGTAGCATTTAGCCTCTGCCACCGAGGAGAATCTCTTCTTACCTCCCTCCTTCGATACGATGGAAAGCCTCGCAGGGAACAGCAGGGCTGGCTTGAGCCCTAGGTTGTAAAGCTCCGCCATCACCTCTCGGTATTTGTAGCGCTGTTCCATCACTTCGGGTGCGTAGTCCTCGTAGATGGCGATGGGCGTACCTTGGTATTGTAGCTTGCCTCTCCTGGCCCGGGCCTCACGGATAATATTCTCCTTCTGCTGGTACCTGTGGACGCGGATGATGACCGGCCGTGGCCTCTGTCCCGGCTTGGGCTTGTCGGTGAGTGAGCGGTGGGCCCTGTCGCACTCCGGCGGCGAATCAAAGACGCCCTCACCAAGGACCTCCATCAGCAGCTTCGGGAAGAATGTCGAGGGATGAGGGCCCTCAATGGATTCTGGCAAACCGACAATTCTTATATTGTTGCGCCGGCTGCGGGACTCGAGATCAGTGACCTTGGCCACCAGTTTAGCATTGCTGTCCGTTAGCGTAGCACAAGTAGCCTCCAGGGCTAACATGCGTTCGTCCTGCAAGTTAGCATTGGACTCGAGCGAAGCAATTGTCTGCCCGTGGTCTGACACAGTCGCTTGGATTCGGTCTAGTTTGGCTTCAAGAGTTGAGATGGCAGACTTAAAGTCGGCAGAGAGAGCTCTACGGTGGTCTTCAAGGAGGCTAGCCATGTCCGCCATGTTGAGATCGTTGCTAGCTAGCTCGGGGCTATCGGTCCCGGCGGTTTTTTCTTTTTTGTTGCTTTTCGCCAATTTGGACGGCATACTATGGTGGCGTTGTGAGCGGAATAATATTAATGTTCACTTGAATGTAAGTTAAAGAAAAGTTATGGGCTTCAGAAAAGTTACAGCACAAAAGTTTGCGGGAGCAGAACTACGCACGTCTCTACTCCGTCATGCCCAACCGGAAGTGGGTTCAGCTATTGTTGATATTATCGGTCACAGAGGGTTTTATGACTGAGAGAACGCTGGCTTCTAAGCACCACAGACAGGTGATTCAGTGTCTCCAGATGTTGGGGCTATCTCCAGTGTTCCCAGAATGTTTACGTCAGCCCCCCAATATGTGGATTAACTCTCTGTAAGCTAGTTAAAAGGTCTATCGAGAGAGAGGCTGGTCAGAATTGATGTGGCAACCCACCGTGCAGTCAGAACCTCTGGCTGCTGTGACTTGTGATGTGAAATTCTCCGACATACTTGTAATAAAAAAACTACCAGTGTTTGACATCAAAGCTCCAACTCTCCTCGTGTCTCTCTGAGTCCTGACTCTCCAGTGCTGCAGAAGTTTCCCTTACATAACACGTACAATGTGAGTCAGCTTTAGTATTTATTAGTGAGTTCATAACTGAAAAGGCCATGAAGACGAGCTTGGCATGCATTCTTATTTTCATTCAGCTTTTTGAAGGTAGGAGAAATTCACATTTTATTTTCCTCTTTCAAAAACTGATACGTGTCTATCCTGACAGCTGACATCAACATGTAATGTTCATACAGTGTAATCTGTTTTTATTTACGGGGATGTTTCATCAGACCAGTTGTGTGGCTTTGTTTAGAGCCATGTTAGGTATTAACAGTAAAGACTAAACATCCTTGTTTCTTTAATATTTATGTTGTATACACATTCCTTACTAAACAATCATTAAAATAATCGTGTTGCTCGTATTAAGCTATAAGTATTACACTGAAGTTTGGTCAAGGAGGGTGAGAGATTGATAGACAAATGTTGAATCCTTTATTGTCTGGATTGTTATGCTTCGCCTACTTGTAGGGCGAAACCATTAAAGGGCCCAGAGTAACAGTTTCACGTGCAACCAAATCTGAAACATGAATAAAAATAAAAATTAGTCAAATAATATTTAGTTGGGACAGTTTTCACAGACAGATCACAGATTATGAAAGTTATAAAACTGTAGGATTTACAGTTTACCTTCAGGGATCAGACTTCCGAGGTTTTTATGACCGGTGGGAGAGTTACTGGAGCATGCATCGTCGCAACATCGACACACATCGTCAATGCCATCGACATTTATCCATTTGATGATTAGAATACAGAATTAAATCATTGTTTTCCTTTCGCTTTGAGTTGAGGGCATTTACACCCAAATCCAATGTTGAAATAACCATTTATTTGTATACATATATTCCATGGGCAGCGTCAACATTCTAAAATATTCTTAAAGCTTACATTTAGCACATTCCTCTCACATGTGTACGGTTTCAGTCAAAATGCTGAGGTAAGCATCACTGTTACATTGATCTGGCTGTATAGAGACAGCTTGGAAAATTCATTTTAGAAAGTATTTATCCTTATATTTACAGTAAACGTTAGACCTCGTTAAAAATATGTTTCCTTAATTAAGTAACTTGATTACTTAAGCAGCAAGAAATATTAACAATTTGAACCAGTTTTAGCTTATAAATACTTTTTAACATGAGCCTTTGTAAATGATACACTGACAAAACTTTTGCAATATTACAGTAAGGAGCAAGAATTCACAAAAAAGTAATAAAAGCACCTTGAATTTATATAATTGCAGGCCTTGTTGACGGGGCTGCTCTTCTGCGTTTCAGAGGTCGCTTTCAGCTGGCAAGTGATACAAATCTAATATAAGAGAGACCAAAGAAATGTCATTATACAACTTTGAAGCATTTCCAAACATGACAAAGCCATTCAGGTTATAGAAGTGGCGCACTGAGTTCCTTGTGTCCTGGGGAAACAGGAAGGCATCAGGCTGCAGCTGAAGAGAAGAAGATCTTGTTCTGGGATTGAAAAGTGCATTTGATCCTTCCTCTTTGGCATCATTGAAGCACCTGACGAAACAAATTACATTTGAATGCATTTTAATCCGTCCCCCAAAACAGGAGTGAATAGATTTGTTAAGCTAAAGTAACAACTCAGGACTTTGTAAACCATCAAATTGTACCTCTAAAACATATTGAATACCCTAGTAGAGGTCTGGCTACTTTATTATAATTCAGTCAGAAAACCCAATGGGCCTGGACACAAAGTTATGAGACCATGTTTATATCTTAATGCTCAGGTCATTATATTGCCAGTACCCCATGGTAACTCCCCTTTTAAAAAAGAGGCTACTCATGTACAAAGGCTTTGTTGCAGCAACTGAAGTTCAAATATAAACTGGCTGACCTCCAATACATCACCTTTATACAGCTGTTACAACTAAAGCAAATGACATCCCAGAAAATAAATGCCATGGTGTAGTACCGTTTTTAGCAGCAGACAAGCCCAAGAAAAGAAATGGAAGACCAATTGCAATTTTGAGTCCACTCCTAAATGTTAACCGTTATATGGAACACTTTTGCTCATTATGAAACAATTGTTTGCATTTCATTGTTTTTAGCTGTGAGCAGGTCATCAGTTTTCTTTGTGTATTGCAACATTAAAAAGCAAACAAATTAAAGTTTGAATCATTTATTATCTCTTGGGTCCATTGTTTCAGAAAGGTCAGATTCTGTTGGATAGCAGGGGCACAGCCACAGTAAGCGCAGCAGTTGGGAGGACTTCATCGAGTGCCGCTGTGTGGGTACTGTTCAGCACCGCTGCCTTCGACTGCAGGTGGGCCTCAGGAGAGGTTTTTTCTAGAAGTTCAGGAACTTCCTCAGCACCTTCATCGTGTCACCTTCAATGTGTTACTGTAAAAGGTGCATTCCAGAGTGCCATTTAAAAAAAGGGTTAAGACTTTTCACATTCAACCTTTTTCTGTTCCATTTTCGTCTTCTTAGTCTTTATTTTGCTCAGAAGCTAAAGTCAGAACGTCCACCTGGTTTTGGGTCGATGATGAATCAGGAAGCAGTCCTTTCCTCTGATCTTTGACAGAAAAACAATTCAACATAAAGATTTCATCATGGGCAATTTTAATTTAGAGATTGTTAAAGGCTTCAAATGAACAAAGAATAATTCAATACCGGTATTGACTTACCAACTCCGTTTATTCCACCCCTCCACTGGCTGCCATACATTGTAGATCTGCTGATTTTATCAAGAATGGAAGAAGACTCCTCTGCAGGTATGGGCCGGCTTTTATGTTTGGCTGGCAAGACCATCATCGGACCCACTCTGGCCTGATGTTCCCACACTAACACAAACCAGCATAATGCATGTTAATTCAGTTACCCAGCCATCATCATGTCTAAAACCTATGCCAAAACATGTCACAATTGATCATTATGACAACATCTGCACTGCAGCCAATATTCATCATACAAGTTTCTACAAGCTGCCCACCTGTACTGGCCTTCTGTCCGTTCCTCCAGAGGGGTTCCCGCTCTTCTGGCTTCACAAACCCTCGAGGCCTAAACTTGCTCGGGCTGCTGGGCTTACCGAGAGTTTGCTTAACTCCAATTGGTCTTTTGCATTGCCCACATAAGTAGTCATTACCATCAGCGGACCGCCATCTGATAAATAAAAAAAACATTCAGCACCAATACTTTGTTTTTTGTGTGTAATTTGACATATTTTAGACTGGATCTCACTTACCTTCCATTCACAAAAGTGCACGCCTTGTTTGTTGCATCTGCGTTATTTATTGGCACAGCATACAGGTGACATGTGATGTAGAGCTATGAGAAAAGCAGGTTTAGGGAAACATAATACATTTAATTTGAACGGCACACGTTAAAGACAAACGTCATCTCAAGATGCTTCACAAAGCTATAAGGAAAAAAAATAAAAAGATATCTAAAGGAGCATATGATTAAAAAAAAGGCAATATAAAAAATCAAAAAGGTTAAGAGCATAAAAAGGATTAAAAATAAATAAATAAAGTAAAGGACAGTCTGTAAAATGCGGTGTGGAACAGGTGGGTCTTGAGGCATATCCTAATAACTGTGAGTGATGCCGAGGTCCGTATGTCGTCTGGAAGCTGATTCCACAGACGTGGACCCAGGGAGGAGAACGCACGCTTTCCCATGGTGACCAGTGACCAACATGCACACACACAATCATGTTTAAGGCAATTTAATAGAGCCTCACCTCCCCTCTGTCCTCATTATAAAATCTGAAGGCATCAATGGACATGTGGAGCTTGTCATCCTGTGTCCTGGCTAAGAATTGAGACCTTGAGCCTGGAAGCTGAGAGTCAACAAAGCACCTATGATGAGGAAAAACAAAAACAGCAACACTAAATTAGGACTCATTGACTACTATAACCAGAGTCTACATTACCCACAATGCAACCCCACCGCTAACATTTCTAGTCATATAGAGAGGCGAAGTCCCTCCCTTTCCAGGAGGACCTCCATTGGACCTTATTTCGAAAAAAGTTATGCATTGGAGTCAATGGGGAGAGAAAGATTACTTTTCGATTCCGTTTGAATTGTGCCACGAATTACACATGATGTTTGTCATTTTAAAAGATAATTTTGCAAGTCAAAAAAATAAAAGTGTGTCGTAAAATGAGTAAAAAAACAAACACTTTGTGTAAAACCGCTCAATGAACTACCTCTCCCGTCCCGCACCAACACGGCCTTCACGTTGACACATTTAACTTCTTTCAGAAAGAGGCGAAAAGTATTAAAAGAGGTGAAAATCACTACAAGTCTGGGCATGTTGAGAGCTGTAAAGGGGAGTTACTCGGTTCCATAAGATCCAGCATGCGGGACCGGGATTCTTTTCATAGTGTTATATTCCAACAGTTTTACGACAAACTGACTTTTTACATGGAAATTATTTTTTAAAAATTGACAATCACCACATGTGTAATTCGTTGCACAATTGAAACGGGGTCGAAAGATAATCTTTTTCTCTCCAATACATAATTTTTCCGAAATAAGGTCCCATCGGTCGGAAGTAGATGGGCGGGACTTCGCCTCTCTATAGGCAAGTTCTGGAAGTAGTTCTTTAGAGTCAGAACTGCACAAATCTGACCTGTGCATTTGCCAATAGTGGTACAGAAAGGAAGCACTAGAATACCAAAGATTAAAAGCAAACTGCAGCAAGCCTTAGCTAACTTGAAGACGACACTAAAGGACTGATCTTTTATTAACCTGTCACTCGAGTCAGCATTGCTCGTGTCTGAATTAAACCACTTGAAGAGCCTTAGACATTACAACAGCTCCCTCTAGGGTCAGAAAAAGACTTTACTTTTTGCCATTTAGCAATTTGCAGCCTTACCCATTTTCAATGAAGGCATGCCTGGGGCTGGAGTGCATATCAGGGCTCAGTGTAGCCACGCAGCTGCTCACAAATACTCGGAGCCCAATGTGATGCCCAATTCTGACCGAGGCCTCGATGCTGATGGGCTCACCGAGATGAAACACATTAGAGCCTCTTTTGTACTGCCAGTCACCTGCACGCGGACAGAAAAAAGTACTAAGTGCAAATATAGACATGACAACTCATAATAACATGAGAAAATCATCAAACCCCACTTGTCATGATTCTCAAGTTAAACTGCAACATTTCCACTGCAGCCTGGGTCGACATGAAGGGGATCCAGGTAGGCATGAGTGAAGAACTGGACAAACTGTAATTCCTAAGAAACAGAAAACATGCATTTAAAAAGAGACAGACATCATTCAAAGATTTTTTACAATGTGAGCTTTAAAAACAAAAAGAGACAAAGACCTTTCGTAATGACATTCAATTGGAATTACAGCCTCCTCCATTCGAACAACACCATATGGAGAGGCCTCAGGAGAGTATATGAGCAGGTTTGTGTAGATCAGAGAGTCCTCAGTTACCTGTGGAGAGTAGACGTGTTTAAAACTAGAAGCTAATGAATCATATTTGAAATGAAATATATTTTTAAAGTTACCCAGTGTCTGGTGCCGCACTCCACAAGTCCAACAATGATACTGTACTCATCTGCTGAAGACGCTGTAGCTCTGCAGTACTGGTTGTTGGTCTCTACTCCAAGGCGTATCTCGTCACCATCAACAGGAGCTCCAACCGCAAACATGTCGGCTTTGATAACAATCTCCAAAGAGTCTGGATGACAGGTCACTCTGATGGTGTTCACCTGCTGCGGTTCCTCAGCCGGAGACTTCTGCTGCCCGAGTTCAGATCTGCCTGTGTTCGCAAGGCTCTGAAACGAAGCATCTTGTGTCGGCGGGAAAGCAAAAGAGGTGCTAACACAGAGTCCTACAAGGAGGATAACCTGAAAATGAAAGGCCTTCATCACTGAAACTGGTCGGCTGCTCTCTGTCTTCCTGACTGACTCACAGTAGGCCTATGGTTCAGGGTGAGCGGTGGAGCTTTTTAAACTAGCCAATCATTATCCTCATCAGAGCAGCACACCTGCGTCCAATCAGACACTCATCAGCTTAATTGGCTGCACACTCTGAACTCAAAACATGAGGCTGATTGAGAGAGAGGTGAAGGGCGTTTTCACATGTTTAAAATGTGCATATATATTTGCTTCATTGCTTGTTACTTTGGATTTTAAATAAACTGTTAGTGTTGCAGTTCATGAAAACCATGCAGGAAGCATTTTGACATCCCCCCCGGATCCTTAATTTGTACACATCACATTATTATTGTGTTCTATGGTGTCATTTTATTATGTTTTTAAACTATCATTCATGTTTTGTTGATCTGTACAGACTAAATGAAATAAAATCAAATACAAATGTAAAACTTGTGATTTTGAGCTACATAAATACAATTCGATCTGTGTTTGAAACATAAGACACATATACAAATCAATCCATGCAGTTCAAACAAAGAAAGTATTGAAAATGCCTTCAAATACTTAAAATCAAATGACTTACGAAATATAAAGTTCAAAACTATATTCTTAATTATCCATTTCAGATGTTCACCCTGTACTGTTGCCTAAATATTTTTATGTTATTTTAGATTGATCCATTTTGTTTTTTCTGTTCATACTTTTTAGTTTCTTTCGGTCCAGAGGGCCGTTATTGGAGGTGTTAGAGTTGAAAGGGGGAGACAGAGGGGAGGACATGCCAGAAATGTTCGGCTGGTTCAGGATTCAAACTGGTTTACTAGGCAGCGGTGGCTGCATATGGGCTTCCAGCTCGAACCACTGACATATCAGGCGAACCCATTCTTATCAAGGGTTATTGACCTTACCTCTTTCACTCTTTCCTATTATTATCTCCTTTATATTTGGACACATTGTATTGTCTTGTATGTGAATAGCACTTTTTTTGGTGCGCTCAAAACACAACCCAAGCTTTAAAAATATATATTTATTATTATTTATGAGAGCTTCTGAATCGGACTGTGCCGGCGTACATGTTTACAGGACACTAACTTATAATATATATCCACCCTGACTGTGAGAACGCTGGCTTCTAAGCACCACAGACAGGTGATTCAGTGTCTCCAGATGTTGGGGCTATCTCCAGTGTTCCCAGGATGTTTACGTCAGCCCCCCAATATGTGGATTAACACTGTAAGCTAGTTAAAAGGTCTATCGAGAGAGAGCGAGGCTCGTCAGAATTGATGTGGCAACCCAACGTGCAGTCCGAACCTCTGGCTGCTGTGACTCGTGATGTGAAATTCTCCGGCCGATACTTGTAATAAACTACCATTGTTTGACATCAAAGCTCCAACTCTCCTCGTGTCTCTCTGAGTCCTGACTCTCCATTGCTGCAGAAGTTTCCCTTACAAGTAGGCCTACAATGTGAGAGTCAGCTTTAGTATTTATTAGTCAGTTCATGACTGAAAAGGCCATGAAGACGAGCTTGGCATGCATTCTTATTTTCATTCAGCTTTTTGAAGGTAAGAGAAATTCACATTTTATATTCCTCTTTCAAAAACTGATACGTGTCTATCCTGACAGCTGACATCAACATGTAATGTTCATACAGTGTAATCTGTTTTTATTTACGGGGATGTTTCATCAGACCAGTTGTGTGGCTTTGTTTAGAGCCATGTTAAGTATTAACAGTAAAGACTAAACATCCTTGTTTCTTTAATGTTTAATACACATTCCTTACTAAACAATCATTAAAATAATCGTGTTGCTCGTATTAAGCTCTAAGTATTACGCTAAAGTTTGGTCAGGGAGAGGGAGAGATTGATAGACAAATGTTGAATCCTTTATTGTCTGGATTGTTATGCTTCGCCTACTTGTAGGGCAAAACCATCAAAGGGCCCAGAGTTACAGTTTCATGTGCCGCTAAATCTGAAACATGAATAAAAATGAAAGTGAGAGTCAAATAATATTTAGTTTGGACAGTTTTCACAGACAGATCACAGATTATGAAAGTTATAAAACTGTAGGATTTACAGTTTACCTTCAGGGATCAGACTTCCGAGGTTTGTATGACCGGTGGGAGAGTTGCTGGAGCATGCATCGTCGCAACATCGACACATATCATCACTGCCATCGACATTTATCCATCTGATGATTAGAATACAGAATTAAATCATTGTTTTCCTTTCGCTTTGAGTTGAGGGCATCTACACCCAAATCCAATGTTGAAATAACCATTTATTTGTATACATATATTCCATGGGCAGCGTCAACATTCTAAAATATTCTTAAAGCTTACATTTAGCACATTCCTCTCACATGTGTACGGTTTCAGTCAAAATGCTGAGGTAAGCATCACTGTTACATTGATCTGGCTGTACAGAGACAGCATGGAAAATTCCTTTTAGAAAGTATTTATCCTTATATTTACAGTAAACATTAGACCTCATTAAAAATATGTTTCCTTAATTAAGTAACTTGATTACTTAAGCGGCAAGAAATATTAATAGCAACAATTTGAAACAGTTTTAGCTTATAAATACTTTTTAACATGAGCCTTTGTAAATGATACACTGAAACCTTTTGCAATATTACAGTAAGGAGCAACAATTCACAAAATAAGTAAAAGCACCTTAAATTTATATAATTGCAGGCCTTCTTGACGGGGCTGCTCTTCTGCATTTCAGAGGTCGCTTTCAGCTGGCAAGTGATACAAATCTAATATAAGAGAGACCAAAGAAATGTCATTATACAACTTTGAAGCATTTCCAAACATGACAGTCATTCAGGTTATAGAAGTGGCTCACTGAGTTCCTTGTGTCCTGGGGAAACAGGAAGGCATCGAGCTGCAGCTGAAGAGTATAAGATCTTGTTCTGGGATTGAAAAGTGCATGTGATCCTTCCTCTTTGGCATCATTGAAGCACCTGACTAAACAAATTACATTTGAATGCATTTTAATCCGTCCCCCAAAACAGGAGTGGATAGATTTGCAAGCTAAAGTAACAACTCAGGACTTTGTAAACCATCAAATTGTACCTCTAAAACATATTGACTACTCTAGTAGAGGTCTGGCTACTTTATTAGAATTCAGTCTCCAGTCAGAAAACCCAATGGGCCTGGACACAAAGTTATGAGACCATGTTTATATCTTAATGTTCAGGTCATTATATTGCCAGGACCCCATGGTAACTCCCCTTTTAAAAAAGAGGCTACTCATGTACAAAGGCTTTGTTGCAGTAACTGAAGTTCAAATATAAACTGGCTGACCTCCAATAAATCACCTTTATACAGCTGTTACAACTAAAGCAAATGACACCCCAGAAAATAAATGCCATGGTGTAGTAACGTTTTTAGCAGCAGACAAGCCCAAGAAAAAAGACATGGAAGACCAATTGCAATTTTGAGTCCACTCCTAAATGTTTACAGTTATATGGAACACTTTTGCTAATTAGAAAACAATTGTGTGCATTTAATTGTTTTTAGCTGTGAGCAGCTCATCAGTTTTCTTTGTGTATTGCAACATTAAAAAGCAAACAAATTAAAGTTTGAATCATTTATTATCTCTTGGGTCCATTGTTTCAGAAAGGTCAGATTCTGTTGGATAGCGGGGGCACAGCCACAGTAACCGCAGCAGTTGGGAGGACTTCACCGAGTGCCGCTGTGTGGGTACTGTTCAGCACCGCTGCCTTCGACTGCAGGTGGGCCTCAGGAGAGGTTTTTTCTAGAAGTTCAGGAACTTCCTCAGCATCTTCATCTGTAGTCGCAGAATAAATGTGTTACTGTAAAAGGTGCTTTCCAGAGTGCCATTTAAAAAAGGGTTAAGACTTTTCACATTTAACCTTTGTCTGTTCCATTTTTGTCTTCTTCATCTTTATTCTGCTCAGAAGCTAAAGTCAGAACGTCCACCTGGTTTTGGGTCGATGATGAATCAGGAAGCAGTCCTTTCCTCTGATCTTTGACAGAAAAACCATTCAACATTAAGATTTCATCATGGGCAATTTTAATTTAGAGATTGTTAAAGGCTTCAAATGAACAAAGAATAAATCAATACCGGTATTGACCTACCAACTCTGTTTATTCCACCCCTCCACTGGCTGCCATACATTGTATGTCTGCTGATTTTATCAAGAATGGAAGAACGCTCCTCTGCAGGTATGGGCTGGCTCTTCTGCTTGGCTGGCAAGACCATCATCGGACCCACTCTAGCCTGATGTTCCCACACTAACACAAACCGGCATTATGCATGTTAATTCAGTTACCCAGCCATCATCATGTCTAAAACCTATGCCAAAACATGTCACAATTGATCATTATGACAACATCTGCAGCCAATATTCATCATACAAGTTTCTACAAGCTCCCCACCTGTACTGGTCTTCTGTCCGCTCCTCCAGAGGGGTTCACGCTCTTCTGGCTTCACAAACCCTCGAGGCCTAAACTTGCTCGGGCTGCTGGGCTTACTGGGAGTTTGCTCAACTCCAACTGGTCTTTTGCATTGCCCACATAAGTAGTCATTACCATCAGCGGACCGCCATCTGATAAATAAAAAAAACATTCAGCACCAATACTTGTGTAATTTGACATATTTTAGACTGGATCTCACTTACCTTCCATTCACAAAAGTGCACGCCTTGTTTGGTGCATCTGCGTTATTTATTGGCACAGCATACAGGTGACATGTGATGTAGAGCTATGAGAAAAGCAGGTGTAGGGAAACATAATACATTTGATTTATACAGCACACTTTAAAGACAAACCTCATCTCAAGATGCTTCACAAAGGGAAAAATAAGTAAAAAGATATCTAAGGAGCATATTGGATAAAAAAAAAAAAGCAATATAAAAAATAAAAGGTTAAGAGCATAAAAAGTTTTTAAAATAAATAAATAAAGTAAAGGACAATCTGTAAAATGCAGTGTGGAACAGGTGGGTTTTGAGGCATATCCTAATAATTGTGAGTGATGCCGAGGTCCGTATGTTCTCTGGAAGCTGATTCCACAGACGTGGACCCAGGGAGGAGAACGCACGCTTTCCCATGGTGACCAGTGACCAACATGCACACACACAATCATGTTTAAGGCAATTGAATAGAGCCTCACCTCCCCTCTGTCCTCATTATAAAATCTGAAGGCATCAATGGACATGTGGAGCTTGTCATCCTGTGTCCTGGCTAAGAATTGAGACCTTGAGCCTGGAAGCTGAGAGTCAACAAAGCACCTATGATGAGGAAAAACAAAAAGAGCAACACTAAATTAGCACTCATTGACTACTATAACCAGAGTCCACATTACCCACAATGCAACTCCACCGCTAACATTTCTAGTCATATAGAGAGGCGAAGTCCCTCCCTTTCCGGGAGGACCTCCATGGGACCTTATTTCGAAAAAAGTTATGCATTGGAGTCAATGGGGAGAGAAAGATTACCTTTCGATTCCGTTTGAATTGTGCCACGAATTACACATATGATGTTTGTCATTTTAAAAAGATAATTTTGCAAGTCAAAAAAATAAAAGTGTCGTAAAATGAGTAAAAAAAACAAACACTTTGTGTAAAACCGCTCAATGAACTACCTCTCCCGTCCCGCACCAACACCAAGACGGCCTTCACGTTGACACATTTCACTTCTTCCAGAAAGAGGCGAAAAGTATTAAAAGAGGTGAAAATCAGTCCAAGACTGGGCATGTTGAGAGCTGTACACACACAAGGGGAGTTAGTCGCTTCCTAAGAGCCAGCATGCGGGAGCGGGATTAGTCTTTCTAGTTGTGCATTTCTCATTGTGTTATAGTTCAACAGTTTTACAAAAAACTGACTTTTGTGACGTGGAAATGATTTTTTAAAATTGACAATCATCATATCTGTAATTCGTTGCACAATTGAAACGGGGTCGAAAGATAATCTTTCTCTCTCCATTGACTTCAATACATAACTTTTCCAAAATAAGGTCCCATGGGTCGGAAGTAGATGGGCGGGACTTCGCCTCTCTATAGGAAAGTTCTGGAAGTAGTTCTTTACAGTGAGAACTGCACAAATCTGACCTGTGCATTTGCCAATAGTGGCACAGAAATGAAGAACTAGAATACCAAAGATTAAAAGCAAACTGGTGTAAGCCTTAGCTAACGGCTAACTTGAAGACGACACTAAAGGACTGATCTTTTATTAACCCGTCACTCGATTCAGCATTGCTTGTGTCTGAATTAAACCACTTGAAGAGCCTTACACATTAAAACAGCTCCGTCTAGGGTCAGAAAAACACTTTACTTTTTGCCATTTAGCAATTTGCAGCCTTACCCATTTTCAATGAAGGCATGCCTGGGGCTGGAGTGCATGTCAGGGCTCAGTGTAGCCACGCAGCTGCTCACAAATACTCGGAGCCCAATGTGATGCCCAATTCTGACCGAGGCCTCGATGCTGATGGGCTCACCGAGATGAAACACATTAGAGCCTCTTTTGTACTGCCAGTCACCTGCACGCGGACAGAAAAAAGTACTCAGTGCAAATAGAGACATGACAACTCATAACAACATGAGAAAATCATCAAACCCCACTTGTCATGATTCTCAAGTTAAACTGCAACATTTCCACTGCAGCCTGGGTCGACATGAAGGGGATCCAGGTAGGCATGAGTGAAGAACTGGACAAACTGTAATTCCTAAGAAACAGAAACATGCATTTAAAAAAAAAAAAGACAGACATCATTCAAAGATGTTTACAATGTGAGCTTTAAAAACAAAAAAGAGACAAAGACCTTTCGTAATGACATTCAATTGGAATTACAGCCTCCTCCATTCGAACAACACCATATGGAGAGGCCTCAGGAGAGTATATGAGCAGGTTTGTGTAGATCAGAGAGTCCTCAGTTACCTGTGGAGAGTAGACGTGTTTAAAACTAGAAGCTAATGAATCATATTTGAAATGAAATATATTTGAAAGTTACCCAGTGTCTGGTGCCGCACTCCACAAGTCCGACACTGATACTGTACTCATCTGCTGAAGACGCTGTAGCTCTGCAGTACTGGTTGTTGGTCTCTACTCCAAGGCGTATCTCGTCACCATCAACAGGAGCTCCAACCGCAAACATGTCGGCTTTGATAACAATCTCCAAAGAGTCTGGATGACAGGTCACTCTGATGGTGTTCACCTGCTGCGGTTCCTCAGCCGGAGACTTCTGCTGCTGCTGCCTGAGTTCTGACCTGCCTGTGTTCGCAAGGCTCTGAACCGAAGCATCTTGTGTGTAACGTGTGGGCGGGAAAGCAAAAGAGGTGCTAACACAGAGTCCTAGGATAACCTGAAAATGAAAGGCCTCCATAACTGAAACTGGTCGGCTGCTCTCTGTCTTCCTGACTGACTCACAGTAGGCCTATGGTTCAGGGTGAGCGGTGGAGCTTTTTAAACTCTAGCCGATCATTATCCTCATCAGAGGAGCACACCTGCGTCCAATGAGACACTCATCAGGTTAATTGGCTGCACACTCTGAACTCAAAACATGAGGCTGATTGAGAGAGAGGTGAAGAGTAAATCAAGAAATGAAGCAAAAAAGCTGATCTTCAAATTCCTCAAAAGCACTGGTCTGAGGACAAGGATTTAGTAGGGGAACATAGTGCTGCGTATCAGGGCTGTGAAGTGCAGAAAAAGGCCAAGGAGGTGCAGAGATTCAAAGTGCAAAATAAAGTCTCATATGCTGAAGCAACAGAAAAGGTTTCACTAAACATAGCTAGGAAATCCCAAGTAGCATCAAGTATTTTCTCTTCAAAAGATTTTCCCAAACTCCCACAGGCAAAGGAAAGCCCCACAAAGTGTTCACATAAGTGTGTGATAGGAGAGGATGCATTGATTGTTAATAAGTACAAGTTTGTGGCCTTTATTGGAAAAGTGGTGAATGTTGCGTTACAACAGACAAAAAAGAGGTCAAGACTGAAAACAATAGTGGAGGCAGCAGGTGAATTTTTGGGGATAAAGGATATAACCGTTGAAATGATACATGAAATGCTAGCCACCAATAATGATGATTCACAGATTGAGTAGATGAATGGTTTTTCTCATTCTGCAATGGAATGCTAGAAGCCTTATTGCAAATGGACAAGAATTCAAGACCTATATATATCAGTTAAAAGAAAAACCAGACGTTATTTGTATTCAAGAAACATGGCTGAAGACTCATTTGGACTTCATAATTGGGGGATATACTGCTATAAGACAAGATAGAAATGATGGCCAGGGAGGGGGATGTGCAATCTTTATCAGAGAAGTCATGTCTTATAGTAAGCTAACTTTTAAGAACAGTCATGATTTAGAAATAGTGGGTGTAGAAGTTTGGATTAATAAAAGGAAAATTAGTGTCCTGAATTTTTATAATCCATGTAATAAACTCAGAATAGAGGAATTACACAGTCTTTGCCAAGGAAATGAAATAATATGGTGTGGTGATTTTAATGCACATAATACAATGTGGGGAGGGAGATCAACAGATTACAACGGACAGGTGGTGGAGGATTTAATGGAGGCAAAGGAATTAGTTTGTTTAAATAATGGGCAAGGTACAAGGATCAATTTTAGAGATGGAACAGAGTCTGCGATCGACCTAACTCTTGTAACAAGTGAATTAGCTTCTGGTAGCAGTTGGGAAGTATTGACAAATAACAGTATTGGGAGTGATCATCTTCCAATTATAATCAAGTTTGATATAAATCATGTGGTTGAGCTAGATGGTATCATGAGATGGACTTTTTCTAAAGCAAATTGGGAGATGTTTGCTAAATTGTGCGATAATGAATTGGATCAGATTGATATGGCAGAAAGTATTGATGAAATAAATGAGCAATTTACTTCAAATATAATTAAAAGCGCTAATCAAACTATTGGGAATAAAACTGGGAAACTTGGTAAATGTGTTAAGATGGTACCGTGGTGGAACAAAGACTGTAATGATGCAATCCGAAACAAAATCAGGCTGTTTGGAAAGCTAAGGAAGACACATTCATTACATAATTTATTAGAATATAAAAAGGCACAGGCTCAGGTAAGGAACATTGTTAAAAGAGCAAAAAGTGAGTGTTGGAGAGGATTCTGTTCAAGTATTGGGAGAACTACACCATTAGATAAAGTATGGGGAATGATTAAGAAGATGAGGGGAATAAGACATCAGAGTAACCTGCCAGTATTAGAGATTGGAGGGGAAGTTGCCACTGGTGCTTTGGAGAAGGAAGATATTCTAGCTGAAAATGTTGTCAAAGTTCATTCTTCGGAAAATTTGACAGAAGAAGGTAAGATCAGGAGGCAGGAAGTGTTAGATGAGCATCCTAATGTATATGAAGAAAGACATTCGTCGCAGAGTGTTGTAAATATACCTTTCTCTATTCAAGAGTTGAGAAGAGCATTAAGTAAGTGTAAAATGACTGCTCCTGGGAAAGATAATGTATGTTATATAATGTTGACCAAATTAAGTGATTTTGCATTAGGAAAGCTGCTGGAGATGTACAATAAGATCTGGGAGAAAGGGAAGCTGCCAATAATATGGAAAGAGTCAGTCATTATTCCTATTAGGAAACCTGGGAAAGATCCAACCAGTCCAGGCAGTTATAGACAGTGGTGTAGTCTACGTGATACGCAGGTATACGCCGTATACCCACTAGAAAATGCCAGTGATTTCCGTATGCCCTCTTAAAAATGAGCGATGATACGTAACAACATCATTTTGTGACTTCGCTTTCACGCTTTCGCCCCCTTCTGTGTTAATACTTTTGGACGTCTGGGGCTTCCGTCGCCTTTGGCCTGTTGCTAAGTAACAGCAACACAATTTGTTCGGCTCTGACAAACCCCACGTTTCTCTAACGTTATCAGAATTTGATCCTTCCATCATTCAAGTTCGCGGAGCGCTAAACAGGAAGCAAACATGAAACGAAAACAGACGAAAATATTTTAATGTTTTCCGAAGTTTTCCCCTATTACCACTACAGAAGAAGAGCCAGGTCAGGCGGCTGTCCTAAAGGTGACAGAGAACGAGCCCGGCGCTACAGCAAATTTACCCGGTAAGTGGAATAGGCATGGTTATCATTAACGTAACAGTAGCTGGAATGTAAGAACAGGCATCCTTGGTTAGAGTGGAGGGACAGAAAGTTAGGTAAATGTCAGCACACATGCAAAGGAAAGCTGATCTAAACAACAGAAATTCATAAAGTCAATGACTATGCAAATGAGAGTTAATTCATGGTCATGTTAAAAGTGCATTTAAAACATTTGCACCATTACATTACTATATGTTAGTTATCAGTAGTTGTCAAATAATTAGCTATTGAAAAAGTGGAAGATTTTTCTCCTTTTATCTGCTTTTCATGCATTTGTTAGCCATGATGTAAATATTGTAAGCAGTTTATTAAATACTTTTGAGTAAATCTTGGCTCTTTTCTGCAGATATTATTGGTAAAAACTTGTATTATTCTAATTAATCATGGTTTTGTTTATTTCCAGGTTGTGCTCTTTGCAGCGCTACAAAATCAACAGGTGTCCTCACAGAACAACGAGTCTATGTCTGAGGATTGGGTGCACTTTAAGATCCAGTCCTCAGATTCAAGCAGATCAACATCTCTGGCCTCTTTGAGAAACAAGATTAGACGACATGAGACGTCCAGAGCACACAAAATAGCCCAGGAGCTCAGGGAGAAGGGTGGACAGGATTTAGTTGGAAATTTGGTGAGAGCTGTGTCAGAGACAGTGTTTGCAGTAGGCCATATTGAGATTTTGATAAAAATGTCGATTAATTGTTCAACCCTAGAAGATAAGTGGGCTTTTCCCATCATTGTTCATTCTTTTATTTTTTTATTGTTAATGTCTCTGGCAGTTAAAAGTCACATAAAAATGCTTATAATACATTGACATGTTGATAACACATAACCAGTCTCAAGACTAGTCTATGCATTACTAAGTGTGATGGTGTTCATGAGGTGTTGCTTCGAGACAGGATGAATACAATTATTACAGTATACCCACTACAAAAAAGTAGACTACACCACTGGTTATAGACCTATAGCTCTGACATCACACTTGTGTAAAGTTATGGAAAGAATGATAACAGAAAGGCTAACATACTACATTGAGAAAAATGAACTAATGACTCCTTATCAGAGTGGGTTTAGAAGAGGGCGGAGTACTTTAGATCCACTGCTGTGCCTGGAGTCTGAAGTCAGGAAAGCCCAAGCGAACAAGGAGTGTGTTGTAGCTGTATTCTTTGATGTGGAAAAAGCTTACGATATGATGTGGAAGGAAGGATTATTAATAAAACTGGACATTATGGGTCTGGGAGGTAATGTATATAATTGGATTAGGGATTTTTTGTTTGGCCGTGCCATCAGAGTCCAAGTTGGCAAGTCATATTCTCGAAGGCATGAAGTTGAAAATGGGACCCCGCAGGGGACTGTCATCAGTCCTCTTTTATTTTCTATCATGATCAATGATATATATACACAAGTAGGATCTGATATTGGTAAGTCACTTTTTGCAGATGATGGAGCTATTTGGAAAAGGGGCAAAAATGTAAAATATATTGTAGCTAAGATTCAGGAAGCCATTAGGGAAATTGAAAGCTGGTCTCTGACATGGGGGTTTAGATTGTCGGTGGAAAAAACTGAAACTTTATTTTTTACGAGGAAAAGGATAGGTGAGGAGATTAGGTTAAAACTTTATGGACAAGATCTAAAGAAAGTGAAGACATTTACATTTCTGGGAATATGGTTGGACGAGAGAGTCACATGGAGTACTCACATTGATAAAGTCGTAGATAAATGTAAAAGGGTTTTAAATGTTATGAGGTGCTTGGCAGGCACTAAGGGGGGAGCTGATAAAGCTGCTTTGAGGAACGTATACACAGCCTTAATTAGATCATCCATAGAATACGGACTAATAGTGTATGGGTCAGCTGCATACTCTTCTCTTCAAAAATTAGATAGAGTCCAGGCACAAGCACTAAGGATATGCTGTTGGGCAGTAAGATCTACACCAGTGTCGGCACTTCAGGTAGAGGTCGGAGAAGTACCTATTTCTTTGAGGAGAAAGCAGTTAATTGTTCATTACTGGGCAAATCTACAGGGTCATAAAGATACTCACCCTACTAAACAAACTGTACAAACAAGTTGGGAAAGTAACAAAATAAAAAAAGAAAGTTTTTGTTTTTGTGTTTCGGAAATATGTAAGGAATTCAAAGTTAAGGAATGGAATATTAGTCCGACGGTGTTGTTATCAGCTGTTCCACCATGGTTGCTACCTCAACCTATAGTAGATTTATCATTATTGAAACAGTTACATTCAATGAAAAACAAAATCAATGTACAGGCTTATGTGAACACTGTTCTACATGAACAATATGGGCACTTTATAAAAATATTTACTGATGGATCCAAAAATCCAGAAAATGGTCTAACGAGTTGTGCATTTTATGTTCCTGAGTTAAAAGTCAAAGTGGGAAAGCGTACAAGTGATCACATTGCAGTATATACAGTAGAGATGATGGCTATCTCTCTAGCACTTCAGTGGGTAGAGGAAATAAAGCCAATGCGAGTGGTCATTTGCTCTGACTCCAGTGCAGCTCTGGAGAGTATAAACAACTTCTCTTCAGAATGTCGTCAGGATATTTTACATGAAATTTTACAAAGCATGTTTAGGTTAGTTCATCTGGGAATTGTTGTTCAATTTGTGTGGGTTCCAGCGCATGTGGGCATTAGAGGGAATGAAGTAGTGGATCAACTGGCAAAATGTGGTTTGAAAGCAAACGAGATTGATATTATGGTACCCATCAGTAGAGCAGAAGTCAAATCTTTTACTAAAGTGGTTATCAAGCAACAATGGCAAAAACTATGGGACAGTAACACCAAAGGAAGACATTTATATCAGATACAAAGGGAAGTAGGAACAGGAAGCACTTGGGGGAGTAGTAGAAGAGAGCAGAGCATCAACAGCAGGATAAAATTGGGACACTCTGGACTAAACTCATCACTGCATCTGATTGGAAAACATCCAAATGGCAATTGTGATGGTTGCCAACAACCAGAGACAATACACCATGTATTTTTTAGCTGCCCGGACTATAACAGACAAAGATTCATTCTGAAAACTGCACTGGAACAACTCAACATCAAGGAAATAGATTTCAAGGCAATATTTGAAAGTAAATCAAGAAATGAAGCAAACAAGCTGATCTTCAAATTCCTCAAAAGCACTGGTCTGAGGACAAGGATTTAGTATGAACATTTAATAACTAAACAGTAGGTGGCGATATATGCTCCAAGTGGAAGCGATTCGCCATTAAATAAAAGAAGAAGAAGAAGAAGAAGAAGAAGAAGAAGAGAGGTGAAGGGCGTTTTCACATGTTTAAAATGTACATATATTTGCTTCATTGCTTGTTACTTTGGATTTTAAATAAAACGTTACTGTTGCAGTTCATGAAAACCATGCAGGAAGCATTTTGACATCCCCCTGGATCCTTAATTTGTACACATCACATTATTATTGTGGTCTATGGTGTCATTTTATTATGTTTTTAAACTATCATTCATGTAATACAAAATGTAAAACTTGTGATTTTGAGCTACATAAATACAATTTGATCTGTGTTTGAAACATAAGACACATATACAAATCAATCCATGCAGTTCAAACAAAGAAAGTATTGAAAATGCCTCCAAATACTTAAAATCAAATGACTTACGAAATATAAAGTTCAAAACTATATTCTTAATGATCCATTTCAGATGTTCACCCTGTACTGTTGCCTAAATATTTTATGTTATTTTAGATTGATCCATTTTGGTTTTTTCTGTTCATACTTTTTCGTTTTTTCCGGTCCAGAGGGCCGTTATTGGAAATGTTCGAGTTGAAAGGGGGAGACAGAGGGGAGGACATGCCATAAAAGTTTGGCTGGTTCAGGATTCAAACTGGTTTACTAGGCAGCGGTGGCTGCATATGGGCTTCCAGCTCTAACCACTGACATATCACGCGAACCATCAATCAATGTTTATTTATATAGCCCAATATCACAAATGTTACATTTGTCTCAGTGGACTTCACAGTTTGTACAGAATATCAGTATGACAATACGACACCCTCTGTCCTTAGACCCTCACATCGTACAAGGAAAAACTTCGAGAGAAAACCTACAGTTTAAAGGGAAAAATGGGAGAAACCTCAGGGAGAGCAACAGAGGAGGGATCCCTCTCCCAGGACGGACAGGCGTGCAATAGATGCCGTGTGTAAATTGAAAAGATAATACATTTGCAACATAGGTAGTCCAAATGTTTGGAAATGCATGTGTGTATAATAGGAAGATGAATCCACGAGTATATCCATCCAGGACTTATGATCCAGGACCACAGCCACGACTCGCAATCCAGGACTCGCAATCCATGACCCAGGACCGCAGGATCATCCATGACTCCGGATCCCGGCGTATATAGACACCAAAAAGAAAGAAATTTGGGGAAGCTGGGTTAATCGGAACATGAGAGTACACAGGTATAGACAGAGAGAAGGAAGAAGTAAGATGTCCCCCGACAAACTAAGCCTATATCAGCAAAACTAGGGGCTGAATCTAATCAGCCCTAACCATAAGCTTTATCAAAAAGGAAGGTCTTAAGCGCACTCTTAAAAACGGATGGGGTGTCTGCCGCCCGAACACAAACTGGAAGCTGATTCCACAAAAGTGGAGCTTGATAAGAAAAGGCTCTGGCTCCCATTGTACTTTTAGAGACTCTAGGGACAACCAACAACCCTGCATTCTTGGAACGCAATGCCCTAGTAGGACAGTAGGGTATAATGAGTTCTTTAAGGTAAGATGGCGCCTGCCCATTAAGGGCTTTGTAGGCGAGAAGAAGAATTTTAAATTCTATCCTTTGTTCTATAGGGAGCCAGTGTAAGGCAGCCAGAACAGGAGTAATGTGGTCCCTTTTCCTAACTCTGGTTAGTAAACGAGCTGCAGCATTTTGAATCAGCTGAAGCGACTTGACTGACTTCTTGGTACACCCTGATAATAAGGAATTACAATAATCCAGCCTTGAAGTAACAAATGCTTGGACTAGTTTCTCTGCATCGTTTTGAGACAAGATATGCCTGATTTTTGCAATGTTACGTAGATGGAAGTAGGCGGTCCTTGAAATTGATTTTATGTGGGTGTTAAAGGATAAATCCTGATCAAATATAACACCAAGATTCCTTACAGTCTCACTGGAGGCCAAATTAATGCCATCCATAGTTAGTATATCTTTAGATAATTTGTTTCGTAGATTCTTCGGGCCAAGTACAATAACTTCAGTTTCGTGTTTAACATAAAAAAATATAAGGTCATCCACGTTTTTAAGTCCTTGAGGCAGTCTTGAATTTTATTTAGATGATTAATTTCATCAGGCTTGATTGATAAATATAGTTGAGTATCATCCGCATAACAATGAAAATTTACAGAATTATTCCTTATAATATTGCCTAACGGAAGCATATATAGTGTGAACAAAATAGGTCCAAGCACTGAGCCCTGTGGCACTCCATGGCTAACTTTGGTTTGCATGGAAGATTCATCGTTGACACGTACAAACTGAGAGCGTTCAGATAGATAGGACCTAAACCAGCCTAAAGCAGTTCCCTGTATGCCAACTAAGTGCTCTAGTCTTTGCAATAGGATATCATGGTCGATAGTATCAAATGCAGCACTAAGATCGAGCAAGACAAGAATAGAGACAAGTCCCTTGTCTGAGGCTATTAGAATGTCATTTGTGACTTTAACCAGAGCTGTCTCTGTGCTATGTTGTGTTCTAAAGCCAGACTGAAAATCTTCAAATAAATCATAGTTTTTTAAGTAATCACGCAGCTGTTTTGCGACTGCTTTCTCAAGAATTTTTGAGAGGAACGGAAGATTAGAAATAGGTCTATAGTTTGATAAAACCTCTGGATCGAGGTTGTGCTTTTTAAGAAGCGGTTTTATCACTGCTACTTTGAATGATTGTGGAACATAGCCTGATAATAAAGACATATTCATAATATTTAATAAAGAAGTGCTAATTAATGGAAAAACTTCTTTTAACAGCTTAGTTGGAATCGGGTCTAAGATACACGTTGATGGTTTAGAAGAGAGAATCATTGAATTGAATTGTTCAAGGTTTATGGCTGAAAAGCATTCTAGTTTACTCTCTAGTGTAATATTAGAACTTACGTTTCCGGGAGCTGTTGATAACACTATACTGGTCAAAGGCAAGAGGTCATTGATTTTGTTTCTAAGAGTAACAATTTTATCGTTAAAAAAGCACATAAAATCATTACTACTGAGTGCTATGGGAATAGAAGGCTCAGTCGAGCTGTGGCTCTCTGTCAGCCTGGCTACAGTGCTGAAAAGAAATCTTGCATTATTCTTATTCTCATCTATTAATGAAGAGTAGTAGGCTGCTCTCGCTTTACGCAGTGCTTTCTTATATTCATTGAGAGTAATATGCCAAATTAAAAGAGATTCTTCAAGTTTAGTGGAACGCCATATCCTTTCAAGTTGTCTCGACTTTTGCTTTATTTTGCGGGTTTCGGCATTATGCCATGGAGCTAATCTATGTTGTGAACCCATTCTTATCAAGGGTTATTGACCTAACCTCTTTCACTCTTTCCTATTATTATCTCCTTTATATTTGGACACATTGTATTTTCTTGTATGTAAATAGCACTTGTTTTGGTGCGCTCAAAACACAACCTAAGCTTTAAAAAAATATATTTATTATTATTTATGAGAGCTTCTGAATCGGACTGTGCCGGCGTACATGTTTACAGGACACTAACTTATAATATATATCCACCCCTTTGATGCTGATGACTCTCCTCCTGACCTGCACTTTCACACTCATCTTGCAGACACCAGACATATCCAGTGATACAACATGAAAGTGATGTTATCATATCTTCTTTTCTCACTTGATAATATCACAACAGGATCGCTATAAGAAGACTTACTATGATTCTATAAAAAAGTGTTATATATAAAGTACTTCGTGGTGAGCAATGTTTATTATTGCTAGCAAATACTGAGCTTTTTTTTTTGAGAAGGGTTTGTTTGAGTAATTGTACACATTAGTGGTGTTAATCCAGTGGATGAGTCTGATTCAGTTCAGAAATTAAGTTAAACATCAGTGTGTGCAAAACCAACTGCAACGTTTCAACGGCAGTTCTTGCTTTGATTTCCCCTTCCTGCTCAGAGGTGAAGAACAATAAATAAAGTGAGGCTTTCCACAAAACCTCACAAAGACTGAAGGAAAGAGGAGGAGTACAATGTGAGTCAGCTTTAGTATTTATTAGTGAGTTCATAATTGAAAAGGCCATGAAGACGAGCTTGGCATGCATTCTTATTTTCATTCAGCTTTTTGAAGGTAAGAGAAATTCACATTTTATTTTCCTCTTTCAAAAACTGATACGTGTCTATCCTGACAGCTGACATGAACATGTAATGTTCATACAGTGTAATCTGTTTTTATTTACGGGGATGTTTCATCAGACCAGTTGTGTGGCTTTGTTTAGAGCCATGTTAGGTATTAACAGTAAAGACTAAACATCCTTGTTTCTTTAATATTTATGTTGTATACACATTCCTTACTAAACAATCATTAAAATAATAGTGTTGCTCGTATTAAGCTATAAGTATTACGCTGAAGTTTGGTCAGGGAGGGTGAGATTGATAGACAAATGTTGAATCCTTTATTGTCTGGATTGTTATGCTTCGCCTACTTGTAGGGCGAAACCATTAAAGGGCCCAGAGTAACAGTTTCACGTGCTGCTAAATCTGAAACATGAATAAAAATGAAAATGAGAGTCAAATAATCTTTAGTTGGGACAGTTTTCACAGACAGATCACAGATTATGAAAGTTATAAAACTGTAGGATTTACAGTTTACCTTCAGGGATCAGACTTCTGAGGTTTGTATGACCGGTGGGAGAGTTGCTGGAGCATGCATCGTCGCAACATCGACACAGATCATCAATGCCATCGACATTTATCGATCTGATGATTAGAATACAGAATTAAATCATTGTTTTCCTTTCGCTTTGAGTTGAGGGCATTTACACCCAAATCCAATGTTGAAATAATCATTTATTTGTATACATATATTCCATGGGCAGCGTCAACATTCTAAAATATTCTTAATGCTTACATTGAGCACATTCCTCTCACATGTGTACGGTTTCAGTCAAAATGCTGAGGTAAGCATCACTGTTACATTGATCTGGCTCTACAGAGACAGCATAGAAAATTCATTTTAGAAAGTATTTATCCTTATATTTACAGTAAACATTAGCCCTCATTAAAAATATGTTTCCTTAATTAAGTAACTTGATTACTTAAGCAGCAAGAAATATTAATAGCAACCATTTGAACCAGTTTTAGCTTATAAATACTTTTTAACATGAGCCTTTGTAAATGATACACTGACAAACCTTTTGCAATATTACAGTAAGGAGCAACAATTAACAAAAGTAATAAAAGCACCTTGAATTTATATAATTGCAGGCCTTGTTGACGGGTCTGCTCTTCTGCATTTCAGAGGTCGCTTTCAGCTGGCAAGTGATACAAATCTAATATAAGAGAGACCAAAGAAATGTCATTATACAACTTTGAAGCATTTCCAAACATGACAGTCATTCAGGTTATAGAAGTAGCTCACTGAGTTCCTTGTGTCCTGGGAAAACAGGAAGGCATCGAGCTGCAGCTGAAGAGTATAAGATCTTGTTCTTGGATTGAAAAGTGCATTTGATCCTTCCTCTTTGGCATCATTGAAGCACCCGACTAAACAAATTACACTTGAATGCATTTGAATCCGTATCCCAAAACAGGAGTGGATAGATTTGCAAGCTAAAGTAACAACTCAGGACTTTTTGAACCATCAAATTGTACCTCTAAAACATATTGACTACCCTAGTAGAGGTCTAGGTACTTTATTAGAATTCAGTCTCCAGTCAGAAAACCCAATGGGCCTGGACACAAAGTTATGAGACCATGTTTATATCTTAATGTTCAGGTCATTATATTGCCAGGACCCCATGGTAACTCCCCTTTTAAAAAAGAGGCTACTCATGTACAAAGGCTTTGTTGCAGTAACTGAAGTTCAAATATAAACTGGCTGACCTCCAATACATCACCTTTATACAGCTGTTACAACTAAAGCAAGTGACACCCCAGAAAATAAATGCCATGGTGTAGAACCGTTTTTAGCAACAGACAAAACTAAGACAAAGACATGGAAGAACAATTGCAATTTTGAGTCCACTCCTAAATGTTTACAGTTAGATGGAACACTTTTGCTCATTAGAAAACAATTGTGTGCATTTCATTGTTTTTAGCTGTGAGCAGCTCATCAGTTTTCTTTGTGTATTGCAACATTAAAATGCAAACAAACTAAAGTTTGAATCATTTATTATCTCTTGGGTCCATTGTTTCAGAAAGGTCAGATTCTGTTGGACAGCGGGGGCACAGCCACAGTAACCGCAGCAGTTGGGAGGACTTCATCGAGTGCCGCTGTGTGGGTACTGTTCAGCACCGCTGCCTTCGACTGCAGGTGGGCCTCAGGAGAGGTTTTTTCTAGAAGTTCAGGAACTTCCTCAGCATCTTCATCTGTAGTCACAGAATAAATGTGTTACTGTAAAAGGTGCATTCCAGAGTGCCATTTAAAAAAGGGTTAAGACTTTTCACATTTAACCTTTGTCTGTTCCATTTTTGTCTTCTTCATCTTTATTCTGCTCAGAAGCTAAAGTCAGAACGTCCACCTGGTTTTGGGTCGATGATGAATCAGGAAGCAGTCCTTTCCTCTGATCTTTGACAGAAAAACAATTCAACATTAAGATTTCATCATGGGCAATTTTAATTTAGAGATTGTTAAAGGCTTCAAATGAACAAAGAATAATTCAATACCGGTATTGACCTACCAACTCTGTTTATTCCACCCCTCCACTGGCTGCCATACATTGTAGGTCTGCTGATTTGATCAAGAATGGAAGAACGCTCCTCTGCAGGTATGGGCCGGCTCTTCTGCTTGGCTGGCAAGACCATCATCGGACCCACTCTGGCCTGATGTTCCCACACTAACACAAACCAGCATAATGCATGTTAATTCAGTTACCCAGCCATCATCATGTCTAAAACCTATGCCAAAACATGTCACAATTGATCATTATGACAACATCTGCAGCCAATATTCATCATACAAGTTTCTAAAAGCTCCCCACCTGTACTGGTCTTCTGTCCGCTCCTCCAGAGGGGTTCACGCTCTTCTGGCTTCACAAACCCTCGAGGCCTAAACTTGCTCGGGCTGCTGGGCTTACCGAGAGTTTGCTCAACTCCAACTGGTCTTTTGCATTGCCCACATAAGTAGTCATTACCATCAGCGGACCGCCATCTGATAAATTAAAAAACATTCAGCACCAATACTTTGTTTTTTGTGTGTAATTTGACATATTTTAGACTGGATCTCACTTACCTTCCATTCACAAAAGTGCACGCCTTGTTTGTTGCATCTGCATTATTTATTGGCACAGCATACAGGTGACATGTGATGTAGAGCTATGAGAAAAGCAGGTGTAGGGAAACATAATACATTTGATTTGAACGGCACACTTTAAAGACAAACGTCATCTCAAGATGCTTCACAAAGCTATAAGGAAAAAATAAATAAAAAGATATCTAAAAAGGAGCATATGATAAAAAAAAGGCAATATAAAAAATGAAAGGTTAAGAGCATAAAAAGGATTAAAAATAAATAAATAAAGTAAAGGACAGTCTGTAAAATGCGGTGTGGAACAGGTGGGTCTTGAGGCATATCCTAATAACTGTGAGTGATGCTAAGGTCCGTATGTCCTCTGGAAGCTGATTCCACAGTCGTGGACCCAGGGAGGAGAAAGCACGCTTTCCCATGGTGACCAGTGACCAACATGCACAGCACAAAATCATGTTTAAGGCAATTTAATAGAGCCTCACCTCCCCTCTGTCCTCATTATAAAATCTGAAGGCATCAATGGACATGTGGAGCTTGTCATCCTGTGTCCTGGCTGAGAATTGAGACCTTGAGCCTGGAAGCTGAGAGTCAACAAAGCACCTATGATGAGGCAAAACAAAAAGAGCAACACTAAATTAGCACTCATTGACTACTATAACCAGAGTCTACATTACCCACAATGCAACTCCACCACTAACATTTCTAGTCATATAGAGAGGCGAAGTCCCTCCCTTTCCAGGGGACCTTATTTCGAAAAAAGTTATGCATTGAAGTCAATGGGGAGAGAAAGATTACTTTTCGATCCCGTTTGAATTGTGCCACGAATTACACATATGATGTTTCTCAGTTTAAAAAGATAATTTTGCAAGTCAAAAAAATAAAAGTATGTCGTAAAATGACTAAAAACCGCATGTGTAAAACCGCTCAATGAACTACATCTCCCGTCCCGCACCAACACCAAAACGGCCGTCACGTTGGCACATTTCACTTCTTTCTTTCAGAATGAGGCGAAAAGTATTAAAAGAGGTGAAAATCACTACAAGTCTGGGCATGTTGAGAGCTGTACATACACACAAGGGGAGTTACTCGGTTCCGTAAGAGCCAGCATGCGGGACCGGGATTCGTAGTCTTTCTAGTTGCGTAGTTTTCATAGTGTTATATTGCAACAGTGTTACGACAAACTGACTTTTTACATGGAAATTATTTTTTAAGATTGATAATCACCACATGTGTAATTCGTTGCACAATTGAAACGGGGTCGAAAGATAATCTTTTTCTCTCCAATACATAACTTTTCAGAAATAAGGTCCCATCGGTCGGAAGTAGATGGGCGGGACTTCGCCTCTCTATAGGAAAGTTCTGGAAGTAGTTCTTTAGAGTCAGAACTGCACAAATCTGACCTGTGCATTTGCCAATAGTGGCACAGAAATGAAGAACTAGAATACCAAAGATTAAAAGCAAACTGCTGCAAGCCTTAGCTAACGGCTAACTTGAAGACGACACTAAAGGACTGATCTTTTATTAACCTGTCACTCGAGTCAGCATTGCTTGTGTCTGAATTAAACCACTTGAAGAGCCTTAGACATTAAAACAGCTCCCTCTAGGGTCAGAAAAAGACTTTACTTTTTGCCATTTAGCAATTTGCAGCCTTACCCATTTTCAATGAAGGCATGCCTGGGGCTGGAGTGCATGTCAGGGCTCAGTGTAGCCACGCAGCTGCTCACAAACACTCGGAGCCCAATGTGATGCCCAATTCTGACCGAGGCCTCGATGCTGATGGGCTCACCGAGATGAAACACATTAGAGCCTCTTTTGTACTGCCAGTCACCTGCACGCGGACAGAAAAAAGTACTAAGTGCAAATAGAGACATGACAACTCGTAACATGAGATTATCAAAACCCACTTGTCATGATTCTCAAGTTAAACTGCAACATTTCCACTGCAGCCTGGGTCGACATGAAGGGGATCCAGGTAGGCATGAGTGAAGAACTGGACAAACTGTAATTCCTAAGAAACAGAAACATGCATTTAAAAAAAAAAAGACAGACATCATTCAAAGATGTTTACAATGTGAGCTTTAAAAACAAAAAGAGAAAAAGACCTTTCGTAATGACATTCAATTGGAATTACAGCCTCCTCCATTCGAACAACACCATATGGAGAGGCCTCAGGAGAGTATATGAGGAGGTTTGTGTAGATCAGAGAGTCCTCAGTTACCTGTGGAGAGTAGACGTGTTTAAAACTAGAAGCTATAATGAATTATATTTGAAATGAAATATATTTGAAAGTTACCCAGTGTCTGGTGCCGCACTCCACAAGTCCAACACTGATACTGTAGGCTACTCATCTGCTGAAGACGCTGTAGCTCTGCAGTACTGGTTGTTGGTCTCTACTCCAAGGCGTATCTCGTCACCATCAACAGGAGCTCCAACCGCAAACATGTCGGCTTTGATAACAATCTCCAAAGAGTCTGGATGACAGGTCACTCTGATGGTATTCACCTGCTGCGGTTCCTCAGCCGGAGACTTCTGCTGAACGAGTTCAGACCTGCCTGTGTTCGCAAGGCTCTGAAACGAAGCATCTTGTGTCGGCGGGAAAGCAAAAGAGGTGCTAACACAGAGTCCTAGGATAACCTGAAATTGAAAGGCCTTCATAACTGAAACTGGTCGGCTGCTCTCTGTCTTCCTGACTGACTCACAGTAGGCCTATGGTTCAGGGTGAGCGGTGGAGCTTTTTAAACTAGCCAATCATTATCCTCATCAGAACAGCACACCTGCGTCCAATCAGACACTCATCAGGTTAATTGGCTGCACACTCTGAACTCAAAACATGAGGCTGATTGAGAGAGAGGTGAAGGGCGTTTTCACATGTTTAAAATGTGCATATATATTTGCTTCATTGCTTGTTACTTTGGATTTTAAATAAACTGTTAGTGTTGCAGTTCATGAAAACCATGCAGGAAGCATTTTGACCTCCCCCCTGGATCCTTAATTTGTACACTATCACATTATTATTGTGGTCTATGGTGTCATTTTATTATGTTTTTAAATTATCATTCATGTTTTGTTGATCTCTACAGACTAAATAAAATAAAATAAAATACAAAAGTAAAACTTGTGATTTTGAGCTACATAAATACAATTCGATCTGTGTTTGAAACATAAGACACATATACAAATCAATCCATGCAGTTCAAACAAAGAAAGTATTGAAAATGCCTCCAAATACTTAAAATCAAATGACTTACGAAATATAAAGTTCAAAACTATATTCTTAATTTTCCATTTCAGATGTTCACCATAGGCGGAGTTTGACATTTGCGCTTGGGGGGGCAAACTTTTTTACTGACGTCAGTACACAGTCCCAACTATTGCGTGGGGTGCTACGGATACAGTAGCAATGAAGCCAGCGTTCACCGCACTGAGTATGACTTTTCCACATACGAACACAACTCGTCCCGTCATGCACGCCTCATGCCGGCCGTACACACACACTCATATGGAAGGGTCGGTCTCTCCCCCCAACAACAGTGCATTACATAACTGTAAAACGTATCATAACTGTGCACATCTTATGCTCATTTGATAACTACTATATCCCTTGGTTACTTGAACACGCTACAATATTATTAACCAGTGTCCTACTTAGTGCAGAAGCAGATGCCTGAAAGGTCACAGAAATTGGACATTTTAAAAATCGCTGCATACTCAAGGGAACTTGCCCTTGACCTCATACTTCACAAACACACGTCACAACATTCGACTGCTCAAAAATGAAATTATTTCAAACAAAAGATGATATTATTCAGATTTGTATTGTAACAATCATTATATCACATCTATTAAAATATTGATATAAAGAAATATTTGTATTGGAAAAGTTTTAGACGTAGTAATGCTGTAACATATTTCAGCCACTAGGGGGGGCAATGCCCCCCCTGCCCCCCCGCAAAATCCGCCTATGATGTTCACCCTGTATTGTTGCCTAAATATTTTATGTTATTTTAGATTGATCCATTTTGGGTTTTTCTGTTCATACTTTTTAGTTTCTTTCGGTCCAGAGGGCCGTTATTGGAGGTGTTAGAGTTGAAAGGGGGAGACAGAGGGGATAACATGCCAGAAATGTTCGGCTGGTTCAGGATTCAAACTGGTTTACTAGGCAGCGGTGGCTGCATATGGGCTTCCAGCTCTAACCACTGACATATCAGGCGAACCCATTCTTATCAAGGGTTATTGACCTAACCTCTTTCACTCTTTCCTATTATTATCTACCTATTATTTATATTTGGACACATTGTATTGTCTTGTATGTGAATAGCACTTTTTTTGGTGCGCTCAAAACACAACCCAAGCTTTAAAAATATATATTTATTATATTTATGAGAGCTTCTGAATCGAACTGTGCCGGCGTACATGTTTACAGGACCCTAACTTATAATATATATCCACCCTGACTGTGAGAACGCTGGCTTCTAAGCACCACAGACCAGAGTCCTGCACGGGTCTGATTTTCAAGACCCGCTCCCGCCCCGCACCCGCAACGTGCAATACCGAACCCGCCCCGCTACCCGCACATATTGCCAATTAGTTCCGCAACCCGACTCGACCAGCCGGCACAAGATCCGCAACCCGACCCGAACCCGCATATATATGAGCAGTGAAAACGTGTAATTATTAACACACGCAGTTGCATATTTGGCTCAAAAAGCGTGGGATGTTGGTTATATTCTCCATCTAGAATGACACCAAAAGCCTCCCAGACGTTGGATTTCGCTCTTGAGGAAGAGTTATTGAAAATGCTGTATTCTCCGCTAGAGAGCGTCACCTCAGCCATTCAGAATGTGGCGTGCTCAGCAGCAGATAGATGCGCTTCAGAGGTTATGATTATGCTTGTTCCCGTGGGGGGGAGAGGTCTGAGGATTTAAACATTAAACTAAATTATTATTATTTAAATATATTTATTATGCGACACCCGCAACCCGACCCGCATCATCTTTGTTTTACCCAGAAAAAAGCGTTTGAAAAAATACCACCCGCAAATCACATTTTTTGCGGGTCACCCGTCGGGTACCCGTGGATACCCGACCCGATGCAGGACTCTGCCACAGACAGGTGATTCAGTGTCTCCAGATGTTGGGGCTATCTCCAGTGTTCCCAGAATGTTTACGTCAGCCCCCCTGTTAAGTATTATTATTTGATGACGCCCTTAGTCTGTGTACTACGGTAGCAGTCGCACTGTTATTCTGTTCTTGTATGAAGGTACGTCCTAATGTGACGTCACTACGTTGACTGTTGTCAGTCTGTGAATAAACTTACCGGAGACATGCTGAAGAAAATACCGAGTCTGATTTACTTATTGTTCATACGCGATTCATGTGCACCCAAGCTTAACAGGTTATGGGCCCAGGCAGAGTTGGACACAAACCGACTTGGAGATAAGTGAGTTAGATTATCGGAAGAAGTGTTACGCGACGTATTACGCGTTAGCCAATTAAGCTAACAAGCTAGCTTAGCAAGTGAAGTATATTAGCAAGCTAGTAGCCCTCGCGGTAAAGTTGGCGCGCAAAAATGGCAAGCAGAGCAACAGGTCTCCTGGCACCGCAGCTCTTATTCAAAGGATGTGAAGATAAGTATGACCTTTGGGAAACAAGATTCCTAGGCTGCTTACATACTCTGAGGCTAAAAGAGACTATCTTACATGAGCCCACCGGTGCTGATCAAGAACAGCTAGATGCAGATAGAAGGAAGAATGCTGATTGCTATGCTGAGCTAATAAGGCTGATAGATGATAAGAGCCTGTCGCTAATAAGACATGAGGCCGCAGATGACGGCAGGAAGGCTCTGAAAATACTGAAAGAACATTATTCAGGGAAAAGCAAGCCGAGGATAATAAACTTATACACGTCGTTAACGAGGCTGCACATGGCAGACAACGAGAGTGTTACCGACTACATGATAAGGGCAGAGAACGTGATTACAGCCCTGAGAGATGCAGGCGAGACCATGAGTGATGGACTGACCATAGCCATGATACTAAATGGGTTACCAGACTCCTTCAAGCCATTCGCCGTCCATGTAACACAGAACGAAGATAACGTTACGTTCACAGACTTTAGAAGAAGATTAAGGGTCTATGAAGAGTCGGAGAAAATGAACACAGCAGAATCCACAGATAATGTGATGAAAACATGTGCAAGGCAAGGCCGAGGCACCAAGACGCACGCTAGCAACAGAAGAGATGAAGATGCCAATGTGACGTGCTACAAGTGTGGAATAAAAGGACACATATCAAGAAAATGTTTTCGAAAAGTGTGGTGCGGTTACTGCAAAAGGAATACACACGATGAATCACTCTGTAAGAAAAAGGGGGGAGAAGATGGTGCCAGAAAAGTCGCAAAGGAACAGAATGGCGACCAAGACCATCTCTTCAAGGCCAAGCACACAAAGAGCGGGAAACCACCAGACAACGTGAAGATGAAAGGCATCATGGTGGACGCAGGAGCGACATCCCACATCGTGAACGACATCGGAAAGTTTAAAAGCTTCGACGATTCATTCCAGCCCGAGTCTCATTCAGTGGAGTTAGCTGACGGGACCAAGTGCAATGGAACAGCACAGAGAAGAGGAACGGCGGTGATATGTCTATTAGACGACGCCGGACGACAACACAGAGCACAGCTACGGGATGCACTGTACATGCCCTCATACCCACATGACATCTTTTCGGTGGCAAGAGCAACAAACGGAGGGGCGACAATCACCTTCAAGAAAGGGGACAGTCACATGGTTACCAAAGACGGCAGCAGGTTTGACATCCATGAAAGTGTAAATTTGTATTACTTACCAACTGTTGAGGGGAATGTTGACCAATGTAAAGGGTGTCACGACATGCAAACTTGGCATGAAATTTTGGGTCATTGCAATTACGAAGATGTACAAAATCTACAAGGTGTAGTGAAAGGCATGGAGATAAGAGGAAGTGCAGTCAAACCAGCTCAGTTGTGTGAAGTGTGTACACAGGGCAAGTTCACCCAAACGAGAAATAGGGAGCCAGACAAAAAGGCTAAGATGCCCTTAGAACTAGTCCACACAGACTTAGCCGGTCCCATGTCAACACCAAGCATAGAAGGGCACAGATATATACAGTCTTTTACAGACGACTACTCTGGTACTATTTTTGTGTATTTTCTAAGGTCCAAGAGTGATACAGTGCAGGCCACAGAAAGGTTCTTAGCAGACATAGCACCTTACGGAGAAGTTAAGTGTATCCGTTCAGATAACGGCACTGAGTTTACAAGCCGAGACTTCCAGGCACTGTTAACCAAAAATAGGATTAGACACGAGACGTCTGCACCCTATTCACCCCACCAAAATGGTACAGCAGAGAGAGGTTGGCGAACTCTCTATGATATGGGCAGATGCTTACTGATAGAAAGCAAGTTACCAAATAAACTATGGAACTACGCCATACAGACAGCAGCTTATGTAAGGAACAGGTGTTACAGTAGGCGCACAAAGAAAACGCCATACGAGCTGTTCACAGGCAAAGAACCAAATATATCCAAACTTCAGAAATTTGGGTCAGTGTGTTTTGCTTACAAACAAGAGAAGGGAAAGCTCGACCCTAGGTGTGAGCAAGGTGTTTTCATAGGCTATGATAAAAATAGCCCAGCTTACCTGGTGTATTATCCAGACACAGAGAGGGTCCAAAAGCACAGATTGGTAAAATTCACAACAAAGGGGGATAAAGAAAAGGAAACACAAACACCAGAGTCATACAATGAATATGGTGATAGTGATGTACATCCCAGGGTCAAGGACAGCGATGAAAATGTTGTTGATGAATGTGATGTGGGAAATGTGCCAGGTCAAGATACTCAAAGTGGTGCTTCTGGGACTTTACCTGAACAGACTGAACGTACACAGCCGGGTAAAGTCACCGAGACTCCAAACAGAAAAAACCCACCCAGAACCAGGAGGAGACCAGCTCACCTACAGGAGTTTGAGACTGACGATACGGAGGACAAACTGCAAACATGCATGGATTTTTGTTACAGAGCAGTATGCGACATTCCTCAAACCTTCCAGGACGCCATAGCGTCACCCAAATCAAGGCAGTGGAAAAATGCCATGAACGAGGAGATGAGATCACTGGAGGAGAACGAGACCTTCAACCTCACCCAATTGCCACCAGGCAAACGGGCAGTGGGGGGTAGATGGGTCTACGCACTCAAGAGTGACATTGATGGGTCAGACAAGTACAAGGCGCGATTTGTAGCTAAAGGCTACAGTCAGAAACCAGGAATCGACTATGATGAGACATTCTCACCCACAGCTGATATGACAAGTGTAAGAGTACTCATGCAAAAGGCAGCACAGGAGAACTTAATCTTACACCAAATGGATGTTAAAACAGCCTATTTACATGCACCCATTGATTGTGAAATATATATGACACAACCAGAAGGTTATGAGAAACAGTCAAAAACAGGTGAAGAGTTAGTATGCAAGTTGCACAAATCTCTCTATGGTTTAAAGCAGTCAGGCAGAAACTGGAATGCTATGTTACATACATGTTTGACTGAAAATGGTTTTGTACAAAACCCCGCTGATCACTGTGTGTATACAAGAGAAAAGCACAGCGAAAAGGTAATCCTAATAATATGGGTTGACGATCTCATTATAGCAGCCAGCAACGAGGGTGTATTGGAAAGTGTAAAGGGGATGCTCACTGAAAGGTTCAAAATGAAAAACCTGGGAAAGTTGAAATATTTCTTAGGTATAGATTTTGAGCAAACAGAAGGTCAAGTCAAAATGTCTCAAAAGAGATATGTGAGCAAAATACTGGAGAGATTTGAAATGCAGGATTGCAAGTCCAGAGACACACCATGTGAGCCAAAACTAGAATACACAGCAGACGCTGAAAACATTAAAGAGCCAAGAAAGTACAGGGAGGCAGTAGGAAGTTTAATCTACTTGTCCACATGCACTCGACCAGATATATGTTTTGTGGTCAGTAAACTATCTCAGCACTTTGCTGAACCAACTGAAGAGCACTGGAACACAGTAAAACATGTGTTCAGATACCTTAAAGGTACAGCAGAACAGGGGTTATGCTTTAAGAGAAATGACACAGATAGACTAGGTCTGAGAGTGTACAGTGATGCTGACTGGGCATCAGACGTAACAGACAGACGTAGTACATCAGGATATTGTGCCAGTCTCAGTGAAGGAAGCTCCTTGATCTCATGGAAGGCAAGGAAACAACCTACGGTTGCACTATCTACCTGCGAGGCAGAGTACATGGCCTTAGCATCAGCCATACAGGAATACATCTACTTAGAACAATTACTCAGAGGTATAGACAAATACAAATATGCACAAACAAAGGTGTACGAAGACAACCAAGGTACTATAGCACTAGCCAGAAACCCAGTAAACAGGCAAAGGTGCAAGCACATTGATATTAAGTACCATTTCATAAGGGAGACTGTAAATAGTGGAAAGGTAATTTTGGAATACTGTCCTACTGAGCAAATGATCGCTGATGTGATGACAAAACCAGCCACCAAAATAAAGCTAAAGAGGTTTGCTCAGGATATGTTTGGCACCTAGAAGGGCAAAGAGTTAACATAGTTAAGGTAAAAGAAAAAGAAGCCTTATTTTGTTTTGTTCTCAGGTAACCCAGTAAGCTAAGAGCGAGTGGGGGTGTTAAGTATTATTATTTGATGACGCCCTTAGTCTGTGTACTACGGTAGCAGTCGCACTGTTATTCTGTTCTTGTATGAAGGTACGTCCTAATGTGACGTCACTACGTTGACTGTTGTCAGTCTGTGAATAAACTTACCGGAGACATGCTGAAGAGAATACCGAGTCTGATTTACTTATTGTTCATACGCGATTCATGTGCACCCAAGCTTAACACCCCCAATATGTCGATTAACACTGTAAGCTATTAAAAGGTCTATCGAGAGAGAGAGGCTGGTCAGAATTGATGTGGCAACCCACCGTGCAGTCCGAACCTCTGGCTGTTGTGACTTAATGTGAAATTCTCCGGCCGATACTTGTAATAAACTACCAGTGTTTGACATCAAAGCTCTAACTCTCATCGTGTCTCTCTGAGTCCTGACTCTCCATTGCTGCAGAAGTTTCCCTTACAAGTACAATGTGAGAGTCAGCTTTAGTATTTATTAGTGAGTTCATGACTGAAAAGGCCATGAAGACAAGCTTGGCATGCATTCTTATTTTCATTCAGCTTTTTGAAGGTAAGAGAAATTCACATTTTATATTCCTCTTTCAGAACAATGCGGATTCCGTCCTGGTCGTGGAACGACGGATCAGCTTTTTACTCTCGCAAGGATCCTGGAGGGTGCCTGGGAGTATGCTTATCCAGTCTACATGTGTTTTGTAGACTTGGAGAAGGCATATGACCGGGTTCCAAGGGAGTCACTGTGGGAGGTGCTGCGGGAGTATGGGGTGAGGGGGTCTCTACTCAGGGCCATCCAATCTCTGTACTCCCAAAGCGAGAGCTGTGTCCGGGTCCTCGGCAGTAAGTCGGACCCATTTCAGGTGAGGGTTGGCCTCCGCCAGGGCTGCGCTTTGTCACCAATCCTGTTTGTAATATACATGGATCGGATTTCGAGGCGTAGTCGTGGGGGAGGGGGTCTGCAGTTCGGTGGACTAAGGATTGCACCACTGCTTTTTGCAGATGATGTGGTTCTGATGGCTTCATCGGTCTGCGACCTTCAGCACTCACTGGATCGGTTCGCAACCGAGTGTGAAGCGGCTGGGATGAGGATCAGCACCTCCAAATCTGAGGCCATGGTTCTCAGCAGGAAACCGATGGACTGTCCACTCCAAGTAGGGAATGAGTCCTTACCCCAAGTGAAGGAGTTCAAGTATCTCGGGGTCTTGTTCTCGAGTGAGGGAACAATGGAGCGTGAGATGGGTCGGAGAATCGGAGCAGCGGGAGCGGTACTGCAGTCTCTTTACCGCACCGTTGTGACGAAAAGGGAGCTGAGCCAAAAGGCAAAGCTCTCTGTCTACCGGGCCATTTTCGTTCCTACCCTCACCTATGGTCATGAAGGATGGGTCATGACCGAAAGAACGAGATCGCGGGTACAAGCGGCCGAGATGGGTTTTCTCCGCAGGGTGGCTGGTGTCTCCCTTAGGGATAAGGTGAGAAGTTCGGTCATCCGGGAGGGACTCGGAGTTGAACCGCTCCTCCTTCGCGTCGAAAGGAGCCAGTTGAGGTGGTTCGGGCACCTAGTTAGGATGCCACCTGGGCGCCTCCCTAGGGAGGTGTTCCAGGCACGTCCAGCTGGGAAGAGACCAAGGGGTAGACCTAGAACCAGATGGAGGGATTATATCTCTTTTCTGGCCTGGGAGCGCCTTGGGATCCCCCAGTCAGAGCTGGTTGATGTGGCCAGGGAAAAGAAAGTTTGGGGCTCTCTGCTGGAACTGCTACCTCCGCGACCCGACCACGGATAAGCGGGAGAAGATGGATGGATGGATATTCCTCTTTCAAAAACTGATATGTGTATCCTGACAGCTGACATCAACATGTAATGTTCATACAGTGTAATCTGTTTTTATTTACGGGGATGTTTCATCAGGCCAGTTGTGTGGCTTTGTTTAGAGCCATGTTAGGTATTAAAAGTAAAGACTAAACATCCTTGTTTCTTTAATGTTTAATACACATTCCTTACTAAACAATCATTAAAATAATCGTGTTGCTAGTATTAAGCTATAAGTATTACGCTGAAGTTTGGTCAGGGAGAGTGAGAGATTGATAGACAAATGTTGAATCCTTTATTGTCTGGATTGTTATGCTTCGCCTACTTATAGGGCAAAACCATCAAAGGGCCCAGAGTTACAGTTTCATGTGCCGCTAAATCTGAAACATGAATAAAAAGGAAAGTGAGAGTCAAATAATATTTAGTTGGGACAGTTTTCACAGACAGATCACAGATTATGAAAGTTATAAAACTGTAGGATTTACAGTTTACCTTCAGGGATCAGACTTCCGAGGTTTGTATGACCGGTGGGAGAGTTGCTGGAGCATGTATCGTCGCAACATCAACACACATCATCAATGTCATCGACATTTATCCATCTGATGATTAGAATACAGAATTAAATCATTGTTTTCCTTTCGCTTTGAGTTGAGGGCATCTACACCCAAATCCAATGTTGAAATAACCATTTATTTGTATACATATACTCCATGGGCAGCGTCAACATTCTAAAATATTCTTAAAGCTTACATTTAGCACATTCCTCTCACATGTGTACGGTTTCAGTCAAAATGCTGAGGTAAGCATCACTGTTACATTGATCTGGCTGTACAGAGACAGCATGGAAAATTCATTTTAGAAAGTATTTATCCTTATATTTACAGTAAACGTTAGACCTCGTTAAAAATATGTTTCCTTAATTAAGTAACTTGATTACTTAAGCAGCAAGAAATATTAGCAACAATTTGAACCAGTTTTAGCTTATACATACTTTTTAACATGAGCCTTTGTAAATGATACACTGACAAACCTTTTGCAATATTACAGTAAGGAGCAACAATTCACAAAATAAGTAATAAAAACACCTTGAATTTATATAATTGCAGGCCTTGTTGACGGGGCTGCTCTTCTGCATTTCAGAGGTCGCTTTCAGCTGGCAAGTGATACAAATCTAATATAAGAGAGACCAAAGAAATGTCATTATACAACTTTGAAGCATTTCCAAACATGACAGCCATTCAGGTTATAGAAGTGGCTCACTGAGTTCCTTGTGTCCTGGGGAAACAGGAAGGCATCGAGCTGCAGCTGAGTATAAGATCTTGTTCTGGGATTGAAAAGTGCATTTGATCCTTCCTCTTTTGCGACATTGAAGCACCTGACGAAACAAATTACATTTGAACGCATTTTAATCCGTCCCCCAAAACAGGAGTGAATAGATTTGCTAAACTAAAGTAACAACTCAGGACTTTGTAAATCAAATTTTACCTCTAAAACATATTGACTACCCTAGTAGAGGTCTAGGTACTTTATTAGAATTCAGTCTCCAGTCAGAAAACGCAATGGGCCTGGACACAAAGTTAGACCATGTTTATATCTTAATGTTCAGGTCATTATATTGCCAGGACCCCATGGTAACTCCCCTTTTAAAAAAGAGGCTACTCATGTACAAAGGCTTTGTTGCAGTAATTGAAGTTCAAATATAAACTGGCTGACCTCCAATACATCACCTTTATACAGCTGTTACAACTAAAGCAAATGACACCACAGAAAATAAATGCCATGGTGTAGAACCGTTTTTAGCAGCAGACAAGCCCAAGAAAAGACATGGAAGACCAATTGCAATTTTGAGTCCACTCCTAAATGTTTACAGTTATATGGAACACTTTTGCTCATTAGGAAACAATTGTTTGCATTTCATTGTTTTTAGCTGTGAGCAGGTCATCAGTTTTCTTTGTGTATTGCAACATTAAAAAGAAAACAAATTAAAGTTTGAATCATTTATTCTTTGGGTCCATTGTTTCAGAAAGGTCAGATTCTGTTGCAGTGGTGTTGGACAGCGGGGGCACAGCCACAGTAACCGCAGCAGTTGGGAGGACTTCATCGAGTGCCGCTGTGTGGGTACTGTTCAGCACCGCTGCCTTCGACTGCAGGTGGGCCTCAGGAGAGGTTTTTTCTTGAAGTTCAGGAACTTCCTCAGCATCTTCATCTGTAGTCGCAGAATAAATGTGTTACTGTAAAAGGTGCATTCCAGAGTGCCATTTAAAAAAGGGTTAAGACTTTTCACATTTAACCTTTGTCTGTTCCACTTTTGTCTTCATCTTTATTCTGCTCAGAAGCTAAAGTCAGAACGTCCACCTGGTTTTGGGTCGATGATGAATCAGGAAGCAGTCCTTTTCTTTGATCTTTGACAGAAAAACAATTCAACATTAAGATTTCATCATGGGCAATTTTAATTTAGAGATTGTTAAAGGCTTCAAATGAACAAAGAATAATTCAATACCGGTATTGACCTACCAACTCTGTTTATTCCACCCCTCCACTGGCTGCCATACATTGTAGGTCTGCTGATTTTATCAAGAATGGAAGAAGACTCCTCTGCAGGTATGGGCTGGCTCTTCTGCTTGGCTGGCAAGACCATCATCGGACCCACTCTGGCCTGATGTTCCCACACTAACACAAACCGGCATTATGCATGTTAATTCAGTTACCCAGCCATCATCATGTCTAGAACCTATGCCAAAACATGTCACAATTGATCATTATGACAACATCTGCAGCCAATATTCATCATACAAGTTTCTACAAGCTCCCCACCTGTACTGGTCTTCTGTCCGCTCCTCCAGAGGGGTTCACGCTCTTCTGGCTTCACAAACCCTCGAGGCCTAAACTTGCTCGGGCTGCTGGGCTTACTGGGAGTTTGCTCAACTCCAACTGGTCTTTTGCATTGCCCACATAAGTAGTCATTACCATCAGCGGACCGCCATCTGATAAATAAAAAAAACATTCAGCACCAATACTTGTGTAATTTGACATATTTTAGACTGGATCTCACTTACCTTCCATTCACAAAAGTGCACGCCTTGTTTGGTGCATCTGCGTTATTTATTGGCACAGCATACAGGTGACATGTGATGTAGAGCTATGAGAAAAGCAGGTGTAGGGAAACATAATACATTTGATTTATACAGCACACTTTAAAGACAAACCTCATCTCAAGATGCTTCACAAAGGGAAAAATAAGTAAAAAGATATCTAAAGGAGCATATTGGATAAAAAAAAAAAGCAATATAAAAAATAAAAGGTTAAGAGCATAAAAAGTTTTAAAAATAAATAAATAAAGTAAAGGACAGTCTGTAAAATGCGGTGTGGAACAGGTGGGTTTTGAGGCATATCCTAATAACTGTGAGTGATGCCGAGGTCCGTATGTTCTCTGGAAGCTGATTCCACAGACGTGGACCCAGGGAGGCGAATGCACGCTTTCCCATGGTGACCAGTGACCAACATGCACACACACAATCATGTTTAAGGCAATTTAATAGAGCCTCACCTCCCCTCTGTCCTCATTATAAAATCTGAAGGCATCAATGGACATGTGGAGCTTGTCATCCTGTGTCCTGGCTAAGAATTGAGACCTTGAGCCTGGAAGCTGAGAGTCAACAAAGCACCTATGATGAGGAAAAACAAAAAGAGCAACACTAAATTAGCACTCATTGACTACTATAACCAGAGTCCACATTACCCACAATGCAACTCCACCGCTAACATTTCTAGTCATATAGAGAGGCGAAGTCCCTCCCTTTCCGGGAGGACCTCCATGGGACCTTATTTCGAAAAAAGTTATGCATTGGAGTCAATGGGGAGAGAAAGATTACCTTCCGATTCCGTTTGAATTGTGCCACGAATTACACATATGATGTTTGTCATTTTAAAAGATAATTTTGCAAGTAAAAAAAATAAAAGTGTGTCATAAAATGAGTAAAAAAAAAAAAACACTTTGTGTAAAACCGCTCAATGAACTACCTCTCCCGTCCCGCACCAACACGGCCTTCACGTTGACTCATTTCACTTCTTCCAGAAAGAGGCGAAAAATATTAAAAGAGGTGAAAATCAGTCCAAGTCTGGGCATTGAAGTATTATTTGAGTTATTTGAAGTATTAAAGTAACGTGTTAGGGCAGGAAAGTTCAATCTGGTATATTCATTTTAATGTCACCTTATATAGAATATGTGTTAAACTTGTGATTTCTGCATTGAGTGACTTCTGCCTAGCAGATACCAAGAAGAGGCCCCTAGGGTCTCTCTGTTAATTATCAATAGTGCTTGCAATTAACAGGGGAAGTCCCAGATACATTTTCAGATAATGTAGTTAAAGTCTTGTAGAATTAATGTTTATCTCCTACACATCCTGCAGGCCTGGAGACTTGGGTCACCCAGCAGTAACCAAGATAAACGTCCTTTTGAGCTTATCAATAAAATGTATTCATTCCTAGTAAGCTGACTTTGGGGTGAAGGGAAGTTCAGGGAAGCCATTAAGCCACAAGAACAATTAAACTTCTGTTAATCAACCAAAACTCATGACTTTCAGGGGACAGGACATTCGGACCTATAACAAGGGTCACTTCATAGAGAATATGTGTGTGTATTTCTTACTGTGATCAGATGTCCTGTATAATCATTTATCAACTATTCCTGTATTGGTGTTTTATTTGATTCCTCGGCTTTTATTCTTTCATATGTGGGTACTGGAGGGCTACAAACAGTGTGGAGAAATTAGCTTAAACATGTTTTATTACTCTATGGGAAATGGAAGCAGCATGTCAAATGATCAGGGAAATCTACTTGTTTTAAATATATGTGTGTGGTTGATTACTTTGTATTAATAATAGCAGTATGTGTAAAGGAAGCTGGAAATATGCAATGTGAAACCTTTTATTTGAAATAAAGATTCTGCAGGGAATATTCTTAAAGAACAATAGCTCAAGTGTCTGGAAGAGCTGCAGGCTAAATGAGTGTGCGGTACTTTTGAACTGCTTGAGATCAGAGCTGATGAATTCCTCTTGTTATTATTGTTTGAGGTTAAGGTAACTCACATGTGTTATTTGTATAATCCAACTATAAAAAACTATATCTTAAAACTATCTTTATAAAATGCCAAAAGTATGTGAAACTTGCAAGGAGGGGTTTGTTATCTCGAATGTAAGGGTCGCCTCTGGCTCGCGCTGATTGGCTGTCTTTTCTAAGTGGAGGACCCCTCGGGGAGGGGGGGGGGGGGGGGGGGGGGGGCAGCCGCATAGCTCCTCCTGGGGTTTTGGATATAAGCCGATGTTTTCTTTAGACCAGCCTCTTCTTTTCTTCAAACTGACCAGATCCGTGAGATTGGAGGAAGAGCAGGAAGTACTTCCTTTGTATTGTATTTGTATGTGTATTTTGTGTTGTTACTGTTTATCATTAAAGCAAGATTATTGTTTAACTTGTATTCTGGTGTTTCTTAATCCCTTCCTTTTCACGAATTCACCCAGCTTATCAAACGACACGCGGAGACGAGGTTGGTTTTAAACATCCTCCAAATCTCCAACAGCATGTTGAGAGCTGTACACACACAAGGGGAGTTAGTCGCTTCCTAAGAGCCAGCATGCGGGAGCGGGATTAGTCTTTCTAGTTGCGCATTTCTCATTGTGTTATAGTTCAACAGTTTTACAAAAAACTGACTTTTGTGACGTGGAAATGATTTTTTAAAATTGACAATCATCATATCTGTAATTCGTTGCACAATTGAAACGGGGTCGAAAGATAATCTTTCTCTCTCCATTGACTTCAATACATAACTTTTCCGAAATAAGGTCCCATGGGTCGGAAGTAGATGGGCGGGACTTCGCCTCTCTATAGGAAAGTTCTGGAAGTAGTTCTTTAGAGTCAGAACTGCACAAATCTGACCTGTGCATTTGCCAATAGTGGCACAGAAATGAACTAGAATACCAAAGATTAAAAGCAAACTGGTGTAAGCCTTAGCTAACGGCTAACTTGAAGACGACACTAAAAGGACTGATCTTTTATTAACCCGTCACTCGATTCAGCATTGCTTGTGTCTGAATTAAACCACTTGAAGAGCCTTACACATTAAAACAGCTCCCTCTAGGGTCAGAAACCCTTTACTTTTTGCCATTTAGCAATTTGCAGCCTTACCCATTTTCAATGAAGGCATGCCTGGGGCTGGAGTGCATGTCAGGGCTCAGTGTAGCCACGCAGCTACTCACAAACACTCGGAGCCCAATGTGATGCCCAATTCTGACCGAGGCCTCGATGCTGATGGGCTCACCGAGATGAAACACATTAGAACCTCTTTTGTACTGCCAGTCACCTGCACACGGACAGAAAAAAGTACTAAGTGCAAATAGAGACATGACAACTCATAATAACATGATAATTATCAAAACTCACTTGTCATGATTCTCAAGTTAAACTGCAACATTTCCACTGCAGCCTGGGTCGACATGAAGGGGATCCAGGTAGGCATGAGTGAAGAACTGGACAAACTGTAATTCCTAAGAAACAGAAACATGCATTTAAAAAAAAAAAAGACAGACATCATTCAAAGATGTTTACAATGTGAGCTTTAAAAACAAAGAGACAAAGACCTTTCGTAATGACATTCAATTGGAATTACAGCCTCCTCCATTCGAACAACACCATATGGAGAGGCCTCAGGAGAGTATATGAGCAGGTTTGTGTAGATCAGAGAGTCCTCAGTTACCTGTGGAGAGTAGACGTGTTTAAAACTAGAAGCTAATGAATCATATTTGAAATGAAATATATTTGAAAGTTACCCAGTGTCTGGTGCCGCACTCCACAAGTCCGACACTGATACTGTACTCATCTGCTGAAGACGCTGTAGCTCTGCAGTACTGGTTGTTGGTCTCTACTCCAAGGCGTATCTCGTCACCATCAACAGGATCTCCAACCGCAAACATGTCGGCTTTGATAACAATCTCCAAAGAGTCTGGATGACAGGTCACTCTGATGGTGTTCACCTGCTGCGGTTCCTCAGCCGGAGACTTCTGCTGCTGCTGCCTGAGTTCTGACCTGCCTGTGTTCGCAAGGCTCTGAACCGAAGCATCTTGTGTGTAACGTGTGGGCGGGAAAGCAAAAGAGGTGCTAACACAGAGTCCTAGGATAACCTGAAAATTAAAGGCCTCCATAACTGAAACTGGTCAGCTGCTCTCTGTCTTCCTGACTGACTCACAGTAGGCCTATGGTTCAGGGTGAGCGGTGGAGCTTTTTAAACTCTAGCCGATCATTATCCTCATCAGAGGAGCACACCTGCGTCCAATGAGACACTCATCAGGTTAATTGGCTGCACACTCTGAACTCAAAACATGAGGCTGATTGAGAGAGAGGTGAAGAGTAAATCAAGAAATGAAGCAAACAAGCTGATCTTCAAATTCCTCAAAAGCACTGGTCTGAGGACAAGGATTTAGTAGGGGAACATAGTGCTGCGTATCAGGGCTGTGAAGTACAGAAAAAGGCCAAGGAGGTGCAGAGATACAAAGTGCAAAATAAAGTCTCATATGCTGAAGCAACAGAAAAGGTTTCACTAAACATAGCTAGGAAATCCCAAGTAACATCAAGTATTTTCTCTTCAAAAGATTTTCCCAAACTCCCACAGGCAAAGGAAAGCCCCACAAAGTGTGTGATAGGAGAGGATGCATTGATTGTTAATAAGTACAAGTTTGTGGCCTTTATTGGAAAAGTGGTGAATGTTGCGTTACAACAGACAAAAAAGAGGTCAAGACTGAAAACAATAGTGGAGGCAGCAGGTGAATTTTTGGGGATAAAGGATATAACCGTTGAAATGATACATGAAATGCTAGCCACCAATAATGATGATTCACAGATTGAGTAGATGAATGGTTTTTCTCATTCTGCAATGGAATGCTAGAAGCCTTATTGCAAATGGACAAGAATTCAAGACCTATATATATCAGTTAAAAGAAAAACCAGACGTTATTTGTATTCAAGAAACATGGCTGAAGACTCATTTGGACTTCATAATTGGGGGATATACTGCTATAAGACAAGATAGAAATGATGGCCAGGGAGGGGGATGTGCAATCTTTATCAGAGAAGTCATGTCTTATAGTAAGCTAACTTTTAAGAACAGTCATGATTTAGAAATAGTGGGTGTAGAAGTTTGGATTAATAAAAGGAAAATTAGTGTCCTGAATTTTTATAATCCATGTAATAAACTCAGAATAGAGGAATTAGACAGTCTTTGCCAAGGAAATGAAATAATATGGTGTGGTGATTTTAATGCACATAATACAATGTGGGGAGGGAGATCAACAGATTACAACGGACAGGTGGTGGAGGATTTAATGGAGGCAAAGGAATTAGTTTGTTTAAATAATGGGCAAGGTACAAGGATCAATTTTAGAGATGGAACAGAGTCTGCGATCGACCTAACACTTGTAACAAGTGAATTAGCTTCTGGTAGCAGTTGGGAAGTATTGACAAATAACAGTATTGGGAGTGATCATCTTCCAATTATAATCAAGTTTGATATAAATCATGTGGTTGAGCTAGACGGTATCATGAGATGGACTTTTTCTAAAGCAAATTGGGAGATGTTTGCTAAATTGTGCGATAATGAATTGGATCAGATTGATATGGCAGAAAGTATTGATGAAATAAATGAGCAATTTACTTCAAATATAATTAAAAGCGCTAATCAAACTATTGGGAATAAAACTGGGAAACTTGGTAAATGTGTTAAGATGGTACCGTGGTGGAACAAAGACTGTAATGATGCAATCCGAAACAAAATCAGGCTGTTTGGAAAGCTAAGGAAGACACATTCATTACATAATTTATTAGAATATAAAAAGGCACAGGCTCAGGTAAGGAACATTGTTAAAAGAGCAAAAAGTGAGTGTTGGAGAGGATTCTGTTCAAGTATTGGGAGAACTACACCATTAGATAAAGTATGGGGAATGATTAAGAAGATGAGGGGAATAAGACATCAGAGTAACCTGCCAGTATTAGAGATTGGAGGGGAAGTTGCCACTGGTGCTTTGGAGAAGGCAGATATTCTAGCTGAAAATGTTGTCAAAGTTCATTCTTCGGAAAATTTGACAGAAGAAGGTAAGATCAGGAGGCAGGAAGTGTTAGATGAGCATCCTAATGTATATGAAGAAAGACATTCGTCGCAGAGTGTTGTAAATATACCTTTCTCTATTCAAGAGTTGAGAAGAGCATTAAGTAAGTGTAAAATGACTGCTCCTGGGAAAGATAATGTATGTTATATAATGTTGACCAAATTAAGTGATTTTGCATTAGGAAAGCTGCTGGAGATGTACAATAAGATCTGGGAGAAAGGGAAGCTGCCAATAATATGGAAAGAGTCAGTCATTATTCCTATTAGGAAACCTGGGAAAGATCCAACCAGTCCAGGCAGTTATAGACCTATAGCTCTGACATCACACTTGTGTAAAGTTATGGAAAGAATGATAACAGAAAGGCTAACATACTACATTGAGAAAAATGAACTAATGACTCCTTATCAGAGTGGGTTTAGAAGAGGGCGGAGTACTTTAGATCCACTGCTGTGCCTGGAGTCTGAAGTCAGGAAAGCCCAAGCGAACAAGGAGTGTGTTGTAGCTGTATTCTTTGATGTGGAAAAAGCTTACGATATGATGTGGAAGGAAGGATTATTAATAAAACTGGACATTATGGGTCTGGGAGGTAATGTATATAATTGGATTAGGGATTTTTTGTTTGGCCGTGCCATCAGAGTCCAAGTTGGCAAGTCATATTCTCGAAGGCATGAAGTTGAAAATGGGACTCCGCAGGGGACTGTCATCAGTCCTCTTTTATTTTCTATCATGATCAATGATATATATACACAAGTAGGATCTGATATTGGTAAGTCACTTTTTGCAGATGATGGAGCTATTTGGAAAAGGGGCAGAAATGTAAAATATATTGTAGCTAAGATTCAGGAAGCCATTAGGGAAATTGAAAGCTGGTCTCTGACATGGGGGTTTAGATTGTCGGTGGAAAAAACTGAAACTTTATTTTTTACGAGGAAAAGGATAGGTGAGGAGATTAGGTTAAAACTTTATGGACAAGATCTAAAGAAAGTGAAGACATTTACATTTCTGGGAATATGGTTGGACGAGAGAGTCACATGGAGTACTCACATTGATAAAGTCGTAGATAAATGTAAAAGGGTTTTAAATGTTATGAGGTGCTTGGCAGGCACTAAGGGGGGAGCTGATAAAGCTGCTTTGAGGAACGTATACACAGCCTTAATTAGATCAGCCATAGAATACGGACTAATAGTGTATGGGTCAGCTGCATACTCTTCTCTTCAAAAATTAGATAGAGTCCAGGCACAAGCACTAAGGATATGCTGTTGGGCAGTAAGATCTACACCAGTGTCGGCACTTCAGGTAGAGGTCGGAGAAGTACCTATTTCTTTGAGGAGAAAGCAGTTAATTGTTCATTACTGGGCAAATCTACAGGGTCATAAAGATACTCACCCTACTAAACAAACTGTACAAACAAGTTGGGAAAGTAACAAAATAAAAAAAGAAAGTTTTTGTTTTTGTGTTACGGAAATATGTAAGGAATTCAAAGTTAAGGAATGGAATATTAGTCCGACGGTGTTGTTATCAGCTGTTCCACCATGGTTGCTACCTCAACCTATAGTAGATTTATCATTATTGAAACAGTTACATTCAATGAAAAACAAAATCAATGTACAGGCTTATGTGAACACTGTTCTACATGAACAATATGGGCACTTTATAAAAATATTTACTGATGGATCCAAAAATCCAGAAAATGGTCTAACGAGTTATGCATTTTATGTTCCTGAGTTAAAAGTCAAAGTGGGAAAGCGTACAAGTGATCACATTGCAGTATATACAGTAGAGATGATGGCTATCTCTCTAGCACTTCAGTGGGTAGAGGAAATAAAGCCAATGCGAGTGGTCATTTGCTCTGACTCCAGTGCAGCTCTGGAGAGTATAAACAACTTCTCTTCAGAATGTCGTCAGGATATTTTACATGAAATTTTACAAAGCATGTTTAGGTTAGTTCATCTGGGAATTGTTGTTCAATTTGTGTGGGTTCCAGCGCATGTGGGCATTAGAGGGAATGAAGTAGTGGATCAACTGGCAAAATGTGGTTTGAAAGCAAACGAGATTGATATTATGGTACCCATCAGTAGAGCAGAAGTCAAATCTTTTACTAAAGTGGTTATCAAGCAACAATGGCAAAAACTATGGGACAGTAACACCAAAGGAAGACATTTATATCAGATACAAAGGGAAGTAGGAACAGGAAGCACTTGGGGGAGTAGTAGAAGAGAGCAGAGCATCAACAGCAGGATAAAATTGGGACACTCTGGACTAAACTCATCACTGCATCTGATTGGAAAACATCCAAATGGCAATTGTGATGGTTGCCAACAACCAGAGACAATACATCATGTATTTTTTAGCTGCCCGGACTATAACAGACAAAGATTCATTCTGAAAACTGCACTGGAACAACTCAACATCAAGGACATGGATTTCAAGGCAATATTTGAAAGTAAATCAAGAAATGAAGCAAACAAGCTGATCTTCAAATTCCTCAAAAGCACTGGTCTGAGGACAAGGATTTAGTATGAACATTTAATAACTAAACAGTAGGTGGCGATATATGCTCCAAGTGGAAGCGATTCGCCATTAAATAAAAGAAGAAGAAGAAGAAGAAGAAGAAGAAGAAGAGAGGTGAAGGGCGTTTTCACATGTTTAAAATGTACATATATTTGCTTCATTGCTTGTTACTTTGGATTTTAAATAAAACGTTACTGTTGCAGTTCATGAAAACCATGCAGGAAGCATTTTGACATCCCCCTGGATCCTTAATTTGTACACATCACATTATTATTGTGGTCTATGGTGTCATTTTATTATGTTTTTAAACTATCATTCATGTAATACAAAATGTAAAACTTGTGATTTTGAGCTACATAAATACAATTTGATCTGTGTTTGAAACATAAGACACATATACAAATCAATCCATGCAGTTCAAACAAAGAAAGTATTGAAAATGCCTCCAAATACTTAAAATCAAATGACTTACGAAATATAAAGTTCAAAACTATATTCTTAATGATCCATTTCAGATGTTCACCCTGTACTGTTGCCAAATATTTTATGTTATTTTAGATTGATCCATTTTGGTTTTTTCTGTTCATACTTTTTAGTTTTTTCCGGTCCAGAGGGCCGTTATTGGAGGTGTTAGAGTTGAAAGGGGGAGACAGAGGGGAGGACATGCCATAAAAGTTCAGCTGGTTCAGGATTCAAACTGGTTTACTAGGCAGCGGTGGCTGCATATGGGCTTCCAGCTCTAACCACTGACATATCACGCGAACCATCAATCAATGTTTATTTATATAGACCAATATCACAAATGTTACATTTGTCTCAGTGGACTTCACAGTTTGTACAGAATATCAGTATGACAATACGACACCCTCTGTCCTTAGACCCTCACATCGTACAAGGAAAAACTTCGAGAGAAAACCTACAGTTTAAAGGGAAAAATGGGAGAAACCTCAGGGAGAGCAACAGAGGAGGGATCCCTCTCCCAGGACGGACAGGCGTGCAATAGATGCCGTGTGTAAATTGAAAAGATAATACATTTGCAACATAGGTAGTCCAAATGTTTGGAAATGCATGTGTGTATAATAGGAAGATGAATCCACGAGTATATCCATCCAGGACTTATGATCCAGGACCACAGCCACGACTCGCAATCCAGGACTCGCAATCCATGACACAGGACCGCAGGATCATCCATGACTCCGGATCCCGGCGTATATAGACACCAAAAAGAAAGAAATTTGGGAAGCTGGGTTAATCGGAACATGAGAGTACACAGGTATAGACAGAGAGAAGGAAGAAGTAAGATGTCCCCCGACAAACTAAGCCTATATCAGCAAAACTAGGGGCTGAATCTAATCAGCCCTAACCATAAGCTTTATCAAAAAGGAAGGTCTTAAGCGCACTCTTAAAAACGGATGGGGTGTCTGCCGCCCGAACAAAAACTGGAAGCTGATTCCACAAAAGTGGAGCTTGATAAGAAAAGGCTCTGGCTCCCATTGTACTTTTAGAGACTCTAGGGACAACCAACAACCCTGCATTCTTGGAACGCAATGCCCTAGTAGGACAGTAGGGTATAATGAGTTCTTTAAGGTAAGATGGCGCCTGCCCATTAAGGGCTTTGTAGGCGAGAAGAAGAATTTTAAATTCTATCCTTTGTTCTATAGGGAGCCAGTGTAAGGCAGCCAGAACAGGAGTAATGTGGTCCCTTTTCCTAACTCTGGTTAGTAAACGAGCTGCAGCATTTTGAATCAGCTGAAGCGACTTGACTGACTTCTTGGTACACCCTGATAATAAGGAATTACAATAATCCAGCCTTGAAGTAACAAATGCATGGACTAGTTTCTCTGCATCGTTTTGAGACAAGATATGCCTGATTTTTGCAATGTTACGTAGATGGAAGTAGGCGGTCCTTGAAATTGATTTTATGTGGGTGTTAAAGGATAAATCCTGATCAAATATAACACCAAGATTCCTTACAGTCTCACTGGAGGCCAAATTAATGCCATCCATAGTTAGTATATCTTTAGATAATTTGTTTCGTAGATTCTTCGGGCCAAGTACAATAACTTCAGTTTCGTGTTTAACATAAAAAAATGTAAGGTCATCCACGTTTTTAAGTCCTTGAGGCAGTCTTGAATTTTATTTAGATGATTAATTTCATCAGGCTTGATTGATAAATATAGTTGAGTATCATCCGCATAACAATGAAAGTTTACAGAATGATTCCTTATAATATTGCCTAACGGAAGCATATATAGTGTGAACAAAATAGGTCCAAACACTGAGCCCTGTGGCACTCCATGGCTAACTTTGGTTTGCATGGAAGATTCATCGTTGACACGTACAAACTGAGAGCGTTCAGATAGATAGGACCTAAACCAGCCTAAAGCAGTTCCCTGTATGCCAACTAAGTGCTCTAGTCTTTGCAATAGGATATCATGGTCGATAGAATCAAATGCAGCACTAAGATCGAGCAAGACAAGAATAGAGACAAGTCCCTTGTCTGAGGCTATTAGAATGTCATTTGTGACTTTAACCAGAGCTGTCTCTGTGCTATGTTGTGTTCTAAAGCCAGACTGAAAATCTTCAAATAAATCATAGTTTTTTAAGTAATCACGCAGCTGTTTTGCGACTGCTTTCTCAAGAATTTTTGAGAGGAACGGAAGATTAGAAATAGGTCTATAGTTTGATAAAACCTCTGGATCGAGGTTGTGCTTTTTAAGAAGCGGTTTTATCACTGCTACTTTGAATGATTGTGGAACATAGCCTGATAATAAAGACATATTCATAATATTTAATAAAGAAGTGCTAATTAATGGAAAAACTTCTTTTAACAGCTTAGTTGGAATCGGGTCTAAGATACACGTTGATGGTTTAGAAGAGAGAATCATTGAATTGAATTGTTCAAGGTTTATGGCTGAAAAGCATTCTAGTTTACTATCTAGTGTAATATTAGAACTTACGTTTCCGGGAGCTGTTGATAACACTATACTGGTCAAAGGCAAGAGGTCATTGATTTTGTTTCTAAGAGTAACAATTTTATCGTTAAAAAAGCACATAAAATCATTACTACTGAGTGCTATGGGAATAGAAGGCTCAGTCGAGCTGTGGCTCTCTGTCAGCCTGGCTACAGTGCTGAAAAGAAATCTTGCATTATTCTTATTCTCATCTATTAATGAAGAGTAGTAGGCTGCTCTCGCTTTACGCAGTGCTTTCTTATATTCATTGAGAGTAATATGCCAAATTAAAAGAGATTCTTCAAGTTTAGTGGAACGCCATATCCTTTCAAGTTGTCTCGACTTTTGCTTTATTTTGCGGGTTTCGGCATTATGCCATGGAGCTAATCTATGTTGTGAACCCATTCTTATCAAGGATTATTGACCTAACCTCTTTCACTCTTTCCTATTATTATCTCCTTTATATTTGGACACATTGTATTTTCTTGTATGTAAATAGCACTTGTTTTGGTGAGCTTAAAACACAACCTAAGCTTTAAAAAAATATATTTATTATTATTTATGAGAGCTTCTGAATCGGACTGTGCCGGCGTACATGTTTACAGGACACTAACTTATAATATATATCCACCCATTTGCTGCTGATGACTCTCCTCCTGACCTGCACTTTCACACTCATCTTGCAGACACCAGACATATCCAGTGATACAACATGAAAGTGATGTTATCATATCTTCTTTTCTCACTTGATAATATCACAACAGGATCGCTATAAGAAGACTTACTATGATGCTATAAAAAAGTGTTATATATAAAGTACTTCGTGGTGAGCAATGTTTATTATTGCTAGCAAATACTGAGCATTTTTTTTTGAGAAGGGTTTGTTTGAGTAATTGTACACATTAGTGGTGTTAATCCAGTGGATGAGTCTGATTCAGTTCAGAAATTAAGTTAAACATCAGTGTGTGCAAAACCAACTGCAACGTTTCAACGGCAGTTCTTGCTTTGATTTCCCCTTCCTGCTCAGAGGTGAAGAACAATAAATAAAGTGAGGCTGTCCACAAAACCTCACAAAGACTGAAGGAAAGAGGAGGAGTACAATGTGAGTCAGCTTTAGTATTTATTAGTGAGTTCATAATTGAAAAGGCCATGAAGACGAGCTTGGCATGCATTCTTATTTTCATTCAGCTTTTTGAAGGTAAGAGAAATTCACATTTTATTTTCCTCTTTCAAAAACTGATACGTGTCTATCCTGACAGCTGACAACATGTAATGTTCATACAGTGTAATCTGTTTTTATTTACGGGGATGTTTCATCAGACCAGTTGTGTGGCTTTGTTTAGAGCCATGTTAGGTATTAACAGTAAAGACTAAACATCCTTGTTTCTTTAATATTTATGTTGTATACACATTCCTTACTAAACAATCATTAAAATAATTGTGTTGCTCGTATTAAGCTGTAAGTATTACACTGAAGTTTGGTCAGGGAGGGTGAGATTGATAGACAAATGTTGAATCCTTTATTGTCTGGATTGTTGTGCTTCGCCTACTTGTAGGGCGAAACCATTAAAGGGCCCAGAGTAACAGTTTCACGTGCTGCTAAATCTGAAACATGAATAAAAATGAAAATGAGAGTCAAATAATCTTTAGTTGGGACAGTTTTCACAGACAGATCACAGATTATGAAAGTTATAAAACTGTAGGATTTACAGTTTACCTTCAGGGATCAGACTTCTGAGGTTTGTATGACCGGTGGGAGAGTTGCTGGAGCATGCATCGTCGCAACATCGACACAGATCATCAATGCCATCGACATTTATCGATCTGATGATTAGAATACAGAATTAAATCATTGTTTTCCTTTCGCTTTGAGTTGAGGGCATCTACACCCAAATCCAATGTTGAAATAACCATTTATTTGTATACATATATTCCATGGGCAGCGTCAACATTCTAAAATATTCTTAAAGCTTACATTTAGCACATTCCTCTCACATGTGTACGGTTTCAGTCAAAATGCTGAGGTAAGCATCACTGTTACATTGATCTGGCTCTACAGAGACAGCATGGAAAATTCATTTTAGAAAGTATTTATCCTTATATTTACAGTAAACGTTAGACCTCATTAAAAATATGTTTCCTTAATTAAGTAACTTGATTACTTAAGCAGCAAGAAATATTAATAGCAACCATTTGAACCAGTTTTAGCTTATAAATACTTTTTAACATGAGCCTTTGTAAATGATACACTGACAAACCTTTTGCAATATTACAGTAAGGAGCAACAATTAACAAAAGTAATAAAAGCACCTTGAATTTATATAATTGCAGGCCTTGTTGACGGGGCTGCTCTTCTGCATTTCAGAGGTCGCTTTCAGCTGGCAAGTGATACAAATCTAATATAAGAGAGACCAAAGAAATGTCATTATACAACTTTGAAGCATTTCCAAACATGACAGTCATTCAGGTTATAGAAGTGGCTCACTGAGTTCCTTGTGTCCTGGGAAAACAGGAAGGCATCGAGCTGCAGCTGAAGAGTATAAGATCTTGTTCTTGGATTGAAAAGTGCATTTGATCCTTCCTCTTTGGCATCATTGAAGCACCTGACGAAACAAATTACATTTGAATGCATTTTAATCCGTCCCCCAAAACAGGAGTGAATAGATTTGCTAAGCTAAAGTAACAACTCAGGACTTTGTAAACCATCAAATTGTAACTCTAAAACATATTGACTACCCTAGTAGAGGTCTAGGTACTTTATTAGAATTCAGTCAGAAAACCCAATGGGCCTGGACACAAAGTTATGAGACCATGTTTATATCTTAATGTTCAGGTCATTATATTGCCAGGACCCCATGGTAACTCCCCTTTTAAAAAAGAGGCTACTCATGTACAAAGGCTTTGTTGCAGTAACTGAAGTTCAAATATAAACTGGCTGACCTCCAATACATCACCTTTATACAGCTGTTACAACTAAAGCAAATGACACCCCAGAAAATAAATGCCATGGTGTAGAACCGTTTTTAGCAGCAGACAAGCCCAAGAAAAGACATGGAAGACCAATTGCAATTTTGAGTCCACTCCTAAATGTTTACAGTTAGATGGAACACTTTTGCTCATTAGAAAACAATTGTGTGCATTTAATTGTTTTTAGCTGTGAGCAGCTCATCAGTTTTCTTTGTGTATTGCAACATTAAAAAGCAAACAAATTAAGTTTGAATCATGTATTATCTCTTGGGTCCATTGTTTCAGAAAGGTCAGATTCTGTTGGATAGCGGGGGCACAGCCACAGTAACCGCAGCAGTTGGGAGAACTTCATCGAGTGCCGCTGTGTGGGTACTGTTCAGCACCGCTGCCTTCGACTGCAGGTGGGCCTCAGGAGAGGTTTTTTCTTGAAGTTCAGGAACTTCCTCAGCATCTTCATCTGTAGTCGCAGAATAAATGTGTTACTGTAAAAGGTGCATTCCAGAGTGCCATTTAAAAAAGGGTTAAGACTTTTCACATTTAACCTTTGTCTGTTCCACTTTTGTCTTCATCTTTATTCTGCTCAGAAGCTAAAGTCAGAACGTCCACCTGGTTTTGGGTCGATGATGAATCAGGAAGCAGTCCTTTCCTCTGATCTTTGACAGAAAAACCATTCAACATTAAGATTTCATCATGGGCAATTTTAATTTAGAGATTGTTAAAGGCTTCAAATGAACAAAGAATAATTCAATACCGGTATTGACCTACCAACTCTGTTTATTCCACCCCTCCACTGGCTGCCATACATTGTAGGTCTGCTGATTTTATCAAGAATGGAAGAAGACTCCTCTGCAGGTATGGGCTGGCTCTTCTGCTTGGCTGGCAAGACCATCATCGGACCCACTCTGGCCTGATGTTCCCACACTAACACAAACCAGCATAATGCATGTTAATTCAGTTACCCAGCCATCATCATGTCTAAAACCTATGCCAAAACATGTCACAATTGATCATTATGACAACATCTGCAGCCAATATTCATCATACAAGTTTCTACAAGCTCCCCACCTGTACTGCTCTTCTGTCCGCTCCTCCAGAGCGGTTCACGCTCTTCTGGCTTCACAAACCCTCGAGGCCTAAACTTGCTCGGGCTGCTGGGCTTACTGGGAGTTTGCTCAACTCCAACTGGTCTTTTGCATTGCCCACATAAGTAGTCATTACCATCAGTGGACCGCCATCTGATAAATAAAAAAAACATTCAGCACCAATACTTGTGTGTAATTTGACATATTTTAGACTGGATCTCACTTACCTTCCATTCACAAAAGTGCACGCCTTGTTTGGTGCATCTGCGTTATTTATTGGCACAGCATACAGGTGACATGTGATGTAGAGCTATGAGAAAAGCAGGTGTAGGGAAACATAATACATTTGATTTATACAGCACACTTTAAAGACAAACCTCATCTCAAGGTGCTTCACAAAGGGAAAAATAAGTAAAAAGATATCTAAAGGAGCATATTGGATAAAAAAAAGGCAATATAAAAAATACAAATAAAAGGTTAAGAGCATAAAAAGGTTTAAAAATAAATAAATAAAGTAAAGGCAGTCTGTAAAATGCGGTGTGGAACAGGTGGGTTTTGAGGCATATCCTAATAACTGAGTGATGCCGAGGTCCGTATGTTCTCTGGAAGCCGATTCCACAGACGTGGACCCAGGGAGGCGAATGCACGCTTTCCCATGGTGACCAGTGACCAACATGCACACACAATCATGTTTAAGGCAATTTAATAGAGCCTCACCTCCCCTCTGTCCTCATTATAAAATCTGAAGGCATCAATGGACATGTGGAGCTTGTCATCCTGTGTCCTGGCTAAGAATTGAGACCTTGAGCCTGGAAGCTGAGAGTCAACAAAGCACCTATGATGAGGAAAAACAAAAAGAGCAACACTAAATTAGCACTCATTGACTACTATAACCAGAGTCCACATTACCCACAATGCAACTCCACCGCTAACATTTCTAGTCATATAGAGAGGCGAAGTCCCTCCCTTTACAGGAGGACCTCCATGGGACCTTATTTCAAAAAAAGTTATGCATTGGAGTCAATGGGGAGAGAAAGATTACCTTTCGATTCCGGTTGAATTGTGCCACGAATTACACATATGATGTTTGTCATTTTAAAAGATAATTTTGCAAGTCAAAAAAATAAAAGTGTGTCGTAAAATGAGTAAAAAAAAAACACTTTGTGTAAAACCGCTCAATGAACTACCTCTCCCGTCCCGCACCAACACCAAGACGGCCTTCACGTTGGCACATTTCACTTCTTTCAGAAAGAGGCGAAAAGTATTAAAAGAGGTGAAAATCACTCCAAGTCTGGGCATGTTGAGAGCTGTACACACACAAAAAGGGGAGTTAGTCGCTTCCTAAGAGCCAGCATGCGGGAGCGGGATTAGTCTTTCTAGTTGCGCATTTCTCATTGTGTTATATTTCAACAGTTTTACGAAAAACTTACTTTTGTGACGTGGATTTTTTTTAATTGACAATCATCATATGTGTAATTCGTTGCACAATTGAAACAGGGTCAAAAGATAATCTTTCTCTCTCCATTGACTTCAATACATAACTTTTCCGAAATAAGGTCCCATCGGTCGGAAGTAGATGGGCAGGACTTCGCCTCTCTATAGGCAAGTTCTGGAAGTAGTTCTTTAGAGTCAGAACTGCACAAATCTGACCTGTGCATCTGCCAATAGTGGCACAGAAATGAAAAACTAGAATACCAAAAATTAAAAGCAAACTGCTGTAAGCCTTAGCTAACGGCTAACTTGAAGACGACACTAAAGGACTGATCTTTTATTAACCCGTCACTCGAGTCAGCATTGCTTGTGTCTGAATTAAACCACTTGAAGAGCCTTTTACACATTTAAACAGCTCCCTCTAGGGTCAGAAAAACACTTTACTTTTTGCCATTTAGCAATTTGCAGCCTTACCCATTTTCAATGAAGGCATGCCTGGGGCTGGAGTGCATGTCAGGGCTCAGTGTAGCCACGCAGCTGCTCACAAACACTCGGAGCCCAATGTGATGCCCAATTCTGACCGAGGCCTCGATGCTGATGGGCTCACCGAGATGAAACACATTAGAGCCTCTTTTGTACTGCCAGTCACCTGCACACGGACAGAAAAAAGTACTAAGTGCAAATAGAGACATGACAACTCGTAACATGAGATTATCAAAACCCACTTGTCATGATTCTCAAGTTAAACTGCAACATTTCCACTGCAGCCTGGGTCGACATGAAGGGGATCCAGGTAGGCATGAGTGAAGAACTGGACAAACTGTAATTCCTAAGAAACAGAAACATGAATTTAAAAAAAAAAAGACAGACATCATTCAAAGATGTTTACAATGTGAGCTTTAAAAACAAAAAGAGACAAAGACCTTTCGTAATGACATTCAATTGGAATTACAGCCTCCTCCATTCGAACAACACCATATGGAGAGGCCTCAGGAGAGTATATGAGGAGGTTTGTGTAGATCAGAGAGTCCTCAGTTACCTGTGGAGAGTAGACGTGTTTAAAACTAGAAGCTAATGAATCATATTTAAATGAAATATATTTTAAAGTTACCCAGTGTCTGGTGCCGCACTCCACAAGTCCGACACTGATACTGTACTCATCTGCTGAAGACGCTGTAGCTCTGCAGTACTGGTTGTTGGTCTCTACTCCAAGGCGTATCTCGTCACCATCAACAGGAGCTCCAACCGCAAACATGTCGGCTTTGATAACAATCTCCAAAGAGTCTGGATGACAGGTCACTCTGATGGTGTTCACCTGCTGCGGTTCCTCAGCCGGAGACTTCTGCTGCCCGAGTTCAGACCTGCCTGTGTTTGCAAGGCTCTGAACCGAAGCATCTTGTGTGTAACGTGTGGGCGGGAAAGCAAAAGAGGTGCTAACACAGAGTCCTACAAGGAGGATAACCTGAAAATTAAAGGCCTCCATAACTGAAACTGGTCAGCTGCTCTCTGTCTTCCTGACTGACTGAAAGTAGGCCTATGGTTCAGGGTGAGCGGTGGAGCTTTTTAAACTCTAGCCGATCATTATCCTCATCAGAGGAGCACACCTGCGTCCAATGAGACACTCATCAGGTTAATTGGCTGCACACTCTGAACTCAAAACATGAGGCTGATTGAGAGAGAGGTGAAGGGCGTTTTCACATGTTTAAAATGTGCATATATTTGCTTCATTGCTTGTTACTTTGGATTTTAAAAAAAACGTTACTGTTGCAGTTCATGAAAACCATGCAGGAAGCATTTTGACATCCCCCTGGATCCTTAATTTGTACACATCACATTATTATTGTGGTCTATGGTGTCATTTTATTATGTTTTTAAACTATCATTCATGTTTTGTTGATCTGTACAGACTAAATGAAATAAAATCAAATACAAATGTAAAACTTGTGATTTGGAGCTACATAAATACAATTTGATCTTTGTTTGAAACATAAGACACATATACAAATCGATCCATGCAGTTCAAACAAAGAAAGTATTGAAAATGCCTCCAAATACTTAAAATCAAATGACTTACGAAATATAAAGTTCAAAACTATATTCTTAATTATCCATTTCAGATGTTCACCCTGTACTGTTGCCTAAATATTTTATGTTATTTTAGATTGATCCATTTTGTTTTTTTCTGTTCATACTTTTTTGTTTTTTTCGGTCCAGAGGGCCGTTATTGGAAATGTTTGAGTTGAAAGGGGGAGACAGAGGGGAGGACATGCCATAAAAGTTTGGCTGGTTCAGGATTCAAACTGGTTTACTCGGCAGCGTTGGCTGCATATGGGCTTCCAGCTCTAACCACTGACATATCAAGCGAACCATCAATCAATGTTTATTTTTATAGCCCAATATCACAAACGTTACATTTGTCTCAGTGGACTTCACAGTTTGTACAGAATATCAGTATGACAATACGACACCCTCTGTCCTTAGACCCTCACATCGTACAAGGAAAAACTTCCAGAGAAAACCCACAGTTTAAAGGGAAAAATGGGAGAAACCTCAGGGAGAGCAACAGAGGAGGGATCCCTCTCCCAGGACGGACAGACGTGCAATAGATGCCGTGTGTAAATTGAAAAGATAATACATTTGCAACATAGGTAGTCCAAATGTTTGGAAATGCATGTGTGTATAATAGGAAGATGAATCCACGAGGATATCCATCCAGGACTTATGATCCAGGACCACAGCCACGACTCAAGATCCAGTACTCGCGATCCATGACACAGGACCGCAGGATCATCCATGACTCCGGATCCCGGCGTATATAGACACCAAAAAGAAAGAAATTTGGGGAAGCTGGGTTAATCGGAACATGAGAGTACACAGGTATAGACAGAGAGAAGGAAGAAGTAAGATGTCCCCCGACAAACTAAGCCTATATCAGCAAAACTAGGGGCTGAATCTAATCAGCCCTAACTATAAGCTTTATCAAAAAGGAAGGTCTTAAGCGCACTCTTAAAAACGGATAGGGTGTCTGCCGCCCGAACACAAACTGGAAGCTGATTCCACAAAAGTGGAGCTTGATAAGAAAAGGCTCTGGCTCCCATTGTACTTTTAGAGACTCTAGAAACAACCAACAACCCTGCATTCTTGGAACGCAATGCCCTAGTAGGACAGTAGGGTATAATGAGTTCTTTAAGGTAAGATGGCGCCTGCCCATTAAGGGCTTTGTAGGCGAGAAGAAGAATTTTAAATTCTATCCTGTGTTCTATAGGGAGCCAGTGTAAGGCAGCCAGAACAGGAGTAATGTGGTCCCTTTTCCTAACTCTGGTTAGTACACGAGCTGCAGCATTTTTTAATCAGCTGAAGCGACTTGACTGACTTCTTGGTACACCCTGATAATAAGGAGTTACAATAATCCAGCCTTGAAGTAACAAATGCATGGACTAGTTTCTCTGCATCGTTTTGAGGCAAGATATGCCTGATTTTTGCAACGTTACGTAGATGGAAGTAGGCGGTCCTTGAAATTGATTTTATGTGGGTGTTAAAGGATAAATCCTGATCAAATATAACACCAAGATTCCTTAATTTGTTTCGTAGATTCTTCGGGCCAAGTACAATAACTTCAGTTTTGGTCGTGATTAACATCAAAAAATGTAAGGTCATCCACGTTTTTAAGTCCTTGAGGCAGTCTTGAATTTTATTTAGATGATTAATTTCATCAGGCTTGATTGATAAATATAGTTGAGTATCATCCGCATAACAATGAAAGTTTACAGAATGATTCCTTATAATATTGCCTAACGGAAGCATATATAGTGTGAACAAAATAGGTCCAAGCACTGAGCCCTGTGGCACTCCATGGCTAACTTTGGTTTGCATGGAAGATTCATCGTTGACACGCACAAACTGAGAGCGTTCAGATAGATAGGACCTAAACCATCCTAAAGCAGTTCCCTGTATGCCAACTAAGTGCTCTAGTCTTTGCAATAGGATATCATGGTCGATAGTATCAGATGCAGCACTAAGATCGAGCAAGACAAGAATAGAGACAAGTCCCTTGTCTGAGGCTATTAGAATGTCATTTGTGACTTTAACCAGAGCTGTCTCTGTGCTATGTTGTGTTCTAAAGCCAGACTGAAAATCTTCAAATAAATCATACTTTTTTAAGTAATCACACAGCTGTTTTGCGACTGCTTTCTCAAGAATTTTTGAGAGGAACGGAAGATTAGAAATAGGTCTATAGTTGGCTAAATCCTCTGGATCGAGGTTGTGCTTTTTAAGAAGCGGTTTTATCACTGCTACTTTGAATGATTGTGGAACATAGCCTGATAATAAAGACATATTCATAATATTTAATAAAGAAGTGCTAATTAATGGAAAAACTTCTTTTAACAGCTTAGTTGGAATCGGGTCTAAGAGTTGATGGTTTAGAAGAGAGAATCATTGAATTGAATTGTTCAAGGTTTATGGCTGAAAAGCATTCTAGTTTACTATCTAGTGTAATATTAGAACTTACGTTTCCGGGAGCTGTTGATAACACTATACTGGTCAAAGGCAAGAGGTCATTGATTTTGTTTCTAAGAGTAACAATTTTATCGTTAAAAAAGCACATAAAATCATTACTACTGAGTGCTATGGGAATAGAAGGCTCAGTCGAGCTGTGGCTCTCTGTCAGCCTGGCTACAGTGCTGAAAAGAAATCTTGCATTATTCTTATTCTCATCTATTAATGAAGAGTAGTAGGCTGCTCTCGCTTTACGCAGTGCTTTCTTATATTCATTGAGAGTAATATGCCAAATTAAACGAGATTCTTCAAGTTTAGTGGAACGCCATATCCTTTCAAGTTGTCTCGACTTTTGCTTTATTTTGCGGGTTTCGGCATTATGCCATGGAGCTAATCTATGTTGTGAACCCATTCTTATCAAGGTTTATTGACCTAACCTCTTTCACTCTTTCCTATTATTATCTCCTTTATATTTGGACACATTGTATTGTCTTGTATGTAAATAGCACTTGTTGTGGTGCGCTCAAAACACAACCTAAGCTTTAAAAAAATATATTTATTACTATTTATGAGAGCTCCTGAATCGGACTCTGCCGGCGTACATGTTTACAGGACACTAACTTATAATATATATCCACCCCTTTGCTGCTGATGACTCTCCTCCTGACCTGCACTTTCACACTCATCTTGCAGACACCAGACATATCCAGTGATACAACATGAAAGTGATGTTATCATATCTTCTTTTCTCACTTGATAATATCACAACAGGATCGCTATAAGAAGACTTACTATAATACTATAAAAAAGTGTTATATATAAAGTACTTCGTGGTGAGCAATGTTTATTATTGCTAGCAAATACTGAGCTTTTTTTTTTGAGAAGGGTTTTTTTGAGTAATTTTACACATTAGTGGTGTTAATCCAGTGGATGAGTCTGATTCAGTTCAGAAATTAAGTTAAACATCAGTGTGTGCAAAACCAACTGCAACGTTTCAACGGCAGTTCTTGCTTTGATTTCCCCTTCCTGCTCAGAGGTGAAGAACAATAAATAAAGTGAGGCTGTCCACAAAACCTAACAAAGACTGAAGGAAAGAGGAGGAGTACAATGTGAGTCAGCTTTAGTATTTATTAGTGAGTTCATAACTGAAAAGACCATGAAGACGAGGTTGGCATGCATTCTTATTTTCATTCAGCTTTTTGAAGCTAAGAGAAATTCACATTTTATTTTCCTCTTTCAAAAACTGATACGTGTCTGTCCTGACAGCTGACATCAACATGTAATGTTCATACAGTGTAATCTGTTTTTATTTATGGGTATGTTTCCTCAGACCAGTTGTGTGGCTTTGTTTAGAGCAGGGGTCACCAACCTTTTTGTCACTGAGGGCTACTTCAAGGGTACTGAGTAATACGAAGGGCTACTTGTTTGATACAAACTTCCTGACTAACATAATTGCACGGTTCACCTTTAACGATAATATTATTATTAATAATAATCAGAATACATATTAATTTACTGTATGTGAAGGACTGTCTGATCACATGTTAATGTTAATTATTCCTCACAATAATTATTAACAATGATTTACCATTGCTATAGCAACCCCATTGTTTTGTTATGAAAATGTATCTATATTTATACACATTCTCGCAAGATCTATCAGGGGTCGTTGTAATGCTGCGTTCACACCGGACGCGACTTCGCTCTAATCGCTCGAGTTTCACCGCTGCTGCCAGCTGTGTTTACTCACTGCGGTCAAGCCAGCCGTCTTTCACTTTTGCGTGGTCAAACCAGCCGCCCCTGTATTTCGAGTGCTCGATTAGTTACAGGTTTACGGTAATGCAATAAAACAACCCTGGGAAGCTGGATTTCAAAGTAAAGGATGGCATGTGGTTCATTTCTATTATTTGCGATTGAGGAACAGGGTAATTTATGAGAATAATTGTAGGACTTATTGCTTCATAAACTTGTTGCACAAATACTATGAACTACTTTTACTGTGTACTTTTTGAGAATGGCAAAATTCCCTCCAGAGAACAAGAAGGAGCATTTTTGTCTGTCTTTGACGTGGGATAAAAAACATTTCTTCCATAAGAAGTTTATGAAACTGCCATGTTTGTACTTAATACTTCTAGGACTACTTGCAAACATAATATGAATTACTTTTACTCTGTACTTTTTCAGTAATTTGAGTTTCAAAGTCCTCTCCAGAGAACAAAAATGAGCATTTTTGTCAACTTTAATGTGGTCTAAAAAACATTTCTTCCATAAGTAGTTTATGAGTCTGCCATGTTTGTACTTAGTACTTCTTAGACTACTTGCAAACATAATATGAACTACTTTTACTGTGTACTTTTTCAGTAATTTGAGTTCCAAAGTCCTCTCCAGACAACAAGAATGATCATTTTTGTCAACTTTAATGTGGTCATTCTTGTTCTCTGGAGAGGACTTTGAAACTCAAATTACTCAAAAAGTACACAGTAAAAGTAGTTCATATTATGTTTGCAAGTAGTCCTAGAAGTATTAAGTACAAACATGGCAGTTTCATAAACTACTTATGGAAGAAATGTTTTTTATCCCACGTCAAAGACAGATAAAAATACTCCTTCTTGTTCTCTGGAGGGAATTTTGCCATTCTCAAAAAGTACACAGTAAAAGTAGTTCATAGTATTTGTGCAACAAGTTTATAAAGCAATAAGTCCTAAAATTATTCTCATAAATTACCCTGTTCCTCAATCGCAAATAATAGAAATGAACCACATGCCATCCTTTACTTTGAAATCCAGCTTCCCAAGGTTGTTTTATTGCATTACCGTAAACCTGTAACTAATCGCGCACTCAAAATACAGGGGCGGCTGGTTTGACCACGCAAAAGTGAAAGACGGCTGGCTTGACCGCAGTGTTTACTCGCATCATTCAAACAAGACGCGCTGGCTCGGGAGCTACAACTACAACAAAATGAACATATTTTACCGTGATTAAATTGTAATACACGTTTCTAAAAGATGCCGAAGTAACAACATACTGATACCGGTTAGTAAAAACCATGAATTAATGCTTGACAAGTCTGCAGACAAGACGGCAGGCGAAAAACCTTTTAAAATGCTTGTTTTCTGAATGGAGATTGGGTCGACCAGGCTAAGCTAACGTTGTATATGCTCATTCCACACTCACAACAACGGCCTACAGACATAAATAAACCAGCGACTTTATTCGCCATGACACAGACAGTCTGTGGTTTGTACTTGTTTAACTTTTGTCCAGTTTCTGAAAAGATATGAGGAGCTGTGATCTCTGTTTGCTAACTGCTGATGTTTTCTGGTTGAACGTCAGTGGCAGGCTGAGATCCTCACCACTGCTCTGTGTGTGTGTGTGTGTGTGTGTGTGTGTGTGTGTGTGTGTGTGTGTGTGTGTGTGTGTGTGTGTGTGTGTGTGTGTGTGTGTTTGCGGTGTGGTGATGAGGCCCATGATCGTAGCTGCTCATGCTTGCTTGTCTCAACTAAAAGTGGAACGGAGATTTGGTGCGTGGAGTTCAACTCTGAACCTATCTGGGGTCAGAGTTCAATTTCACGCACCAAATCTCCATTTCACTTACATATGTACATACAAAATGTGTGCTTTTAAAATGTTATATTCAATATTGTCATTTTAAAAATAAAAATGTATTCAATCATTTTTTTTAGACGGAGCTCCATGGTGACTTGTGCTATTTTTAGAACATGCACGCGGGCGACCAATTTCCCCCCTGCGGGCGACTTAGTGCCCGCGGGCACCGCGTTGGCTACCCCTGGCCCAGAGTAACAGTTTCACGTGCCACCAAATCTGAATCATGAATAAAAATGAAAATGAGAATCAAATAATATTTAGTTGGGACAGTTTTCACAGACAGATCACAGATTATGAAAGTTATAAAACTGTAGGATTTACAGTTTACCTTCAGGGATCAGACTTCCAACGTTTTTATGACCGGTGGGAGAGTTACTGGAGCATGCATCGTCGCAACATCGACACACATCATCAATGCCATCGACATTTATCCATCTGGGGCCGTATTCACAAAGCATTTTATCTTACCGCTAGGAGTGCTCCTAACTCGCAGTAAAACATTTTACGTAGGAGTTTTTTCTTAAAAGTTATTCACAAAGCCGCTGAGACCTACTCATACTAAGGATAAATCACTAAGAGTGAACTAAGAGTGACGCGCCGTTGCTATGGATGACGTCGATCCTCGTGCATGAGTTTAGAAGCGGTCAGTACGGTGATTGGTAGTTCAGAGTAGGCGGTCTCGGTGAAACTCATCCGCAACATCCCACAAACGAGCCCACTAAATCACCGAAAAACAAGGAAATAGCCTAGGCTAGAAATGTATTCCTATCAAATAGTTATGGACAGTGCAGTTTGCAGAATACACGCATGATGACAAGTTTGTGCAGACCACGATAATGACGTTGTATATGCACGTTAAAGAGAGAGAGCAAACAATAAAATACGTAAATTGCATTAAATCGAGGAGGCAATCAAAAGCACCCTGCAAACTATTATCCAATGAGCATATTTCCAGCACTTAAACACTTTCAATAACAGCCCATACCGCCGTTCAAGTCCCCCTATCATGATGAATGAAAACAATCTGCGTGTTGATGGAATGTACTTTCTTTCTATTGACGAACACGTCCTCATCTTTTGATGGCGCAATTATTTTTATGTGCGTCCCTTCAAAAGCACCGACCACACCGGGCATAACTGCATTGCCATGAAGTTGGCTTTGATTCTGTGTAGTTGTTGATTGTCCAAAAGAAAACCGGATAAACTGTTGGATGATATGTGGTCTAGAGAGTGCGTTGATGGTTTGGTTTATGGCACAGCTGACTGATGGTTGCGATATTCCTAAATCGTCGGCATTGCAAAGTTGCATTTTCCCTGTTGCTAAATATCGTAGTGTTGCCAAACATTTTATTTCCGGACTAGTCGGGTTATTCCTGTTAGTCGGGGATGTTATTGCATCCCGCACTAATTCCACAACAAGTTTGATACCCTCACGATTTAGCCTATATCTCTTGATCAATTCACAGTCTTCCATTGTCTCCAAAACATTTCGTCTCTCAGCCATTTTCAGATTCTTTGTGAATAGGTCTTACTGAGTTAGGAGTCCTCTCGAGGACTTTTAGGCTCTCCCAGACTTAGGTGCTACTTTTAGGCCTAAAATACTTTGTGAATTGCTCTTAGTGAATAAAATTAGGAGTCCTAAATTTAAGACTGACACGCCCATTATGCTTAGGAGTTTCTCCTAAATTCGCCAGTTAGGAGCTACTTTTAGCCCTAAAATCCTTTGTGAATACGGCCCCTGATGATTAGAATACAGAATTAAATCATTGTTTTCCTTTCGCTTTGAGTTGAGGGCATTTACACCCAAATCCAATGTTGAAATAACCATTTATTTGTATACATATATTCCATGGGCAGCGTCAACATTCTAAAAATATTCTTAAAGCTTACATTTAGCACATTCCTCTCACATGTCAAAATGCTGAGGTAAGCATCACTGTTACATTGATCTGGCTCTACAGAGACAGCATGGAAAATTCATTTTAGAAAGTATTTATCCTTATATTGACAGTAAACATTAGACCTCATTAAAAATATGTTTCCTTAATTAAGTAACTTGATTACTTAAGCAGCAAGAAATATTAATAGCAACCATTTGAACCAGTTTTAGCTTATACATACTTTTTAACATGAGCCTTTGTAAATGATACACTGAGAAACCTTTTGCAATATTACAGTAAGGAGCAACAATTCACAAAATAATAAAAGCACCTTGAATTTATATAATTGCAGGCCTTGTTGACGGGGCTGCTCTTCTGCATTTCAGAGGTCGCTCTCCGCTGGCAAGTGATACAAATCTAATATAAGAGAAACCAAAGAAATGTCATTATACAACTTTGAAGCATTTCCAAACATGACAGTCATTCAGGTTATAGAAGTGGCTCACTGAGTTCCTTGTGTCCTGGGGAAACAGGAAGGCATCGAGCTGCAGCTGAAGAGTATAAGATCTTGTTCTGGGATTGAAAAGTGCATTTGATCCTTCCTCTTTGGCATCACTGAAGCACCTGACGAAACAAATTACATTTGAATGCATTTTAATCCGTCCCCCAAAACAGGAGTGAATAGATTTGCTAAGCTAAAGTAACAACTCAGGACTTTGTAAACCATCAAATCGTACCTCTAAAACATATTGACTACCCTAGTAGAGGTCTAGGTACTTTATTAGAATTCAGTCTCCAGTCAGAAAACCCAATGGGCCTGGACACAAAGTTATGCGACCATGTTTATATCTTAATGTTCAGGTCATTATATTGCCAGGACCCCATGGTAACTCCCCTTTTAAAAAAGAGGCTACTCATGTACAAAGGCTTTGTTGCAGTAACTGAAGTTCAAATATAAACTGGCTGTCCTCCAATACATCACCTTTATACAGCTGTTAAAACTAAAGCAAATGACACCCCAGAAAATAAATGCCATGGTGTAGAACCGTTTTTAGCAGCAGACAAGCCCAAGAAAAGACATGGAAGACCAATTGCAATTTTGAGTCCACTCCTAAATGTTTACAGTATATGGAACACTTTTGCTCATTAGGAAACAATTGTTTGCATTTAATTGTTTTTAGCTGTGAGTAGGTCATCAGTTTTCTTTGTGTATTGCAACATTAAAAAGCAAACAAATTAAAGTTTGAATCATTTATTCTTTGGGTCCATTGTTTCAGAAAGGTCAGATTCTGTTGCAGTGGTGTTGGACAGCGGGGGCACAGCCACAGTAACCGCAACAGTTGGGAGGACTTCATCGAGTGCCGCTGTGTGGGTACTGTTCAGCACCGCTGCCTTCGACTGCAGGTGGGCCTCAGGAGAGGTTTTTTCTTGAAGTTCAGGAACTTTCTCCGCATCTTCATCTGTAGTCGCAGAATAAATGTGTTACTGTAAAAGGTGCATTCCAGAGTGCCATTTAAAAAAGGGTTAAGACTTTTCACATTTAACCTTTGTCTTCTTCATCTTTATTCTGCTCAGAAGCTAAAGTCAGAACATCCACCTGGTTTTGGGTCGATGATGAATCAGGAAGCAGTCCTTTCCTCTGATCTTTGACAGAAAAACAATTCAACATTAAGATTTCATCATGGGCAATTTTAATTTAGAGATTGTTAAAGGCTTCAAATGAACAAAGAATAATTCAATACCGGTATTGACCTACCAACTCTGTTTATTCCACCCCTCCACTGGCTGCCATACATTGTAGATCTGCTGATTTTATCAAGAATGGAAGAACGCTCCTCTGCAGGTATGGGCCGGCTCTTCTGCTTGGCTGGCAAGACCATCATCGGACCCACTCTGGCCTGATGTTCCCACACTAACACAAACCAGCATAATGCATGTTAATTCAGTTACCCAGCCATCATCATGTCTAAAACCTATGCCAAAACATGTCACAATTGATCATTATGACAACATCTGCAGCCAATATTCATCATACAAGTTTCTACAAGCTCCCCACCTGTACTGGTCTTCTGTCCACTCCTCCAGAGAGGTTCACGCTCTTCTGGCTTCACAAACCCTCGAGGCCTAAACTTGCTCGGGCTGCTGGGCTTACCGAGAGTTTGCTCAACTCCAACTGGTCTTTTGCATTGCCCACATAAGTAGTCATTACCATCAGCGGACCGCCATCTGATAAATAAAAAAAACATTCAGCACCAATACTTACTTGTGTGTAATTTGACATATTTTAGACTGGATCTCACTTACCTTCCATTCACAAAAGTGCACGCCTTGTTTGTTGCATCTGCGTTATTTATTGGCACAGCATTCAGGTGACATGTGATGTAGAGCTATGAGAAAAGCAGGTGTAGGGAAACATAATACATTTGATTTATACAGCACACTTTAAAGACAAACGTCATCTCAAGATGCTTCACAAAGCTAGAAGGAAAAAAATAAATAAGATATCTAAAGGAGCATATGATAAAAAAAAAGGCAATATAAAAAATAAAAAAGGTTAAGAGCATAAAAAGGATTTAAAATAAATAAATAAAGTAAAGGACAGTCTGCAAAAATGCGGTGTGGAACAGGTGGGTCTTGAGGCATATCCTAATAACTGTGAGTGATGCCGAGGTCCGTATGTTCTCTGGAAGCTGATTCCACAGACGTGGACCCAGGGAGGAGAACGCACGCTTTCCCATGGTGACCAGTGACCAACATGCACACACAATCATGTTTAAGGCAATTTAATAGAGCCTCACCTCCCCTCTGTCCTCATTATAAAATCTGAAGGCATCAATGGACATGTGGAGCTTGTCATCCTGTGTCCTGGCTAAGAATTGAGACCTTGAGCCTGGAAGCTGAGAGTCAACAAAGCACCTATGATGAGGAAAAACAAAAAGAGCAACACTAAATTAGCACTCATTGACTACTATAACAAGAGTCCACATTACCCACAATGCAACTCCACCACTAACATTTCTAGTCATATAGAGAGGCGAAGTCCCTCCCTTTCCGGGGGACCTCCATGGGACCTTATTTCGAAAAAAAGTTATGCATTGAAGTCAATGGGGAGAGAAAGATTACCTTTCGATCCCGTTTGAATTGTGCCACGAATTACACATATGATGTTTCCCAGGTTTAAAAAGATAATTTTGCAAGTCAAAAAAATAAAAGTATGTCGTAAAATAACTAAAGACCGCTTATGTGTAAAACCGCTCAATGAACTACATCTCCCGTCCCGCACCAACACCAAAACAGCCGTCACGTTGGCACATTTCACTTCTTTCTTTCAGAATGAGGCGAAAGGTATTAAAAGAGGTGAAAATCACTACAAGTCTAGGCATGTTGAGAGCTGTACATACACACACGGGGAGTTACTCGCTTCCTAAGAGCCAGCATGCGGGACCGGGATTTGTAGTCTTTCTAGTTGCGTAGTTTTCATTGTGTTATATTGCAACAGTTTCACGACAAACTGACTTTTTACATGGAAATTATTTTTTAAGATTGACAATCACCACATGTGTAATTCGTTGCACAATTGAAACGGGGTCGAAAGATAATCTTTTTCTCTCAAATACATAATTTTTCCGAAATAAGGTCCCATGGGTCGGAAGTAGATGGGCAGGACTTCGCCTCTCTATAGGAAAGTTCTGGAAGTAGTTCTTTAGAGTCAGAACTGCACAAATCTGACCTGTGCATTTGCCAATAGTGGCACAGAAATGAAGAACTAGAATACCAAAGATTAAAAGCAAACTGCAGCAAGCCTTAGCTAACTTGAAGACGACACTAAAGGACTGATCTTTTATTAACCTGTCACTCGAGTCAGCATTGCTCGTGTCTGAATTAAACCACTTGAAGAGCCTTAGACATTACAACAGCTCCCTCTAGGGTCAGGAAAAATGCTTTACTTTTTGCCATTTAGCAATTTGCAGCCTTACCCATTTTCAATGAAGGCATGCCTGGGGCTGGAGTGCATATCAGGGCTCAGTGTAGCCACGCAGCTTCTCACAAATACTCGGAGCCCAATGTGATGCCCAATTCTGACCGAGGCCTCGATGCTGATGGGCTCACCGAGATGAAACACATTAGAGCCTCTTTTGTACTGCCAGTCACCTGCACACGGACAGAAAAAAGTACTAAGTGCAAATAGAGACATGACAAATCGTAACATGAAATTATCAAAACCCACTTGTCATGATTCTCAAGTTAAACTGCAACATTTCCACTGCAGCCTGGGTCGACATGAAGGGGATCCAGGTAGGCATGAGTGAAGAACTGGACAAACTGTAATTCCTAAGAAACAGAAACATGCATTTAAAAAGAGACAGACATCATTCAAAGATTTTTTACAATGCGAGCTTTAAAAACAAAGAGACAAAGACCTTTCGTAATGACATTCAATTGGAATTACAGCCTCCTCCATTCGAACAACACCATATGGAGAGGCCTCAGGAGAGTATATGAGGAGGTTTGTGTAGATCAGAGAGTCCTCAGTTACCTGTGGAGAGTAGACGTGTTTAAAACTAGAAGCTAATGAATCATATTTGAAATGAAATATATTTTAAAGTTACCAAGTGTCTGGTGTCGCACTCCACAAGTCCAACACTGATACTGTACTCATCTGCTTAAGACGCTGTAGCTCTGCAGTACTGGTTGTTGGTCTCTACTCCAAGGCGTATCTCGTCACCATCAACAGGAGCTCCAACCGCAAACATGTCAGCTTTGATAGCAATCTCCAAAGAGTCTGGATGACAGGTCACTCTGATGGTATTCACCTGCTGCGGTTCCTCAGCCGGAGACTTCTGCTGCTGCTGCCCGAGTTCAGACCTGCCTGTGTTCGCAAGGCTCTGAAACGAAGCATCTTGTGTCGGCGGGAAAGCAAAAGAGGTGCTAACACAGAGTCCTACAAGGAGGATAACCTGAAAATGAAAGGCCTTCATAAGTGAAACTGGTCGGCTGCTCTCTGTCTTCCTGACTGACTCACAGTAGGCCTATGGTTCAGGGTGAGCGGTGGATCTTTTTAAACTAGCCGATCATTATCCTCATCAGAGCAGCACACCTGCGTCCAATGATACACTCATCAGGTTAATTGGCTGCACACTCTGAACTCAAAACATGAGGCTGATTGAGAGAGAGGTGAAGGGCGTTTTCACATGTTTACAATGTGCATATATATTTGCTTCATTGCTTGTTACTTTGGATTTTAAATAAACTGTTAGTGTTGCAGTTCATGAAAACCATGCAGGAAGCATTTTGACCTCCCCCCCGGATCCTTAATTTGTACACACTATCACATTATTATTGTGGTCTATGGTGTCATTTTATTATGTTTTTAAACTATCATTCATATTTTGTTGATCTGTACAGACTAAATCAAATAAAATCAAATACAAATGTAAAACTTGTGATTTGGAGCTACATAAATACAATTCGATCTGTGTTTGAAACATAAGACACATATACAAATCAATCCATGCAGTTCAAACAAAGAAAGTATTGAAAATGCCTCCAAATACTTAAAATCAAATGACTTACGAAATATAAAGTTCAAAACTATATTCTTAATTATCCATTTCAGATGTTCACCCTGTACTGTTGCCTAAATATTTTTATGTTATTTTAGATTGATCCATTTTGTTTTTTCTGTTCATACTTTTTAGTTTCTTTCGGTCCAGAGGGCCGTTATTGGAGGTGTTAGAGTTGAAAGGGGGAGACAGAGGGGAGGACATGCCAGAAATGTTCGGCTGGTTCAGGATTCAAACTGGTTTACTAGGCAGCGGTGGCTGCATATGGGCTTCCAGCTCTAACCACTGACATATCAGGCGAACCCATTCTTATCAAGGGTTATTGACCTAACCTCTTTCACTCTTTCCTATTATTATCTCCTTTATATTTGGACACATTGTATTGTCTTGTATGTGAATAACACTTTTTTTGGTGCGCTCAAAACACAACCTAAGCTTTAAAAATATATATTTATTATTATTTATGAGAGCTTCTGAATCGAACTGTGCCGGCGTACATGTTTACAGGACACTAACTTATAATATCCGAACAGTCCGAACCTCTGGCTGCTGTGACTCGTGATGTGAAATTCTCCGGCCGATACTTGTAATAAACTACCAGTGTTTGACATCAAAGCTCCAACTCTCCTCGTGTCTCTCTGAGTCCTGACTCTCCATTGCTGCAGAAGTTTCCCTTACAAGTACAATGTGAGAGTCAGCTTTAGTATTTATTAGTGAGTTCATAACTGAAAAGGCCATGAAGACGAGCTTGGCATGCATTCTTATTTTCATTCAGCTTTTTGAAGGTAAGAGAAATTCACATTTTATTTTCCTCTTTCAAAAACTGATACGTGTCTATCCTGACAGCTGACATCAACATGTAATGTTCATACAGTGTAATCTGTTTTTATTTACGGGGATGTTTCATCAGACCAGTTGTGTGGCTTTGTTTAGAGCCATGTTAGGAATTAACAGTAAAGACTAAACATCCTTGTTTCTTTAATATTTATGTTGTATACACATTCCTTACTAAACAATCATTAAAATGATTGTGTTGCTCGTATTAAGCTATAAGTATTACACTGAAGTTTGGTCAGGGAGGGTGAGATTGATAGACAAATGTTGAATCCTTTATTGTCTGGATTGTTATGCTTCGCCTACTTGTAGGGCGAAACCATTAAAGGGCCCAGAGTAACAGTTTCACGTGCCACCAAATCTGAAACATGAACAACAATGAAAATGAGAATCAAATAATATTTAGTTGGGACAGTTTTCAAAGACAGATCACAGATTATGAAAGTTATAAAACTGTAGGATTTACAGTTTACCTTCAGGGATCAGACTTCCAACGTTTTTATGACCGGTGGGAGAGTTGCTGGAGCATGCATCGTCGCAACATCGACACACATCATCAATGCCATCGACATTTATCCATCTGATGATTAGTATACAGAATTAAATCATTGTTTTCCTTTTGCTTTGAGTTGAGGGCATTTACACCCATTAGGATTCTGATGCAGGCTATACTGTAATGTAAACCCCAACTAGTTAGCAAAGTTGTGGTTAATGGCAGACAGATGAATAGGCCTATTGGCTATTGAAGGACTGGATTACCTCTCCGCACCTGAGCTCCGCGGCTCTTCTTTTTCTTCACGGATAGAGATGGACTTTCCTCCATCTCAATGTATTTTCCGTCGTATTACCTTTCGGCAACATATTTTTTGTTTTTGTGTTTATCTGTGTATTGTTAGGGGGAAGGGTGGTAGCATCTCTATGTTTTTATGTAATCTTGTGTTGTATTTTCTACGGTCTTGTGTTGTTGTTTATATATTTCCCCTCCCTTCCCTTGATGCGTCGATGACACCCTTCCAATTTGACCAAAATACTAGCCGGACATCCGATATGATTGTTACCTTACTTAAATGGATACACAATTGAACAAAATTATTTTGCTTAGCCTGAATGTAAATGGAATTCAGAATCCAATCAAAAGACATAAGATTTTGTTGTACTTAAAGTCTTTAAATTGTGATATTGCTATGCTACAGGAGACTCATTTGAATGCGATGGAATCTAAAAAACTAAGACAGAATTGGGTCGGGCAGATATTCTCTTCCCCTGGAGGAAAAGCTAGTAGAGGAGTCAGTATTTTAATTTCTAAGAATATGCCTTTCAAATCATCCAATGTACATGTTGATCAAGAGGGAAGATATGTAATTGTCTCAGGTTTGCTACAGAATGAAATGGTGACATTAGTGAATGTGTATGCTCCAAATAGTTTACAATTTAAATTCTTTACCTCGCTGTGCCCAAAGGTATTGCAATCCATAGAGGGTCCTCTTATTATAGGTGGCGATTTCAACTCTGTCTGTGACCCTATAGTGGATTGATCTAGTCACCCTCTCCCTTCAGATAACAAAATGTCCGTCGCCTTGAGGGACTTCCAATCCGAGCTCGGTATTACAGATGTGTGGCGCCTAGTGCACCCAGATGCCCGAGAGTACTCTTTCTATTCCGGTGCGCATAACTCCTACTCAAGGATAGATTATATAATGATGTCTTCAAATTTGATCCAGAATGTTATTGAGATCAAAATGCATAGTATATTATTAAGTGATCATGCTGCGGTATCTGTCACATTTTTCCCTCCAACCAACCCTTGCAAATCCAAACAGTGGCGACTTAATACATCTCTACTCAAAAATGAAAAATGCACACTGCTCATTAAAAACCAAATTTTAGATTTCTTTGAGATCAATCTAAATTCTGTACCAAGCGTCACTACTGTCTGGGAGGCTTTTAAAGCAACATGCAGGGGCTGGTTAATTAGTTTCTCCTCGGCAGAGAATAAAAAGCGCAGAGAGGTGAAATCCCAATTAAACTTTAAACTCAAGACTCTAGAAGAGCAGCATATGCTAGACCCATCCAATTTAGATCTAAGGAACTCACTTCTCACCGCTAGGACTAATTTGCAGAAACTTGTACAATAGGAGACAGCTTTTGTTCTTTTTCGTTTACGAAGAACATACTTTGAATCCGGAGACAAAGCAGGGAAAATGTTAGCTCATAGATTGAAACAAATAGAAAACAGACAGATTATTCCAGCGATCAGAGATGAGCATGACAGGCTACAGTGTGATGAAGCCAAAATCAATGAATCTTTCAAGAATTATTATTCTAAATTATATAGCACAAAAAATAACTTGAATGAAGAAGCCTTAGATAGTTTTTTCGGAGATTTTAACCTCCCGAGCGTCAGCTTGGCTGACAGATCTGCTATGGAGGCACCTGTTTCCCAAAATGAAATAGAAAACGCAATCATGAAGATAGCATCAGGGAAAACTCCAGGGGACGACGGTTTTGGAACAGAGTTCTATAAATGTTTTAAAGAACAGCTTTCACCATATTTACTGTTGTTATTCAATGAAATATTAGAATCTGAAGCCATGCCTCCCTCCATGAGCAGGGCCATTATCTCATTGTTGCCTAAACCGGGCAAAGATCCTTCTCTGATGGGTAACCGCCGCCCTTTAAGCCTTCTAAACTGTGACTACAAGATTCTAGCCAAGATACTGGCACTCCGTTTGGAGAAGGTGGTTCCATCTATTGTGCATCTAGACTAAGTAGGTTTCATTCCAGGCCACCAGTCCTCAAATAACATGAGGAGGGTTTTTCAGATTATCCTAGAAGCAGGCTCCAGCAATCTGCCAATGATTGCAGCATCACTAGATGCTGAGAAAGCTTTTGACCAAATAGAATGGAAATATCTGTTTTACACGCTCAAAAAATGTGGCTTTGGGCCCAAGTTGATTAGCTGGGTTAAGGCTTTGTATAGCGCTCCCTTCTCTTCTGTTAGAACTAATGGATTAATCTCAAAACCTTTCCCCTTACACCGTGGTGTGAGGCAAGGGTGTCCTGTTAGTCCCCTACTTTTTATTATGGCTCTAGAACCATTAGCCTGTGCAATTCGCGCTAATGGTGACATACATGGTGTGAACATTCATGGACACGATTTCAAATTAAATATGTACGCTGACGATATACTTCTTACTTTGAGGAAGCCAGCACTCTCTATACCCGCAGTTCTTGATATGATACATTTATTTGGCAGCTTCTCTGGATATAAGATAAATTGGAACAAGAGTGAAGCAATCCCACTTAACTCATATACATATAAACACAACCTAATGAGCACCCCCTTTATTTGGAAAACAAATGGAATGAGGTATTTGGGAATTAACATCGTCTCTCCTATCTCTAAAATCTTTAGCCTTAACGGCCCTGCTATTTTCCAGTCCATTAAGGAGGACATCAACAGGTGGATGGCCATACCACTCTCTCTATGGGGCAGAGCAGAAACCTTGAAAATGAATGTTCTCCCAAGGCTTTCTCATATTATCTCCTCTATCCCTCTTGAATTCCCACTAAAATGGTTTAAAGATATCAAATCCCTATTTACTCTATTCCTTTGGAATAATAAGAAACCCAGAATCGCACATAATAAGTTGATCATTCCAAGATCAATGGGAGGTTTGGGAGTCCCAGATGTATTCCAGTATTATCTGTCCTTCAATGCAAAGTATCCATTATCGTGGGCGTACAAAAGTGCCTCTTCGGTAGGCAGTTGGCAATGGCTGGAGCAATCCATCCTGTCTGTAAACCAAAACATATCTCTGGCATCAATGTGGTACTGCCCAAAACCACCACCCTCAATGGATAATACCATCATCCGCTTTTCATGCTCTATTGTAAAGCAACTGCACAGGAGACTCAACATAGAGGGGCTCTCTTTACCATCTTGCCCCATTTGGAGTAACCCCTGTATTTCTGCAGGAGGAGGCACTTTAAGTAATAATATCTGGCAGAAGGCTGGTATTACTACAATTGGACAGATATATAGAGACCAAACCCTTCCATTTCAACAACTCAAAAATCAGTATGGTCTCTCAGGCTCATCTTTTCTATCATATGCACAACTAGCATCTATTATTAGTACAAAATGTAAGGAGGGAGCCATGCCTGCTTCATGTATGGAAGAGGACCAGCGCCTCAAGAAAGCGATCATATCATCAGGTGTGGTCTCTAACATTTATAAATTATTATCTAGGGCTGCCCCGAATACCTATTCTCCTGTCCAACTGTCCTGAGAGCATGCCTTGAATATCTCTCTGTCTGCTTTGCAATGGAACTCCATTTGGCAGTCAGCTATGTTCTCATCTAAATATGTAAGATTCAGGATCATACAGTTCAAAATTCTCAATAGAGCTTACATCACCCCTGTTACAAAATCCAAGATGAACAATAAACACAGAGACTTATGCTGGCATGAATGTGGCAAGCGAGGTACATTGTTGCACCTACTCTGGGAATGCCCAGCAGTAAAAAAACTTTGGTCAGAAGTAATATCCTTATTGTCTGAATCTTTAAAAGTTAGTTTCCCTACATGTCCCATTGCATGTCTACTGGGTCTCAAGCCAGATGGCAATCTTGCAAGGACTACCGATCGGCTCTGGACATTGGGCTGTTTAGCCACAAAAAGACTCATCCTATTAAACTGGAAGGAACGCAAACCAGCCTGCTTTACTAGAGACTCATGGCTGAGGGAGTATCTGGACCTACTGAACATGGAGCGTGCAGCTTCTCTGCTGGGGGATTTTGAGGGGAGACAGGAGGATTGCGGTTCACTGCCCGCAGCTCTCCTGTCTAACCCTGTCAATATGGCATCTCCTGTGTAATGTATTATGTATTGTGTATGTAATGTCCTGTGTATGTCACAATCAGCTGTCTTAGGAAGTCATCCTTGCATCCAACCCCCCCCCGTTACGTTTTGTTTAGTTGTTTGTTGTTACATGTTTTGATGTACGGTTTGTTATCTGGAGCAATGTCTGTATATTTAAAAAAATAAAAAAAAAAAAAAAAAAAAAAAAAAAAAAAACACTATTTCCTCTAAAAGAAAAAAAAAAAAAAAAAAAAGAAATAACCATTTATTTGTATACATATATTCCATGGGCAGCGTCAACATTCTAAAATATTCTTAAAGTTTACATTTAGCACATTCCTCTCACATGTGTACGGTTTCAGTCAAAATGCTGAGGTAAGCATCACTGTTACATTGATCTGGCTGTACAGAGACAGCTTGGAAAATTCATTTTAGAAAGTATTTATCCTTATATTTACAGTAAACGTTAGACCTCGTTAAAAATATGTTTCCTTAATTAAGTAACTTGATTACTTAAGCAGCAATAAATATTAATAGCAACAATTTGAACCAGTTTTAACTTATACATACTTTTTAACATGAGCCTTTGTAAATGATACACTGACAAACCTTTTGCAATATTACAGTAAGGAGCAACAATTCACAAAATAAGTAATAAAAGCACCTTGAATTTATATAATTGCAGGCCTTGTTGACGGGGCTGCTCTTCTGCATTTCAGAGGTCGCTTTCAGCTGGCAAGTGATACAAATCTAATATAAGAGAGACCAAAGAAATGTCATTATACAACTTTGAAGCATTTCCAAACATGACAGTCATTCAGGTTATAGAAGTGGCTCACTGAGTTCCTTGTGTCCTGGGGAAACAGGAAGGCATCGAGCTGCAGCTGAAGAGAAGAAGATCTTGTTCTGGGATTGAAAAGTGCATTTGATCCTTCCTCTTTGGCATCATTGAAGCACCTGACGAAACAAATTACATTTGAATGCATTTTAATCCGTATCCCAAAACAGGAGTGAATAGATTTGCAAGCTAAAGTAACAACTAAGGACTTTGTGAACCATCAAATTGTACCTCTCAAACATATTGACTACCCTAGTAGAGGTTTGGTTACTTTATTAGAATTCAGTCTCCAGTCAGAAAACCCAATGGGCCTGGACACAAAGTTATGAGACCATGTTTATATCTTAATGTTCAGGTCATTATATTGCCAGGACCCCATGGTAACTCCCCTTTTAAAAAAGAGGCTACTCATGTACAAAGGCTTTGTTGCAGCAACTGAAGTTCAAATATAAACTGGCTGACCTCCAATACATCACCTTTATACAGCTGTTACAACTAAAGCAAATGACACCCCAGAAAATAAATGCCATGGTGTAGTACCGTTTTTAGCAGCAGACAAACCCAAGAAAAGACATGGAAGACGAATTGCAATTTTGAGTCCACTCCTAAATGTTTACAGTTATATGGAACACTTTTGCTCATTAGGAAACAATTGTTTGCATTTAATTGTTTTTAGCTGTGAGCAGGTCATCAGTTTTCTTTGTGTATTGCAACATTAAAAAGCAAACAAATTAAAGTTTGAATCATTTATTCTTTGGGTCCATTGTTTCAGAAAGGTCAGATTCTGTTGCAGTGGTGTTGGACAGCGGGGGCACAGCCACAGTAACCGCAGCAGTTGGGAGAACTTCATCGAGTGCCGCTGTGTGGGTACTGTTCAGCACCGCTGCCTTCGACTGCAGGTGGGCCTCAGGAGAGGTTTTTTCTAGAAGTTCAGGAACTTCCTCAGCATCTTCATCTGTAGTCGCAGAATAAATGTGTTACTGTAAAAGGTGCATTCCAGAGTGCCCTTTAAAAAAGGGTTAAGACTTTTCACCTTTAACCTTTGTCTGTTCCATTTTTGTCTTCTTCATCTTTATTCTGCTCAGAAGCTAAAGTCAGAACGTCCACCTGGTTTTGGGTCGATGATGAATCAGGAAGCAGTCCTTTCCTCTGATCTTTGACAGAAAAACAATTCAACATTAAGATTTCATCATGGGCAATTTTAATTTAGAGATTGTTAAAGGCTTCAAATGAACAAAGAATAATTCAATACCGGTATTGACCTACCAACTCTGTTTATTCCACCCCTCCACTGGCTGCCATACATTGTAGATCTGCTGATTTGATCAAGAATGGAAGAAGACTCCTCTGCAGGTATGGGCTGGCTCTTCTGCTTGGCTGGCAAGACCATCATCGGACCCACTCTGGCCTGATGTTCCCACACTAACACAAACCGGCATAATGCATGTTAATTCAGTTACCCAGCCATCATCATGTCTAAAACCTATGCCAAAACATGTCACAATTGATCATTATGACAACATCTGCAGCCAATATTCATCATACAAGTTTCTACAAGCTCCCCACCTGTACTGCTCTTCTGTCCGCTCCTCCAGAGGGGTTCACGCTCTTCTGGCTTCACAAACCCTCGAGGCCTAAACTTGCTCGGGCTGCTGGGCTTACTGGGAGTTTGCTCAACTCCAACTGGTCTTTTGCATTGCCCACATAAGTAGTCATTACCATCAGCGGACCGCCATCTGATAAATAAAAAAAACATTCAGCACCAATACTTGTGTAATTTGACATATTTTAGACTGGATCTCACTTACCTTCCATTCACAAAAGTGCACGCCTTGTTTGGTGCATCTGCGTTATTTATTGGCACAGCATACAGGTGACATGTGATGTAGAGCTATGAGAAAAGCAGGTGTAGGGAAACATAATACATTTGATTTATACAGCACACTTTAAAGACAAACCTCATCTCAAGGTGCTTCACAAAGGGAAAAATAAGTTAAAAGATATCTAAAGGAGCATATTGGATAAAAAAAAGGCAATATAAAAAATAAAAATAAAAGGTTAAGAGCATAAAAAGGTTTAAAAATAAATAAATAAAGTCAAGGACAGTCTGTAAAATGCGGTGTGGAACAGGTGGGTCTTGAGGCATATCCTAATAACTGTGAGTGATGCCGAGGTCTGTATGTTCTCTGGAAGCCGATTCCACAGACGTGGACCCAGGGAGGAGAATGCACGCTTTCCCATGGTGACCAGTGACCAACATGCACACACACAATCATGTTTAAGGCAATTTAATAGAGCCTCACCTCCCCTCTGTCCTCATTATAAAATCTGAAGGCATCAATGGACATGTGGAGCTTGTCATCCTGTGTCCTGGCTAAGAATTGAGACCTTGAGCCTGGAAGCTGAGAGTCAACAAAGCACCTATGATGAGGAAAAACAAAAAGAGCAACACTAAATTAGCACTCATTGACTATAACCAGAGTCCACATTACCCACAATGCAACTCCACCGCTAAAATTTCTAGTCATATAGAGAGGCGAAGTCCCTCCCTTTACAGGAGGACCTCCATGGGACCTTATTTCAAAAAAAGTTATGCATTGGAGTCAATGGGGAGAGAAAGATTACCTTTCGATTCCGGTTGAATTGTGCCACGAATTACACATGATGTTTGTCATTTTAAAAGATAATTTTGCAAGTCAAAAAAATAAAAGTGTGGCGTAAAAAGAGTAAAAAAAACACTTTGTGTAAAACCGCTCAATGAACTACCTCTCCGGTCCCGCACCAACACCAAGACGGCCTTCACGTTGGCACATTTCACTTCTTTCAGAAAGAGGCGAAAAGTATTAAAAGAGGTGAAAATCAGTCCAAGTCTGGGCATGTTGAGAGCTGTACACACACAAGGGGAGTCAGTCGCTTCCTAAGAGCCAGCATGCGGGAGCGGGATTAGTCTTTCTAGTTGCGCATTTCTCATTGTGTTATAGTTCAACAGTTTTACAAAAAACTGACTTTTGTGACGTGGAAATGATTTTTTAAAATTGACAATCATCATATCTGTAATTCGTTGCACAATTGAAACGGGGTCGAAAGATAATCTTTCTCTCTCCATTGACTTCAATACATAACTTTTCCGAAATAAGGTCCCATGGGTCGGAAGTAGATGGGCGGGACTTCGCCTCTCTATAGGAAAGTTCTGGAAGTAGTTCTTTAGAGTCAGAACTGCACAAATCTGACCTGTGCATTTGCCAATAGTGGCACAGAAATGAAGAACTAGAATACCAAAGATTAAAATCAAACTGCTGTAAGCCTTAGCTAACGGCTAACTTGAAGACGACACTAAAGGACTGATCTTTTATTAACCCGTCACTCGATTCAGCATTGCTTGTGTCTGAATTAAACCACTTGAAGAGCCTTACACATTAAAACATGTCCCTCTAGGGTCAGAAAAACACTTTACTTTTTGCCATTTAGCAATTTGCAGCCTTACCCATTTTCAATGAAGGCATGCCTGGGGCTGGAGTGCATGTCAGGGCTCAGTGTAGCCACGCAGCTACTCACAAACACTCGGAGCCCAATGTGATGCCCAATTCTGACCGAGGCCTCGATGCTGATGGGCTCACCGAGATGAAACACATTAGAACCTCTTTTGTACTGCCAGTCACCTGCACACGGATAGAAAAAAGTACTAAGTGCAAATAGAGACATGACAACTCATAATAACATGATAATTATCAAAACTCACTTGTCATGATTCTCAAGTTAAACTGCAACATTTCCACTGCAGCCTGGGTCGACATGAAGGGGATCCAGGTAGGCATGAGTGAAGAACTGGACAAACTGTAATTCCTAAGAAACAGAAACATGCATTTAAAAAAAAAAAAGACAGACATCATTCAAAGATGTTTACAATGTGAGCTTTAAAAACAAAGAGACAAAGACCTTTCGTAATGACATTCAATTGGAATTACAGCCTCCTCCATTCGAACAACACCATATGGAGAGGCCTCAGGAGAGTATATGAGCAGGTTTGTGTAGATCAGAGAGTCCTCAGTTACCTGTGGAGAGTAGACGTGTTTAAAACTAGAAGCTAATGAATCATATTTGAAATGAAATATATTTGAAAGTTACCCAGTGTCTGGTGCCGCACTCCACAAGTCCGACACTGATACTGTACTCATCTGCTGAAGACGCTGTAGCTCTGCAGTACTGGTTGTTGGTCTCTACTCCAAGGCGTATCTCGTCACCATCAACAGGAGCTCCAACCGCAAACATGTCGGCTTTGATAACAATCTCCAAAGAGTCTGGATGACAGGTCACTCTGATGGTGTTCACCTGCTGCGGTTCCTCAGCCGGAGACTTCTGCTGCTGCTGCCTGAGTTCTGACCTGCCTGTGTTCGCAAGGCTCTGAACCGAAGCATCTTGTGTGTAACGTGTGGGCGGGAAAGCAAAAGAGGTGCTTACACAGAGTCCTAGGATAACCTGAAAATTAAAGGCCTCCATAACTGAAACTGGTCAGCTGCTCTCTGTCTTCCTGACTGACTCACAGTAGGCCTATGGTTCAGGGTGAGCGGTGGAGCTTTTTAAACTCTAGCCGATCATTATCCTCATCAGAGGAGCACACCTGCGTCCAATGAGACACTCATCAGGTTAATTGGCTGCACACTCTGAACTCAAAACATGAGGCTGATTGAGAGAGAGGTGAAGAGTAAATCAAGAAATGAAGCAAACAAGCTGATCTTCAAATTCCTCAAAAGCACTGGTCTGAGGACAAGGATTTAGTAGGGGAACATAGTGCTGCGTATCAGGGCTGTGAAGTGCAGAAAAAGGCCAAGGAGGTGCAGAGATACAAAGTGCAAAATAAAGTCTCATATGCTGAAGCAACAGAAAAGGTTTCACTAAACATAGCTAGGAAATCCCAAGTAACATCAAGTATTTTCTCTTCAAAAGATTTTCCCAAACTCCCACAGGCAAAGGAAAGCCCCACAAAGTGTGTGATAGGAGAGGATGCATTGATTGTTAATAAGTACAAGTTTGTGGCCTTTATTGGAAAAGTGGTGAATGTTGCGTTACAACAGACAAACAAGAGGTCAAGACTGAAAACAATAGTGGAGGCAGCAAGTGAATTTTTGGGGATAAAGGATATAACCGTTGAAATGATACATGAAATGCTAGCCACCAATAATGATGATTCACAGATTGAGTAGATGAATGGTTTTTCTCATTCTGCAATGGAATGCTAGAAGCCTTATTGCAAATGGACAAGAATTCAAGACCTATATATATCAGTTAAAAGAAAAACCAGACGTTATTTGTATTCAAGAAACATGGCTGAAGACTCATTTGGACTTCATAATTGGGGGATATACTGCTATAAGACAAGATAGAAATGATGGCCAGGGAGGGGGATGTGCAATCTTTATCAGAGAAGTCATGTCTTATAGTAAGCTAACTTTTAAGAACAGTCATGATTTAGAAATAGTGGGTGTAGAAGTTTGGATTAATAAAAGGAAAATTAGTGTCCTGAATTTTTATAATCCATGTAATAAACTCAGAATAGAGGAATTAGACAGTCTTTGCCAAGGAAATGAAATAATATGGTGTGGTGATTTTAATGCACATAATACAATGTGGGGAGGGAGATCAACAGATTACAACGGACAGGTGGTGGAGGATTTAATGGAGGCAAAGGAATTAGTTTGTTTAAATAATGGGCAAGGTACAAGGATACATTTTAGAGATGGAACAGAGTCTGCGATCGACCTAACTCTTGTAACAAGTGAATTAGCTTCTGGTAGCAGTTGGGAAGTATTGACAAATAACAGTATTGGGAGTGATCATCTTCCAATTATAATCAAGTTTGATATAAATCATGTGGTTGAGCTAGACGGTATCATGAGATGGACTTTTTCTAAAGCAAATTGGGAGATGTTTGCTAAATTGTGCGATAATGAATTGGATCAGATTGATATGGCAGAAAGTATTGATGAAATAAATGAGCAATTTACTTCAAATATAATTAAAAGCGCTAATCAAACTATTGGGAATAAAACTGGGAAACTTGGTAAATGTGTTAAGATGGTACCGTGGTGGAACAAAGACTGTAATGATGCAATCCGAAACAAAATCAGGCTGTTTGGAAAGCTAAGAAAGACACATTCATTACATAATTTATTAGAATATAAAAAGGCACAGGCTCAGGTAAGGAACATTGTTAAAAGAGCAAAAAGTGAATGTTGGAGAGGATTCTGTTCAAGTATTGGGAGAACTACACCATTAGATAAAGTATGGGGAATGATTAAGAAGATGAGGGGAATAAGACATCAGAGTAACCTGCCAGTGTTAGAGATTGGAGGGGAAGTTGCCACTGGTGCTTTGGAGAAGGCAGAAATTCTAGCTGAAAATTTTGTCAAAGTTCATTCTTCGGAAAATTTGACAGAAGAAGGTAAGATCAGGAGGCAGGAAGTGTTAGATGAGCATCCTAATGTATATGAAGAAAGACATTCGTCGCAGAGTGTTGTAAATATACCTTTCTCTATTCAAGAGTTGAGAAGAGCATTAAGTAAGTGTAAAATGACTGCTCCTAGGAAAGATAATGTATGTTATATAATGTTGACCAAATTAAGTGATTTTGCATTAGGAAAGCTGCTGGAGATGTACAATAAGATCTGGGAGAAAGGGAAGCTGCCAATAATATGGAAAGAGTCAGTCATTATTCCTATTAGGAAACCTGGGAAAGATCCAACCAGTCCAGGCAGTTATAGACCTATAGCTCTGACATCACACTTGTGTAAAGTTATGGAAAGAATGATAACAGAAAGGCTAACATACTACATTGAGAAAAATGAACTAATGACTCCTTATCAGAGTGGGTTTAGAAGAGGGCGGAGTACTTTAGATTCACTGCTGTGCCTGGAGTCTGAAGTCAGGAAAGCCCAAGCGAACAAGGAGTGTGTTGTAGCTGTATTCTTTGATGTAGAAAAAGCTTACGATATGATGTGGAAGGAAGGATTATTAATAAAACTGGACATTATGGGTCTGGGAGGTAATGTATATAATTGGATTAGGGATTTTTTGTTTGGCCGTGCCATCAGAGTCCGAGTTGGCAAGTCATATTCTCGAAGGCATGAAGTTGAAAATGGAACCCCGCAGGGGAGTGTCATCAGTCCTCTTTTATTTTCTATCATGATCAATGATATATATACACAAGTAGGATCTGATATTGGTAAGTCACTTTTTGCAGATGATGGAGCTATTTGGAAAAGGGGCAGAAATGTAAAATATATTGTAGCTAAGATTCAGGAAGCCATTAGGGAAATTGAAAGCTGGTCTCTGACATGGGGGTTTAGATTGTCGGTGGAAAAAACTGAAACTTTATTTTTTACGAGGAAAAGGATAGGTGAGGAGGTTAGGTTAAAACTTTATGGACAAGATCTAAAGAAAGTGAAGACATTTAAATTTCTGGGAATATGGTTGGACGAGAGAGTCACATGGAGTACTCACATTGATAAAGTCGTAGATAAATGTAAAAGGGTTTTAAATGTTATGAGGTGCTTGGCAGGCACTAAGTGGGGGGCTGATAAAGCTGCTTTGAGGAACGTATACACAGCCTTAATTAGATCAGCCATAGAATACGGACTAATAGTGTATGGGTCAGCTGCATACTCTTCTCTTCAAAAATTAGATAGAGTCCAGGCACAAGCACTAAGGATATGCTGTGGGGCAGTAAGATCTACACCAGTGTCGGCACTTCAGGTAGAGGTCAGAGAAGTACCTATTTCTTTGAGGAGAAAGCAGTTAATTGTTCATTACTGGGCAAATCTACAGGGTCATAAAGATACTCACCCTACTAAACAAACTGTACAAACAAGTTGGGAAAGTAACAAAATAAAAAAAGAAAGTTTTTGTTTTTGTGTTTCGGAAATATGTAAGGAATTCAAAGTTAAGGAATGGAATATTAGTCCGACGGTGTTGTTATCAGCGGTTCCACCATGGTTGCTACCTCAACCTATAGTAGATTTATCACTATTGAAACGGGTACATTCAATGAAAAACAAATTCAATGTACAGGCTTATGTGAACACTGTTCTACATGAACAATATGGGCACTTTATAAAAATATTTACTGATGGATCCAAAAATCCAGATAATGGTCTAACGAGTTGTGCATTTTATGTTCCTGAGTTAAAAGTCAAAGTGGGAAAGCGTACAAGTGATCACATTGCAGTATATACAGTAGAGATGATGGCTATCTCTCTAGCACTTCAGTGGGTAGAGGAAATACAGCCAATGCGAGTGGTCATTTGCTCTGACTCCAGTGCAGCTCTGGAGAGTATAAACAACTTCTCTTCAGAATGTCGTGAGGATATTTTACATGACATTTTACAAAGCATGTTTAGGTTAGTTCATCTGGGAATTGTTGTTCAATTTGTGTGGGTTCCAGCGCATGTGGGCATTAGAGGGAATGAAGTAGTGGATCAACTGGCAAAATGTGGTTTGAAAGCAAACCAGATTGATATTATGATACCCATCAGTAGAGCAGAAGTCAAATCTTTTACTAAAGTGGTTATCAAGCAACAATGGCAAAAACTATGGGACAGTAACACCAAAGGAAGACATTTATATCAGATACAAAGGGAAGTAGGAACAGGAAGCACTTGGGGGAGTAGTAGAAGAGAGCAGAGCATCAACAGCAGGATAAAATTGGGACACTCTGGACTAAACTCATCACTGCATCTGATTGGAAAACATCCAAATGGCAATTGTGATGGTTGCCAACAACCAGAGACAATACATCATGTATTTTTTAGCTGCCCGGACTATAACAGACAAAGATTCATTCTGAAAACTGCACTGGAACAACTCAACATCAAGGACATGGATTTCAAGGCAATATTTGAAAGTAAATCAAGAAATGAAGCAAACAAGCTGATCTTCAAATTCCTCAAAAGCACTGGTCTGAGGACAAGGATTTAGTATGAACATTTAATAACTAAACAGTAGGTGGCGATATATGCTCCAAGTGGAAGCGATTCGCCATTAAAGAAAAGAAGAAGAAGAAGAAGAAGATTCGCCATTAAAGAGAAGAAGAAGAAGAAGAAGAAGAAGAAGAAGAAGAAGAGAGGTGACGGGCGTTTTCACATGTTTAAAATGTACATATATTTGTTTCATTGCTTGTTACTTTGGATTTTAAATAAAACGTTACTGTTGCAGTTCATGAAAACCATGCAGGAAGCATTTTGACATCCCCCTGGATCCTTAATTTGTACACATCACATTATTATTGTGGTCTATGGTGTCATTTTATTATGTTTTTAAACTATCATTCATGTTTTGTTGATCTGTACAGACTAAATGAAATAAAATCAAATACAAAATGTAAAACTTGTGATTTTGAGCTACATAAATACAATTTGATCTGTGTTTGAAACATAAGACACATATACAAATCAATCCATGCAGTTCAAACAAAGAAAGTATTGAAAATGCCTCCAAATACTTAAAATCAAATGACTTACGAAATATAAAGTTCAAAACTATATTCTTAATTATCCATTTCAGATGTTCACCCTGTACTGTTGCCTAAATATTTTATGTTATTTTAGATTGATCCATTTTGGTTTTTTCTGTTCATACTTTTTAGTTTTTTCCGGTCCAGAGGGCCGTTATTGGAAATGTTTGAGTTGAAAGGGGGAGACAGAGGGGAGGACATGCCATAAAAGTTCAGCTGGTTCAGGATTCAAACTGGTTTACTAGGCAGCGGTGGCTGCATATGGGCTTCCAGCTCTAACCACTGACATATCACGCGAACCATCAATCAATGTTTATTTATATAGCCCAATATCACAAATGTTACATTTGTCTCAGTGGACTTCACAGTTTGTACAGAATATCAGTATGACAATACGACACCCTCTGTCCTTAGACCCTCACATCGTACAAGGAAAAACTTCGTGAGAAAACCTACAGTTTAAAGGGAAAAATGGGAGAAACCTCAGGGAGAGCAACAGAGGAGGGATCCCTCTCCCAGGACGGACAGGCGTGCAATAGATGCCGTGTGTAAATTGAAAAGATAATACATTTTTGCAACATAGGTAGTCCAAATGTTTGGAAATGCATGTGTGTATAATAGGAAGATGAATCCACGAGGATATCCATCCAGGACTTATGATCCAGGACCACAGCCACGACTCAAGATCCAGGACTCGCAATCCATGACACAGGACCGCAGGATCATCCATGACTCCGGATCCCGGCGTATATAGACACCAAAAAGAAAGAAATTTGGGGAAGCTGGGTTAATCGGAACATGAGAGTACACAGGTATAGACAGAGAGAAGGAAGAAGTAAGATGTCCCCCGACAAACTAAGCCTATATCAGCAAAACTAGGGGCTGAATCTAATCAGCCCTAACCATAAGCTTTATCAAAAAGGAAGGTCTTAAGCGCACTCTTAAAAACGGATGGGGTGTCTGCCGCCCGAACACAAACTGGAAGCTGATTCCACAAAAGTGGAGCTTGATAAGAAAATGCTCTGGCTCCCATTGTACTTTTAGAGACTCTAGGGACAACCAACAACCCTGCATTCTTGGAACGCAATACCCTAGTAGGACAGTAGGGTATAATGAGTTCTTTAAGGTAAGATGGCGCCTGCCCATTAAGGGCTTTGTAGGCGAGAAGAAGAATTTTAAATTCTATCCTTTGTTCTATAGGGAGCCAGTGTAAGGCAGCCAGAACAGGAGTAATGTGGTCCCTTTTCCTAACTCTGGTTAGTAAACGAGCTGCAGCATTTTGAATCAGCTGAAGCAACTTGACTGACTTCTTGGTACACCCTGATAATAAGGAATTACAATAATCCAGCCTTGAAGTAACAAATGCATGGACTAGTTTCTCTGCATCGTTTTGAGGCAAGATATGCCTGATTTTTGCAATGTTACGTAGATGGAAGTAGGCGGTCCTTGAAATTGATTTTATGTGGATGTTAAAGGATAAATCCTGATCAAATATAACACCAAGATTCCTTACAGTCTCACTGGAGGCCAAATTAATGCCATCCATAGTTAGTATATCTTTAGATAATTTGTTTCGTAGATTCTTCGGGCCAAGTACAATAACTTCAGTTTCGTGTTTAACATAAAAAAATGTAAGGTCATCCACGTTTTTAAGTCCTTGAGGCAGTCTTGAATTTTATTTAGATGATTAATTTCATCAGGCTTGATTGATAAATATAGTTGAGTATCATCCGCATAACAATGAAAATTTACAGAATGATTCCTTATAATATTGCCTAACGGAAGCATATATAGTGTGAACAAAATAGGTCCAAGCACTGAGCCCTGTGGCACTCCATGGCTAACTTTGGTTTGCATGGAAGATTCATCGTTGACACGTACAAACTGAGAGCGTTCAGATAGATAGGACCTAAACCAGCCTAAAGCAGTTCCCTGTATGCCAACTAAGTGCTCTAGTCTTTGCAATAGGATATCATGGTCGATAGTATCAAATGCAGCACTAAGATCGAGCAAGACAAGAATAGAGACAAGTCCCTTGTCTGAGGCTATTAGAATGTCATTTGTGACTTTAACCAGAGCTGTCTCTGTGCTATGTTGTGTTCTAAAGCCAGACTGAAAATCTTCAAATAAATCATAGTTTTTTAAGTAATCACGCAGCTGTTTTGCGACTGCTTTCTCAAGAATTTTTGAGAGGAACGGAAGATTAGAAATAGGTCTATAGTTTGATAAAACCTCTGGATCGAGGTTGTGCTTTTTAAGAAGCGGTTTTATCACTGCTACTTTGAATGATTGTGGAACATAGCCTGATAATAAAGACATATTCATAATATTTAATAAAGAAGTGCTAATTAATGGAAAAACTTCTTTTAACAGCTTAGTTGGAATCGGGTCTAAGATACACGTTGATGGTTTAGAAGAGAGAATCATTGAATTGAATTGTTCAAGGTTTATGGCTGAAAAGCATTCTAGTTTACTCTCTAGTGTAATATTAGAACTTACGTTTCCGGGAGCTGTTGATAACACTATACTGGTCAAAGGCAAGAGGTCATTGATTTTGTTTCTAAGAGTAACAATTTTATCGTTAAAAAAGCACATAAAATCATTACTACTGAGTGCTATGGGAATAGAAGGCTCAGTCGAGCTGTGGCTCTCTGTCAGCCTGGCTACAGTGCTGAAAAGAAATCTTGCATTATTCTTATTCTCATCTATTAATGAAGAGTAGTAGGCTGCTCTCGCTTTACGCAGTGCTTTCTTATATTCATTGAGAGTAATATGCCAAATTAAAAGAGATTCTTCAAGTTTAGTGGAACGCCATATCCTTTCAAGTTGTCTCGACTTTTGCTTTATTTTGCGGGTTTCGGCATTATGCCATGGAGCTAATCTATGTTGTGAACCCATTCTTATCAAGGGTTATTGACCTAACCTCTTTCACTCTTTCCTATTATTATCTCCTTTATATTTGGACACATTGTATTTTCTTGTATGTAAATAGCACTTGTTTTGGTGAGCTTAAAACACAACCTAAGCTTTAAAAAAATATATTTATTATTATTTATGAGAGCTTCTGAATCGGACTGTGCCGCCGTACATGTTTACAGGACACTAACTTATAATATATATCCACCCCTTTGATGCTGATGACTCTCCTCCTGACCTGCACTTTCACACTCATCTTGCAGACACCAGACATATCCAGTGATACAACATGAAAGTGATGTTATCATATCTTCTTTTCTCACTTGATAATATCACAACAGGATCGCTATAAGAAGACTTACTATGATTCTATAAAAAAGTGTTATATATAAAGTACTTCGTGGTGAGCAATGTTTATTATTGCTAGCAAATACTGAGCATTTTTTTTTGAGAAGGGTTTGTTTGAGTAATTGTACACATTAGTGGTGTTAATCCAGTGGATGAGTCTGATTCAGTTCAGAAATTCAGTTAAACATCAGTGTGTGCAAAACCAACTGCAACGTTTCAACGGCAGTTCTTGCTTTGATTTCCCCTTCCTGCTCAGAGGTGAAGAACAATAAACAAAGTGAGGCTGTCCACAAAACCTCACAAAGACTGAAGGAAAGAGGAGGAGTACAATGTGAGTCAGCTTTAGTATTTATTAGTGAGTTCATAATTGAAAAGGCCATGAAGACGAGCTTGGCATGCATTCTTATTTTCATTCAGCTTTTTGAAGGTAAGAGAAATTCACATTTTATTTTCCTCTTTCAAAAACTGATACGTGTCTATCCTGACAGCTGACATGAACATGTAATGTTCATACAGTGTAATCTGTTTTTATTTACGGGGATGTTTCATCAGACCAGTTGTGTGGCTTTGTTTAGAGCCATGTTAGGTATTAACAGTAAAGACTAAACATCCTTGTTTCTTTAATATTTATGTTGTATACACATTCCTTACTAAACAATCATTAAAATAATCGTGTTGCTCGTATTAAGCTATAAGTATTACGCTGAAGTTTGGTCAGGGAGGGTGAGATTGATAGACAAATGTTGAATCCTTTATTGTCTGGATTGTTATGCTTCGCCTACTTGTAGGGCGAAACCATTAAAGGGCCCAGAGTAACAGTTTCACGTGCTGCTAAATCTGAAACATGAATAAAAATGAAAATGAGAGTCAAATAATCTTTAGTTGGGACAGTTTTCACAGACAGATCACAGATTATGAAAGTTATAAAACTGTAGGATTTACAGTTTACCTTCAGGGATCAGACTTCTGAGGTTTGTATGACCGGTGGGAGAGTTGCTGGAGCATGCATCGTCGCAACATCGACACAGATCATCAATGCCATCGACATTTATCCATCTGATGATTAGAATACAGAATTAAATCATTGTTTTCCTTTCGCTTTGAGTTGAGGGCATTTACACCCAAATCCAATGTTGAAATAACCATTTATTTGTATACATATATTCCATGGGCAGCGTCAACATTCTAAAATATTCTTAAAGCTTACATTTAGCACATTCCTCTCACATGTGTACGGTTTCAGTCAAAATGCTGAGGTAAGCATCACTGTTACATTGATCTGGCTCTACAGAGACAGCATAGAAAATTCATTTTAGAAAGTATTTATCCTTATATTTACAGTAAACATTAGCCCTCATTAAAAATATGTTTCCTTAATTAAGTAACTTGATTACTTAAGCAGCAAGAAATATTAATAGCAACCATTTGAACCAGTTTTAGCTTATAAATACTTTTTAACATGAGCCTTTGTAAATGATACACTGACAAACCTTTTGCAATATTACAGTAAGGAGCAACAATTAACAAAAGTAATAAAAGCACCTTGAATTTATATAATTGCAGGCCTTGTTGACGGGTTTGCTCTTCTGCATTTCAGAGGTCGCTTTCAGCTGGCAAGTGATACAAATCTAATATAAGAGAGACCAAAGAAATGTCATTATACAACTTTGAAGCATTTCCAAACATGACAGTCATTCAGGTTATAGAAGTGGCTCACTGAGTTCCTTGTGTCCTGGGAAAACAGGAAGGCATCGAGCTGCAGCTGAAGAGTATAAGATCTTGTTCTTGGATTGAAAAGTGCATTTGATCCTTCCTCTTTGGCATCATTGAAGCACCCGACTAAACAAATTACACTTGAATGCATTTTAATCTGTATCCCAAAACAGGAGTGGATAGATTTGCAAGCTAAAGTAACAACTCAGGACTTTTTGAACCATCAAATTGTACCTCTAAAACATATTGACTACCCTAGTAGAGGTCTAGGTACTTTATTAGAATTCAGTCTCCAGTCAGAAAACCCAATGGGCCTGGACACAAAGTTATGAGACCATGTTTATATCTTAATGTTCAGGTCATTATATTGCCAGGACCCCATGGTAACTCCCCTTTTAAAAAAGAGGCTACTCATGTACAAAGGCTTTGTTGCAGTAACTGAAGTTCAAATATAAACTGGCTGTCCTCCAATACATCACCTTTATACAGCTGTTACAACTAAAGCAAATGACACCCCAGAAAATAAATGCCATGGTGTAGAACCGTTTTTAGCAACAGACAAAACTAAGAAAAAGACATGGAAGAACAATTGCAATTTTGAGTCCACTCCTAAATGTTTACAGTTAGATGGAACACTTTTGCTCATTAGAAAACAATTGTGTGCATTTCATTGTTTTTAGCTGTGAGCAGCTCATCAGTTTTCTTTGTGTATTGCAACATTAAAATGCAAACAAACTAAAGTTTGAATCATTTATTATCTCTTGGGTCCATTGTTTCAGAAAGGTCAGATTCTGTTGGACAGCGGGGGCACAGCCACAGTAACCGCAGCAGTTGGGAGGACTTCATCGAGTGCCGCTGTGTGGGTACTGTTCAGCACCGCTGCCTTCGACTGCAGGTGGGCCTCAGGAGAGGTTTTTTCTTGAAGTTCAGGAACTTCCTCAGCATCTTCATCTGTAGTCGCAGAATAAATGTGTAAATGTAAAAGGTGCATTCCAGAGCGCCATTTAAAAAAGGGTTAAGACTTTTCACATTTAACCTTTGTTTGTTCCACTTTTGTGTTCATCTTTATTCTGCTCAGAAGCTAAAGTCAGAACGTCCACCTGGTTTTGGGTCGATGATGAATCAGGAAGCAGTCCTTTCCTCTGATCTTTGACAGAAAAACAATTCAACATTAAGATTTCATCACGGGCAATTTTAATTTAGAGATTGTTAAAGGCTTCAAATGAACAAAGAATAATTCAATACCGGTATTGACCTACCAACTCTGTTTATTCCACCCCTCCACTGGCTGCCATACATTGTAGGTCTGCTGATTTGATCAAGAATGGAAGAACGCTCCTCTGCAGGTATGGGCTGGCTCTTCTGCTTGGCTGGCAAGACCATCATCGGACCCACTCTGGCCTGATGTTCCCACACTAAAACAAACCAGCATAATGCATGTTAACTCAGTTAACCAGCCATCATCATGTCTAAAACCTATGCCAAAACATGTCACAATTGATCATTATGACAACATCTGCAGCCAATATTCATCATACAAGTTTCTACAAGCTCCCCACCTGTACTGGTCTTCTGTCCACTCCTCCAGAGGGGTTCAGGCTCTTCTGGCTTCACAAACCCTCGAGGCCTAAACTTGCTCGGGCTGCTGGGCTTACCGGGAGTTTGCTCAACTCCAACTGGTCTTTTGCATTGCCCACATAAGTAGTCATTACCATCAGCGGACCGCCATCTGATAAATAAAAAAACATTCAGCACCAATACTTGTGTGATTTGACATATTTTAGACTGGATCTCACTTACCTTCCATTCACAAAAGTGCACGCCTTGTTTGGTGCATCTGCGTTATTTATTGGCACAGCATACAGGTGACATGTGATGTAGAGCTATGAGAAAAGCAGGTGTAGGGAAACATAATACATTTGATTTATACAGCACACTTTAAAGACAAACGTCATCTCAAGGTGCTTCACAAAGGGGAAAATAAGTAAAAAGATATCTAAAGGAGCATATTGGATAAAAAAAAAGGCAATATAAAAAATAAAAATAAAAGGTTAAGAGCATAAAAAGGTTTTAAAATAAATAAATAAAGTAAAGGCAGTCTGTAAAATGCAGTGTGGAACAGGTGGGTTTTGAGGCATATCCTAATAACTGAGTGATGCCGAGGTCCGTATGTTCTCTGGAAGCTGATTCCACAGACGTGGACCCAGGGAGGAGAAAGCACGCTTTCCCATGGTGACCAGTGACCAACATGCACACACACAATCATGTTTAAGGCAATTTAATAGAGCCTCACCTCCCCTCTGTCCTCATTATAAAATCTGAAGGCATCAATGGACATGTGGAGCTTGTCATCCTGTGTCCTGGCTAAGAATTGAGACCTTGAGCCTGGAAGCTGAGAGTCAACAAAGCACCTATGATGAGGAAAAACAAAAACAGCAACACTAAATTAGGAATCATTGACTACTATAACCAGAGTCCACATTACCCACAATGCAACTCCACCGCTAACATTTCTAGTCATATAGAGAGGCGAAGTCCCTCCCTTTCCGGGAGGACCTCCATGGGACCTTATTTCGAAAAAAGTTATGCATTGGAGAGTCAATGGGGAGAGAAAGATTACTTTTCGATTCCGTTTGAATTGTGCCACGAATTACACATGATGTTTGTCATTTTAAAAAATAATTTTGCAAGTCCAAAAAATAAAAGTGTGTCGTAAAATGAGTAAAAAAAAAACACTTTGTGTAAAACCGCTCAATGAACTACCTCTCCCGTTCCGCACCAACACCAAGACGGCCTTCACGTTGACACATTTCACTTCTTTCAAAAAGAGGCGAAAAGTATTAAAAGAGGTGAAAATCACTCCAAGTCTGGGCATGTTGAGAGCTGTACACACACAAAAAGGGGAGTTAGTCGTTTCCTAAGAGCCAGCATGCGGGAGCGGGATTAGTCTTTCTAGTTGCACATTTCTCATTGTGTTATATTTCAACAGTTTTACGAAAAACTGACTTTTGTGACGTGGAAATGATTTTTTTAAATTGACAATCATCATATGTGTAATTCGTTGCACAATTGAAACGGGGTCGAAAGATAATCTTTCTCTCTCCATTGACTTCAATACATAACTTTTCCGAAATAAGGTCCCATGGGTCGGAAGTAGATGGGCGGGACTTCGCCTCTCTATAGGAAAGTTCTGGAAGTCGTTTTTTAGAGTCAAAACTGCACAAATCTGACCTGTGCATTTGCCAATAGTGGCACAGAAATGAAGAACTAGAATACCAAAGATTAAAAGCAAATTGCTGTAAGCCTTAGCTATCGGCTAACTTGAAGACGACACTAAAGGACTGATCTTTTATTAACACGTCACTCGAGTCAGAATTGCTTGTGTCTGAATTAAACCACTTTAAGAGCCTTACACATTACAACAGCTTCCTCTAGGGTCAGAAAAACACTTTACTTTTTGCCATTTAGCAATTTGCAGCCTTACCCATTTTCAATGAAGGCATGCCTGGGGCTGGAGTGCATGTCAGGGCTCAGTGTAGCCACGCAGCTGCTCACAAATACTCGGAGCCCAATGTGATGCCCAATTCTGACCGAGGCCTCGATGCTGATGGGCTCACCGAGATGAAACACATTAGAGCCTCTTTTGTACTGCCAGTCACCTGCACACGGACAGAAAAAAGTACTAAGTGCAAATAGAGACATGACAACTCGTAACATGAGATTATCAAAACCCACTTGTCATGATTCTCAAGTTAAACTGCAACATTCCCACTGCAGCCTGGGTCGACATGAAGGGGATCCAGGTAGGCATGAGTGAAGAACTGGACAAACTGTAATTCCTAAGAAACAGAAACATGCATTTAAAAAAAAAAAAGACAGACATCATTCAAAGATGTTTACAATGTGAGCTTTAAAAACAAAGAGACAAAGACCTTTCGTAATGACATTCAATTGGAATTACAGCCTCCTCCATTCGAACAACACCATATGGAGAGGCCTCAGGAGAGTATATGAGCAGGTTTGTGTAGATCAGAGAGTCCTCAGTTACCTGTGGAGAGTAGACGTTTAAAACTAGAAGCTAATGAAATCATATTTGAAATGAAATATATTTTTTAAGTTACCCAGTGTCTGGTGCCGCACTCCACAAGTCCAACACTGATACTGTACTCATCTGCTGAAGACGCTGTAGCTCTGCAGTACTGGTTGTTGGTCTCTACTCCAAGGCGTATCTCGTCACCATCAACAGGAGCTCCAACCGCAAACATGTCGGCTTTGATAACAATCTCCAAAGAGTCTGGATGACAGGTCACTCTGATGGTGTTCACCTGCTGCGGTTCCTCAGCCGGAGACTTCTGCTGTTGCTGCCCGAGTTCTGACCTGCCTGTGTTCGCAAGGCTCTGAAACGAAGCATCTTGTGTGTAACGTGTGGGCGGGAAAGCAAAAGAGGTGCTAACACAGAGTCCTAGGATAACCTGAAATTGAAAGGCCTCCATAACTGAAACTGGTCGGCTGCTCTCTGTCTTCCTGACTGACTCACAGTAGGCCTATGGTTCAGGGTGAGCGGTGGAGCTTTTTAAACTCTAGCCGATCATTATCCTCAGCAGAGCAGCACACCTGCGTCCAATCAGACACTCATCAGCTTAATTGGCTGCACACTCTGAACTCAAAACATGAGGCTGATTGAGAGAGAGGTGAAGGGTTTATTAGAGGACTGACATGATGATACACACTCGTGTACAGTAGGTGGCGGTATGCAACCAAAAGCTGTTTGCGACCCGCCATTAAAAAAGAGAAGAAGAAGAAGAAGAAGAAGAAGAAGAAGAAGAAGAAGAAGAAGAAGAAGAAGAAGAGAGAGGTGAAGGGCGTTTTCACATGTTTAAAATGTGCATATATTTGCTTCATTGCTTGTTACTTTGGATTTAAAATAAAACGTTACTGTTGCAGTTAATGAAAACAATGCAGGAAGCATTTTTGACATCCCCCTGGATCCTTAATTTGTACACATCACATTATTATTGTGGTCTATGGTGTCATTTTATTATGTTTTTAAACTATCATTCATGTTTTGTTGATCTGTACAGACTAAATGAAATAAAATCAAATACAAAATGTAAAACTTGTGATTTTGAGCTACATAAATACAATTTGATCTGTGTTTGAAACATAAGACACATATACAAATCAATCCATGCAGTTCAAACAAAGAAAGTATTGAAAATGCCTCCAAATACTTAAAATCAAATGACTTACGAAATATAAAGTTCAAAACTATATTCTTAATTATCCATTTCAGATGTTCACCCTGTACTGTTGCCTAAATATTTTTCTGTTATTTTAGATTGATCCATTTTGGTTTTTTCTGTTCATACTTTTTAGTTTTTTTCAGTCCAGAGGGCCGTTATTGGAAATGTTCGAGTTGAAAGGGGGAGACAGAGGGGAGGACATGCCATAAAAGTTTGGCTGGTTCAGGATTCAAACTGGTTTACTAGGCAGCGGTGGCTGCATATGGGCTTCCAGCTCTAACCACTGACATATCAGGCGAACCCATTCTTATCAAGGGTTATCGACCTAACCTCTTTCACTCTTTCCTATTATTATCTCCTTTATATTTGGACACATTGTATTGTCTTGTATGTGAATAGCACTTGTTTTGGTGCGCTCAAAACACAACCTAAGCTTTAAAAAAATATTTGTATTATTATTTATGAGAGCTTCTGAATCGGACTCTGCCGGCGTACATGTTTACAGGACACCAACTTATAATATATATCCACCCCTTTGCTGCTGATGACTCTCCTCCTGACCTGCACTTTCACACTCATCTTGCAGACACCAGACATATCCAGTGATACAACATGAAAGTGATGTTATCATATCTTCTTTTCTCACTTGATAATATCACAACAGGATCGCTATAAGAAGACTTACTATGATACTATAAAAAAGTGTTATAGATAAAGTACTTTGTGGTGAGCAATGTTTATTATTGATAGCAAATACTGAGCTTTTTTTTTTTCGAAGGGTTTGTTTGAGTAATTTTACACATTAGTGGTGTTAATCCAGTGGATGAGTCTGATTCAGTTCAGAAATTAAGATAAACATCAGTGTGTGCAAAACCAACTGCAACGTTTCAACGGCAGTTCTTGCTTTTATTTCCCCTTCCTGCTCAGAGGTGAAGAACAATAAATAAAGTGAGGCTGTCCACAAAACCTAACAAAGACTGAAAGAAAGAGGAGGAGTACAATGTGAGTCAGCTTTAGTATTTATTAGTGAGTTCATAACTGAAAAGGCCATGAAGACGAGCTTGGCATGCATTCTTATTTTCATTCAGCTTTTTGAAGGTAGGAGAAATTCACCTTTTATTTTCCTCTTTCAAAAACTGACACGTGTCTGTCCTGACAGCTGACATCAACATGTAATGTTCATACAGTGTAATCTGTTTTTATTTACGGGGATGTTTCATCAGGCCAGTTGTGTGGCTTTGTTTAGAGCCATGTTAGGTATTAACAGTAAAGACTAAACATCCTTGTTTCTTTAATATTTATGTTGTATACACATTCCTTACTAAACAATCATTAAAATAATCGTGTTGCTCGTATTAAGCTATAAGTATTACGCTGAAGTTTGGTCAGGGAGGGTGAGATTGATAGACAAATGTTGAATCCTTTATTGTCTGGATTGTTATGCTTCGCCTACTTGTAGGGCGAAACCACTAAAGGGCCCAGAGTAACAGTTTCACGTGCCACCAAATCTGAAACATGAATAAAAATGAAAGTGAGAGTCAAATAATATTTAGTTGGGACAGTTTTCACAGACAGATCACAGATTATGAAAGTTATAAAACTGTAGGATATACAGTTTACCTTCAGGGATCAGACTTCCGAGGTTTGTATGACCGGTGGGAGAGTTGCTGGAGCATGCATCGTCGCAACATCGACACACATCATCAATGCCATCGACATTTATCCATCTGATGATTAGAATACAGAATTAAATCATTGTTTTACTTTCGCTTTGAGTTAAGGGCATTTACACCCAAATCCAATGTTGAAATAACCATTTATTTATATACATATATTCCAAGGGCAGCGTCAACATTCTAAAGTATTCTAAAAGCTTACATTTAGCACATTCCTCTCACATGTGTACGGTTTCAGTCAAAATGCTGAGGTAAGCATCACTGTTACATTGATCTGGCTGTACAGAGACAGCATGGAAAATTCATTTTAGAAAGTATTTATCCTTATATTTACAGTAAACGTTAGACCTCGTTAAAAATATGTTTCCTTAATTAAGTAACTTGATTACTTAAGCAGCAAGAAATATTAATAGCAACAATTTGAACCAGTTTTAGCTTATAAATACTTTTTAACATGAGCCTTTGTAAATGATACACTGACAAACCTTTTGCAATATTACAGTAAGGAGCAACAATTAACAAAATAATAAAAGCACCTTGAATTTATATAATTGCAGGCCTTGTTGACGGGTCTGCTCTTCTGCATTTCAGAGGTCGCTTTCAGCTGGCAAGTGATACAAATCTAATATAAGAGAGACCAAAGAAATGTCATTATACAACTTTGAAGCATTTCCAAACATGACAGTCATTCAGGTTATAGAAGTGGCTCACTGAGTTCCTTGTGTCCTGGGGAAACAGGAAGGCATCGAGCTGCAGCTGAAGAGTATAAGATCTTGTTCTGGGATTGAAAAGTGCATTTGATCCTTCCTCTTTGGCATCATTGAAGCACCTGACGAAACAAATTACATTTGAATGCATTTTAATCCGTACCCCAAAACAGGAGTGAATAGATTTGCTAAGCTAAAGTAACAACTCAGGACTTTGTAAACCATCAAATTGTACCTCTAAAACATTGACTACCCTAGTAGAGGTCTAGGTACTTTATTAGAATTCAGTCTCCAGTCAGAAAACCCAATGGGCCTGGACACAAAGTTATGAGACCATGTTTATATCTTAATGTTCAGGTCATTATATTGCCAGGACCCCATGGTAACTCCCCTTTTAAAAAAGAGGCTACTCATGTACAAAGGCTTTGTTGCAGCAACTGAAGTTCAAATATAAACTGGCTGACCTCCAATACATCACCTTTATACAGCTGTTACAACTAAAGCAAATGACACCCCAGAAAATAAATGCCATGGTGTAGTACCGTTTTTAGCAGCAGACAAACCCAAGAAAAGACATGGAAGACGAATTGCAATTTTGAGTCCACTCCTAAATGTTTACAGTTATATGGAACACTTTTGCTCATTAGGAAACAATTGTTTGCATTTAGTTGTTTTTAGCTGTGAGTAGGTCATCAGTTTTCTTTGTGTATTGCAACATTAAAAAGCAAACAAATTAAAGTTTGAATCATTTATTCTTTGGGTCCATTGTTTCAGAAAGGTCAGATTCTGTTGCAGTGGTGTTGGACAGCGGGGGCACAGCCACAGTAACCGCAGCAGTTGGGAGGACTTCATCGAGTGCCGCTGTGTGGGTACTGTTCAGCACCGCTGCCTTCGACTGCAGGTGGGCCTCAGGAGAGGTTTTTTCTAGAAGTACAGGAACTTCCTCAGCATCTTCATCTGTAGTCACAGAATAAATGTGTTACTGTAAAAGGTGCTTTCCAGAGTGCCATTTAAAAAAGGGTTAAGACTTTTCACATTTAACCTTTGTCTGTTCCATTTTCGTCTTAGTCTTTATTTTGATCAGAAGCTAAAGTCAGAACGTCCACCTGGTTTTGGGTCGATGATGAATCAGGAAGCATTCCTTTCCTCTGATCTTTGACAGAAAAACAATTCAACATTAAGATTTCATCATGGGCAATTTTAATTTAGATATTGTTAAAGGCTTCAAATGAACAAAGAATAATTCAATACCGGTATTGACTTACCAACTCCGTTTATTCCACCCCTCCACTGGCTGCCATACATTGTAGATCTGCTGATTTGATCAAGAATGGAAGAAGACTCCTCTGCAGGTATGGGCCGGCTTTTATGTTTGGCTGGCAAGACCATCATCGGACCCACTCTGGCCTGATGTTCCCACACTAACACAAACCAGCATAATGCATGTTAATTCAGTTAGTCAGCCATCATCATGTCTAAAACCTATGCCAAAACATGTCACAATTGATCATTATGACAACATCTGCAGCCAATATTCATCATACAAGTTTCTACAAGCTCCCCACCTGTACTGGTCTTCTGTCCGCTCCTCCAGAGGGGTTCAGGCTCTTCTGGCTTCACAAACCCTCGAGGCCTAAACTTGCTCGGGCTGCTGGGCTTACTCGGAGTTTGCTCAACTCCAACTGGTCTTTTGCATTGCCCACATAAGTAGTCATTAACATCAGCGGACCGCCATCTGATAAATTAAAAAACATTCAGCACCGATACTTTGTTTTTTGTGTGTAATTTGACATATTTTAGACTGGATCTCACTTACCTTCCATTCACAAAAGTGCACGCCTTGTTTGTTGCTTCTGCGTTATTTATTGGCACAGCATACAGGTGACATGTGATGTAGAGCTATGAGAAAAGCAGGTGTAGGGAAACATAATACATTTGATTTGAACGGCACACGTTAAAGACAAACGTCATCTCAAGATGCGTCACAAAGCTATAAGGAAAAAATAAATAAAAAGATATCTAAAGGAGCATATGATAAAAAAAGGCAATATAAAAAATAAAAAAGGTTAAGAGCATAAAAAGGATTAAAAATAAAAAAATAAAGTAAAGGAGAGTCTGTAAAATGCGGTGTGGAACAGGTGGGTCTTGAGGCATATCCTAATAACTGAGTGATGCCGAGGTCCGTATGTCCTCTGGAAGCCGATTCCACAGACGTGGACCCAGGGAGGAGAAAGCACGCTTTCCCATGGTGACAAAGAACAACGTGCACACACAATCATGTTTAAGGCAATTTAATAGAGCCTCACCTCCCCTCTGTCCTCATTATAAAATCTGAAGGCATCAATGGACATGTGGAGCTTGTCATCCTGTGTCCTGGCTAAGAATTGAGACCTTGAGCCTGGAAGCTGAGAGTCAACAAAGCACCTATGATGAGGAAAAACAAAAAGAGCAACACTAAATTAGCACTCATTGACTACTATAACCAGAGTCCACATTACCCACAATGCAACTCCACCGCTAACATTTCTAGTCATATAGAGAGGCGAAGTCCCTCCCTTTCCAGGGGACCTCCATGGGACCTTATTTCGAAAAAAGTTATGCATTGAAGTCAATGGGGAAAGAAAGATTACCTTTCGATCCCGTTTGAATTGTGCCACGAATTACACATATGATGTTTCTCAGGTTTAAAAAGATAATTTTGCAAGTCAAAAAAATAAGAGTATGTCGTAAAATGACTAAAAACCGCTTATGTGTAAAACCGCTCAATGAACTACATCTCCCGTCCCGCACCAACACCAAAACGGCCGTCACGTTGGCACATTTCACTTCTTTCTTTCAGAATGAGGTGAAAGGTATTAAAAGAGGTTAAAATCACTACAAGTCTGGGCATGTTGAGAGCTGTACATACACACAAGGGGAGTTAGTCGGTTCCATAAGAGCCAGCATGCGGGACCGGGATTCTTTTCATCGTGTTATATTGCAACAGTTTTACGACAAACTGACTTTTTACATGGAAATTATTTTTTAAAATTGACAATCACCACATGTGTAATTCGTTGCACAATTGAAACGGGGTCGAAAGATAATCTTTTTCTCTCCAATACATAATTTTTCCGAAATAAGGTCCCATCGGTCGGAAGTAGATGGGCAGGACTTCGCCTCTATAGGCAAGTTCTGGAAGTAGTTCTTTAGAGTCAGAACTGCACAAATCTGACCTGTGCATTTGCCAATAGTGGTACAGAAAGGAAGCACTAGAATACCAAAGATTAAAAGCAAACTGCTGTAAGCCTTAGCTAACTTGAAGACGACACTAAAGGACTGATGTTTTATTTACCTGTCACTCGAGTCAGCATTGCTCGTGTCTGAATTAAACCACTTGAAGAGCCTTACACATTACAACAACTCCCTCTAGGGTCAGAAAAACACTTTACTTTTTGCCATTTAGCAATTTGCAGCCTTACCCATTTTCAATGAAGGCATGCCTGGGGCTGGAGTGCATATCAGGGCTCAGTGTAGCCACGCAGCTGCTCACAAACACTCGGAGCCCAATGTGATGCCCAATTCTGACCGAGGCCTCGATGCTGATGGGCTCACCGAGATGAAACACATTAGAGCCTCTTTTGTACTGCCAGTCACCTGCACACGAACAGAAAAAAGTACTAAGTGCAAATAGAGACATGACAACTCGTAACATGAGATTATCAAAACCCACTTGTCATGATTCTCAAGTTAAACTGCAACATTTCCACTGCAGCCTGGGTCGACATGAAGGGGATCCAGGTAGGCATGAGTGAAGAACTGGACAAACTGTAATTCCTAAGAAACAGAAACATGCATTAAAAAAAAAAAAAAGACAGACATCATTCAAAGATGTTTACAATGTGAGCTTTAAAAACAAAAAGACACAAAGACCTTTCGTAATGACATTCAATTGGAATTACAGCCTCCTCCATTCGAACAACACCATATGGAGAGGCCTCAGGAGAGTATATGAGGAGGTTTGTGTAGATCAGAGAGTCCTCAGTTACCTGTGGAGAGTAGACGTGTTTAAAACTAGAAGCTATAATGAATCATATTTGAAATGAAATATATTTGAAAGTTACCCAGTGTCTGGTGCCGCACTCCACAAGTCCAACACTGATACTGTACTCATCTGCTGAAGACGCTGTAGCTCTGCAGTACTGGTTGTTGGTCTCTACTCCAAGGCGTATCTCGTCACCATCAACAGGAGCTCCAACCGCAAACATGTCGGCTTTGATAACAATCTCCAAAGAGTCTGGATGACAGGTCACTCTGATGGTGTTCACCTGCTGCGGTTCCTCAGCCGGAGACTTCTGCTGCCCGAGTTCTGACCTGCCTGTGTTCGCAAGGCTCTGAAACGAAGCATCTTGTGTCGGCGGGAAAGCAAAAGAGGTGCTAACACAGAGTCCTAGGATAACCTGAAATTGAAAGGCCTTCATAACTGAAACTGGTCGGCTGCTCTCTGTCTTCCTGACTGACTCACAGTAGGCCTATGGTTCAGGGTGAGCGGTGGAGCTTTTTAAACTAGCCAATCATTATCCTCATCAGAGCAGCACACCTGCGTCCAATGAGACACTCATCAGCTTAATTGGCTGCACACTCTGAACTCAAAACATGAGGCTGATGGAGAGAGAGGTGAAGGGCGTTTTCACATGTTTAAAATGTGCATATATATTTGCTTCATTGCTTGTTTCTTTGGATTTTAAATAAACTGTTAGTGTTGCAGTTCATGAAAACTATGCAAGAAGCATTTTGACATCCCCCCCGGATCCTTAATTTGTACACACTATCACATTATTATTGTGTTCTATGGTGTCATTTTATTATGTTTTTAAACTATCATTCATGTTTTGTTGATCTGTACAGACTAAATGAAATAAAATCAAATACAAATGTAAAACTTGTGATTTTGAGCTACATAAATACAATTTGATCAGTGTTTGAAACATGAGACACATATACAAATCAAGTCATGCAGTTCAAACAAAGAAAGTATTGAAAATGCCTTAAAAATACTTAAAATCAAATGACTTACGAAATATAAAGTTCAAAACTATATTCTTAATTATCCATTTCAGATGTTCACCCTGTACTGTTGCCTAAATATTTTATGTTATTTTAGATTGATCCATTTTGTTTTTTCTGTTCATACTTTTTAGTTTCTTTCGGTCCAGAGGGCCGTTATTGGAGGTGTTAGAGTTGAAAGGGGGAGACAGAGGGGAGGACATGCCAGAAATGTTCGGCTGGTTCAGGATTCAAACTGGTTTACTAGGCAGCGGTGGCTGCATATGGGCTTCCAGCTCTAACCACTGACATATCAGGCGAACCCATTCTTACCAAGGGTTATTGACCTAACCTCTTTCACTCTTTCCTATTATTATCTCCTTTATATTTGGACACATTGTATTGTCTTGTATGTGAATAGCACTTGTTTTGGTGCGCTCAAAACACAACCCAAGCTTTAAAAATATATATTTATTATTATTTATGAGAGCTTCTGAATCGAACTGTGCCGGCGTACATGTTTACAGGACACTAACTTATAATATATATCCACCCTGATCCACCACAGGTGATTCAGTGTCTCCAGATGTTGGGGCTATCTCCAGTGTTCCCAGAATGTTTACGTCAGCCCCCCAATATGTGGATTAACACTGTAAGCTAGTTAAAAGGTCTATCGAGAGAGAGAGAGAGGCTGGTCAGAATTTATGTGGAGTCCACCACCGTGCAGTCCGAACCTCTGGCTGCTGTGACTTGTGATGTGAAATTCTCCGGCCGATACTTGTAATAAACTACCAGTGTTTGACATCAAAGCTCCAACTCTCCTCGTATCTCTCTGAGTCCTGACTCTCCATTGCTGCAGAAGTTTCCCTTACAAATACAATGTGAGAGTCAGCTTAGTATTTATTAGTGAGTTCATGACTGAAAAGGCCATGAAGACGAGCTTGGCATGCATTCTTATTTTCATTCAGCTTTTTGAAGGTAAGAGAAATTCACATTTTATATTCCTCTTTCAAAAACTGATATGTGTATCCTGACAGCTGGCATCAACATGTAATGTTCATACAGTGTAATCTGTTTTTATTTACGGGGATGTTTCATCAGGCCAGTTGTGTGGCTTTGTTTAGAGCCATGTTAGGTATTAACAGTAAAGACTAAACATCCTTGTTTCTTTAATGTTTATGTTGTATACACATTCCTTACTAAACAATCATTAAAATAATAGTGTTGCTCGTATTAAGCTATAAGTATTACACTGAAGTTTGGTCAGGGAGGGTGAGAGATTGATAGACAAATGTTGAATCCTTTATTGTCTGGATTGTTATGCTTCGCCTACTTGCAGGGCAAAACCATCAAAGGGCCCAGAGTTACAGTTTCACGTGCAGCTAAATCTGAAACATGAATAAAAAGGAAAGTGAGTCAAATAATCTTTAGTTGGGACAGTTTTCACAGACAGATCACAGATTATGAAAGTTATAAAACTGTAGGATTTATAGTTTACCTTCAGGGATCAGACTTCCGAGGTTTACAGTACTCAAGTTGTAAAAAAAAATCAAGGGGGATGGTGGATTTGATCATATGGGGACATAATTGGTGCTGATAACCCGCAGAGGGTGGGAGACCAACCAGCATAAAGATAATTATTATACTCCTAAAACAACATGCATGTTATGGAGGTTCAGATACTCCTTTCATTGCTCTTGACCAAGACACCTCAGAATTAGAGTCGGTCCCCGGGCTGCCATGGCACCACTAACATTTAGGGTAAAAGACAGAGGACAATTAGTGCAAAATCTTTTTTTCACTTTAATTTAAAGGGGGGGAGGGGACACAAAAATGTGGTTATAATGGAAGTCTATTGTACAAATCTTGGTTAACAGTCCCTCATTTATTATTCAGATGGATCAGCTGATTATACTAATAACAGAGTCAAAATAGTTTTTAGACTATTGAATTATAGTGTATTTTTTCAAAAAAGCAGTTACTGGTATACGATCAAGACTGGTATCTAAAGGGTTACATTTTTATTGTAATCAATGAAATCAATATGTAAATTAAACACTTCATGAAAAATCTGAGGAAAAAAATTAAAAATATTGATCCGTCATCATTTTATTGCAGTTCAAATACAAATATTTTATGTTAACATTCCCAATGTTACTTTTTTAAAAAGGGCATTAAGTGTAGATTGAAATTGTTTGCAAAATATGAATATATATTAAAAGATTATACAGATAATAGAAAATAGGACCAATGTTGTCAATGGCTGCCTACTCCACTCTCCCCCATCTCATAGAAGTTTCCAAAGATTTTCATAATCATGCTTTTTGGTCTCAATTTTTCTGGCTCTTGCTTTCGGATTGTTAGCTAAGCAATGGCTTTGAAGCCAAGTCTTGACATATATCTCTGAACTTGTTCAGTGGAACGCACTTGATGAAAAGCAAGACACTTTCCATCTGATGAAGGCAAATGCCTTCCCAGATGTAAAAAAGTAGAAAACATTACATGCAGTTATAACTGCCAAAACAAACATTATCTACACTATTATGGCCCCTGTTAAAAATGTTTGTAATGTTATCTACTGGAAGTTGGTCGAAGGAATGCCTCCTCATCCAGAAGCTGAAGGAGCAGACCCGAGAAGCCGAGTGCATGCGCGAAGCACACACAATGGCGACGTCAGAGTTCCCGTTAGCAAGCAAATCTAAATCTCTTCGGTCAAAATAATTTCCCTTTAGCGCAATACCGCTTCAGTTGCGCCACTTATGTGACAGACAAGAAGAGTATGCGACAGACAAGAATAGTCAATTCTAATGTCTAACACTTAATGTGGAGAAAGAGATGTGCTGTATGGGTTGATTGTGCGTTGATCTGTTGCTAATGCCTCGGGGTTCCGGTGGGCATGTAAACAAATGCATAATGCTGCGCTATACTTTGTGGCCTCACCCACTTGGATAGCGACACTTATTGTTTAGGTCACGGTGTCTTTTAATAAGCAGATAGTCATATCATTAGCTAGAACTAGCTGGATCTGATCGATATGGACATAAACGCGAGTGAAGTCTAATCTGGCGGGAGAGAGAGATCAGCTGCTGCTGACGAGTCGACACGCAGCTCTGCATGATCACATGCAGCGGTGAGCGGAACAAAACACACACTTCAGGTTAGAACACGTAGCTATTTTAATTACCTACCTAAACTAGTTATAGATATGTTTAGTTTTACTGTTGGGTCACTCATTACTGGATCCGCGAGCTGCATGATACTGGCATAATAGATTGGCCTATCGGGCAACCAGCAGGTGAGGCTTCATTGCCCAAGCTAAATACTAGATGGCCCCGGGCCATCGGGCAGTCCTTAATGTCGAGCCCTGGCTGACATGCTTTTTACCTCTAGGGAGCTTCTAGTTGTGGTTAAAATGTTCATCTGACTAAACCCACGTTCGCACTCAGCTGTGGAGATGACAAGAGTGTTCACTGCTTGAAGGAGGGGTTTCAGCTCTTCTGGTGCTGGTGGTATCATTTCATCAACAGTTTTGAGTCTTACCAGCTAGCTAACACGAGAGAAAAACGTAGCTAAACTCCAAACTAAGTTGTTATTGTTGCTTATGTCCATAGATTCCGCCTTTGGTGAGTAAAGTAATGAGTAATGACAAAGATTACCGACTCTTGACTTACCTGAAATGTTATTTTTAGTATGTTTAAATATGAAGTCCCTCAGATTGCGTTGTCCTCCTGGTCGCTTGGCCATTGTGATGACCGTTAACTGCGCTTCTGGCATCATTCAAACAGGCGCATCACGGCGCTCTGGCGCCCTCTAGGGCACTCGCATAGCATAGCGTCAGTGACTTGGTAAAAATGTCATTGCGTGTGTGCGTGCTCCCTCGCCCACAGCATTTTACTAAAAATGCGCAAAATTAATGTTGAAATAGCAGTAATACCAGTGCCACGTTCATTGATAAAATGAAATAAGGGGTGGGAAGGGGAAATGGCAGTTTTAGAAGGGGGATGATTTTGACCGTTTTTATTTCAGGGGGGATGCCATCCCCCCTCAACTCGAGTACTGTGTATGACCGGTGGGAGAGTTGCTGGAGCATGCATCGTCGCAACATCAACACACATCATCACTGCCATCGACATTTATCCATCTGATGATTAGTATACAGAATTAATCAATGTTTTCCTTTCGCTTTGAGTTGAGGGCATCTACACCCAAATTAAATGTTGAAATAATAACCATTTATTTGTATACATATACTCCATGGGCAGCGTCAACATTCTAAAATATTCTTAAAGCTTACATTTAGCACATTCCTCTCACATGTGTACGGTTTCAGTCAAAATGCTGAGGTAAGCATCACTGTTACATTGACCTGGCTGTACAGACAGAGCATGGAAAATTCATTTTAGAAAGTATTTATCCTTATATTGACAGTAAACATAAGACCTCATTAAAAATATGTTTCCTTAATTAAGTAACTTGATTACTTAAGCAGCAAGAAATATTAATAGCAATAATTTGAACCAGTTTTAGCTTATACATACTTTTTAACATGAGCCTTTGTAAATGATACACTGACAAACCTTTTGCAATATTACAGTAAGGAGCAACAATTCACAAAATAAGTAATAAAAGCACCTTGAATTTATATAATTGCAGGCCTTGTTGACGGGGCTGCTCTTCTGCATTTCAGAGGTCGCTTTCAGCTGGCAAGTGATACAAATCTAATATAAGAGAGACCAAAGAAATGTCATTATACAACTTTGAAGCATTTCCAAACATGACAAAACCATTCAGGTTATAGAAGTGGCTCACTGAGTTCCTTGTGTCCTGGGGAAACAGGAAGGCATCGAGCTGCAGCTGAAGAGAAGAAGATCTTGTTCTGGGATTGAAAAGTGCATTCGATCCTTCCTCTTTGGCATCATTGAAGCACCTGACGAAACAAATTACATTTGAATGCATTTTAATCCGTCCCCCAAAACAGGAGTGAATAGATTTGCTAAGCTAAAGTAACAACTCAGGACTTTGTAAACCATCAAATTGTACCTCTAAAACATATTGACTACCCTAGTAGAGGTCTGGGTACTTTATTAGAATTCAGTCAGTCAGAAAACCCAATGGGCCTGGACACAAAGTTATGAGACCATGTTTATATCTTAATGTTCAGGTCATTATATTGCCAGTACCCCACGGTAACTCCCCTTTTAAAAAAAGAGGCTACTCATGTACAAAGGCTTTGTTGCAGCAACTGAAGTTCAAATATAAACTGGCTGACCTCCAATACATCACCTTTATACAGCTGTTACAACGAAAGCAAATGACACCCCAGAAAATAAATGCCATGGTGTAGAACCGTTTTTAGCAGCAGACAAACCCAAGAAAAGACATGGAAGACCAATTGCAATTTTGAGTCCACTCCTAAATGTTAACCGTTATATGGAACTGAGGTTACCTACTGTAACCCCAGCTTCTATGAGTAAATGGCGCAGCCCTCTAAGGCTATCGCTATTGGGTAATCCCCCTGCGCCCCCGCGCAGCACTGAAACACTTGTAGTCCACGCCCACCCGCAAGGTGGGCCCCACCCTCGGGCCTCCTTCCGGTATAAATAGGAAGGTGGCCCGGCAATCTGCTCCCATACAACATAACTTTTCTTCAGCTATTCGTAGAGCCAGTGGGGCCCCGCACTTAGAGGGCTGCGCCATTTACTCATAGAAGCTGGGGTTACAGTAGGTAACCTCAGTTCTATTTCGTATATGGCTTCGCCCTCTAAGGCTATCGCTATTGGGTTAAGGGCGAAGCATGATGTAGTCTGCGCCCCACTGGGTCCGCCCGGCACTAGAAGCACAGACATACCTGCTCAATAACACCCCCCTGCCTGATGTGCCATGCGTAATGGCTCATCACCGTACCTGGAACATAGCAAACATGCCTATCTTCCCGACGGGGTGAAGGCTGGGAACAATACATACCGGCCGCTGTGAGAAAGTAGAGACGAAAGTCCCACCTCGTCCTGCGATCGTAGTGGGGGAACAGCAGCTCTCTGCGTGCAGACAGGCAGGAGAGCGCACAGCTGGATCCCTGACGTCACTCACTCTGACCAGGCACTTCGTACAAAGTGTGTTAGAGGAAAAAGGAACATCCCTCCTATAAGAGGGGAAATGGGCCGCTCTCCGCGTGCCAAAAGGCAGGAGAGAGGCGCACAGCTGGCTCCCTGACGTCACTCACCCCGACAGGGTGTGTCAGAGAGGAATGGGAGACATCCCTCAAATAAAAATGAATAAATGAACAGGGGGAAGACCAAGATGCAGCCGTGCAAATATCTTCCACTGACATTCCTCCGTGCAAAGCCGTGGAGGAGGAAATTCCTCTGGTGGAGTGCGCCTTGATGTTCTCCGGAGGCTCATATAGACATATGCCTGTGACACAGCCTCACACAGCCAGTGTGACAGCCGTTGTGCAGACAGAGGTTGCCCGATCGAGCTCTCTCTATAGTGCACGAACAGGCGCTGAGAACGGCGCCAGGCCGCCGTGCGCGCCATAGCAGGACAGCGCGCGCACCGGACAGAGGAGATTTAGAAAAATAGCGGGGGTAAAAACCGCGCAAGACACTGTTCCTGGGATGACAGGAGTGTTTCTTGTATCCCATGGAACTGCTGGGGGAGAGGCTTCTCTGTGAAGTGCCGTAATGGTCTTCATGGTGACGAGCCACGCCATCCCCGCCGCTGCCCGTGAGGCAAAAGGGCTGCGAGGGAGTTTCCACACGTTGCCTTTCACTCCGTCTCTCCTCATGAGGCGCGTACACGCCCAGGGGATGAGAGGTGTGTGCATGCTGTCCACACGAGGCGTTATAACGGTGCTCGTGGTTATTATGACCGTGTGTAGGAGGCATATCTGGGACAGAGGAATGCCGCGAGTTCTGCAGTTTATAAACCAATAGGTTAAAACAGCAGGCTTCTGCATCGAATGAACCACCTCTGGAGTGTCCCCCTGTTGGAAGAGACTTCAGGGGGATCATCACGTGAACAGCTGACGCCAACGCCGAGCAGCTGCGTCACGGAGAGGGCTGTGTGGGTTGTGACACGCCGGAGGAGAGCTGTCAGTTCTTCCCCTCGCTGCCGCGAGAGTCGCGCTCTTATGCTGGCTGAGTTTAACTCCACTCCCAGATAAACGATTGTCTTAGAGGGAAGAGGACAGCTCTTCTTCCAATTTATTATGAAACCCAGGCTTTGACAGATGCGATACGAGATGTATCGTCTGTAAAGCGACTTCCTCCCTGGGGCGAGCCAGCAAATAGCAGGTCGTCCAGAGGAAAACCACACTCTCATCCCTCCTCTGTGTAGTGGCTCCTGCCTTCTCTACACAAATGCGAGGAGCCAGGAAATATCCGAACGGCAGACGATTGTCTGGTCTGATATTCCCTGAATGGAAAACGCAGGAATTTCGGGATGCAGGTGTTTCGGGATGATGGGTACGTGGAAGTATGCATCCTTCAGGTGGAAGTGAACCAGTCGTCCTGGTGAAAACATTCCAGCACCTGTTTGATCGTCAGAATGTGGAATACTGACAGATCCAGGATGTCTCATTCCCCCAGTCTTTTTCGGGATTAGAAAAATAACGGGAGTGAAAACCCCTGATTTTTCTCCCTTTGAGGAACCCTGGAAATATCCTCTTTCAACAGGAGTTCCACCAGCTCGGATTGGAGCGCAAGACATAGCTTCTGGGAGGACAGGAGTGTTTCCTGTATCCCATTGAACTGTGGGGGTGGGGGAGAGGCGAACTGCAGGACGTATCCTCTGCTGATCAGCCTGCTCATCCATCTGTCCATCAGACACACGCGCTGCCACTCTGAGAAACACTCTAAGAGCGGGCGCACATGCTCGAGATGTTCTGTGGTCGTCATGGCAACGAGCCACGCCAGGGAGTCTCCACACGCTGCGTTTCACTCCGGCTCTCATCATGAGGCGTGTACACGCTCAGGGGATGAATGGAGGTGTGTGCAGTGCTGTCCACACGAGGCGTTATAACAGCGCTCATGGGTTTATTATGACCGTGTGTAGGAGGCGTATCTCGGACAGAGGAATGCCGCGAGCTCTGCAGGTTATTAACCGAGGTTAAAACCGGCAGGCTTCTGCAGCGAGCCCTGCTGTCTACTTAATCAACAGATTAGTGGCAGCCGGCTTAATTAGCGAACTCTGCAGGTTATTAACCGATAGGTTAAAACCAGCAGGCTTCTTGCAGCGAGACCTGGCGCCGTGGCGCTGCGGGCGCTACCGCTGGGGGCACTCAGCCTGGAATACTGCTCATTCCCCCGTTCTGGCTTCTCTGTGATGCCATTGCCCTCGCCGCCACTGTGAGGAAGCCTCCACACGCTGCGTTTCACTCCGACTCTCATCATGAGGCGCGTACACGCTCAGGGGATGGATGGAGGTGTGTGCAGTGCTGCCCACATGAGGCGTTATAACGGCGCTCATGGGTTTATTAAGGCCGTGTGTACGAGGCGTATTTCGGACAGAGGAATGCCGCGAGCTCTGCAGGTTATTAACCGATGTTAAAACGGGCAGGCTTCTGCAGAAAACCCACAGTTTAAAGGGAAAAATGGGAGAAACCTCAGGGAGATCAACAGAGGAGGGATCCCTCTCCCAGGACGGACAGACGTGCAATAGATGCCGTGTGTAAATTGAAAAGATAATACATTTGCAACATAGGTAGTCCAAATGTTTGGAAATG